>NW_026652285.1:30038101-30249625 GCF_009828535.3 Hylobates moloch | reverse complement strand
AGGCGGAGGCTGCCGCGAGCCCAGACCCCGCCACTGCACTCCAGCCCGGGCAACACCGAGCACTGGGTGAGCGAGACTCCGCCTGCAGTCCCAGCACCTGACAAACTCAGTGTTATAGAATAACTTTTAAAAGTTTTAAATGCGAAGCTGGGCTGAGTGGTTTGCATCCCGTAATCTCAGCCACTCGGGAGGCTGAGGCAGACTTGCTTGAAGCTAGGAGTTTGAGAACAACCAGGGGAACATAGTAAGAGCCCGTCTCTATTTTAAAAAGGAAAGAAAAAGAAAAGAAAAAGAAAGAAGAAAGAAAGAAAGAAAGAAAGAAAGAAAGAGAGAGAGAGAAAGAAAGAGAAAGAAAGAAAGGGAAAGAAAGAAAGGAAAGAAAGAGAGGAGAGAGAGAGGGAGGGAGGGAGAGAGGAAGGAAGGAAGGAGGCATCTTTTTTTCATATTACACATTTTCATTTTCAAACATTTGAATTTTGCAAGCTTATTTTGAGTGAGAGGAGTTTTGTTTTCTTCTCTCCTGAAGCCCAGTGTAGCCCAGTCAACCCTTAACTTCCAACAGGGAGCCAGCGCTTATCACTGCCTCACACACAGCATGTTAGTCTCCCTTACCCCGGAGAAACTCTTACTGTTAGTGTTCAGCCACCACTTCTTCCTGCTGAATCTGGAGTCTAGAAGGCCTGCAGTTTTAGTCCTGCTCACAGTTTTGTATCTGTTCCATTGAGATTGTTGTAACTTATTTAAGTATGACTATGTCTTTTCAATTTCTCTTTTTTATATTTTACTCTCACTTGTATGTTCTTGAAGGGAGAGGGAGGATCAAAGTGTGTGCCCACTATACCATCTTGGTTTTCCCAAAATCCGTCCCATCATGTTGTAAAAATCTATGAACTAGGAAATGAAACTCAAGGTTTTCTTTCTTTTTTTTTTTTTTTTTTTTTGAGACGGAGTCTCGCTCTGTCACCCAGGCTGGAGTGCAGTGGCACAATCTCGGCTCACTGCAAGCTCCGCCTCTCGGGTTCACGCCATTCTCCTGCCTCAGCCTCTCCGAGTAGCTGGGACTACAGGCGCCCGCCACCGCGCCCGGCTAATTTTTTGTATTTTTTTAGTAGAGACGGGGTTTCACCGTGGTCTCAATCTCCTGACCTCGTGATCCGCCCGCCTCGGCCTCCCAAAGTGCTGGGATTACAAGCGTGAGCCACCGCGCCCGGCTCAAGGTTTTCTTTCTAACCAAGGAAGAAGTTCAGTCTCTCTCTATAAATAGAGAAGGGCTGTTGAATAATTTGTCACATTGCTTCTCTTTTGACTTTATAAGACTAGATTGTCTATAGACAGAGAAACAGATTCATTAAACCAGGGCAATTCAGGTTTATTTGGTAAAATATTTGTGATATATTTAAAAGCTTCCTGAGGTACTCATGTAATGATTGTTACTAGTATAATTGGTGCATAGGGCTGGGTGACCCTGCAAAAAAAGAGGCACAGCAAACTTTCTTTCAGGTACAGATGGACTTTATCTTTAGGCAAATCCTTGAAATTTTGGTGGAGGGAATCAGGTTTTCCTGTGGGGTTTTTGTTTGTTTTTGGCTTTTCACAGACATCTATATGAAGTCTCTGCTTTAGAATCTATAAAACTATAGCTTCAGAGGCTGGGCGTGATGGCTCATGCCTATAATCCCAGCACTTTGGGAGGCTGAGGTGAAAGGATCACTTGAGGTCAGGAGTTCGAGACCAGCCTGGCTAACAGGGCGAAACCCCATCTGTACTAAAAATGCAAAAATTAGCCAGGTGTGGTGGCAGGCACCTGTAATCCCAGCTACTTGGGAGGCTGAGGGAGGAGAATCACTTGAACCCGGAAGGCAGAGGTTGCAGTGAGCTGAGATCATGCCACTGCACGACAGAGCGAGACTCCATCTTGAAACAAAAAACTGTAGCTTCAGAGATTCACTTAAATTATCATTTATAGGCCAGGAGAGTTGTGGCTCACAGCCTGTAATCCCAGCCTTCTAAAAGGCTGAGGCGGGTGGATCACTTGAGGCCAGGATTTTGAGACCAGCCTGGGCAACATGGCAAAATCCTGTTTCTACAAAAAGGAATTTGCTGGGTGTTGTGATGCACACCTGTAGTCTCAGCTACTTGGCGAGGCTGAGGCCAGGGGAAGCTTGAGCCCAGGAGGTCGACCCTGCAGTGAGCCATGATAGCACCACTGTACTCTAGCTAGGACGATCAAGTGAGGTCCTATCTCCAAAAAAAAGTTTTGTTTTGTTTTGTTTTGTTTTAAGACAGGGTCTCACTTTGTCATCTATGTTGGAGCACAGTGGTGCCATCACAGCTCACTGAAGTCTTCACCTCTCAGACTTAAGGGAGCCTCCAACCTCAGCCTTCCAAGTAGTTGGCACTACAGGCATGCGCCACCACACCTGGCTAATTTTTGTATTTTTAGTAGAGATGGGGTCTCACCATGTGGCCAGGCTGGTCTTGAGCTCCTGGACGCAAGTGATCTTCCAGCCTCGGCCTCCCAAAGTGCTGGGATTACAGGTGTGAGCCACTGTGCTGGACGAATTTTTTTAAAGAAGGAAAAATAAAATTAATTCATCCCTTCATTAAAAAAATTAAAAACTCTTTAAAGGAAACGTGGGCTAAGTTATTTTTCTGAGAGACTATAAGATTTAGGAAGAAAAATAATCATGATGAAATGTTTTGGGAATATTTTTGGTATTTAAAATTATTGTAGAAATTTATAAATGTGTCAGATTTTGGCTGGGCACAGTGGCTCACACTTGTAATCCAAACACTTTGGGAGGCCAAGGTGGGCAGACCACCTGAGGTCAGGAGTTTGAGACCAGCCTAGCCAACATGGTGAAAATTTTAAGTCAGATTTTAAGAAATATTCTTATGGCCGGGTACAAGTGGCTCATAACTGTCATCCCAGCACTTTGGGAGGCAAAGGCAAGCAGATCACTTGAGCTCAGGAGGTAAGTTACCTGGGCAACACAGCAAGACTCCATCTCTCCAAAAATATTAGCTGGGCATGGTGGTGAGCACCTGTAGCTACTTGAAGGAGTTAAGGCAGGAAGATCACTTGAGCCTGGCAGGTCAAGGCTACAGCAAGCCGTGTTTATGTCACTGCAGTCCAGGCAGGGTGACAAAGTAAGACTCTTATCTCCAAATAAGAAAGAAATCCTCTTGGTCATAGATATGATTTCTTTACACCAAGTTTGTTTGTGGATGCCAATCACAATGGGTTTGTCCCTAGGGTAATATAGTTTGCTTTGATCATTTCCAAGAGTAAGTTGTACTACAGGATAGCAGAAGAGATATGCTTAAAAAGTATGGCAAAATGCATATTGAGAAAATAGTATGTTGGCCAGACACAGAGACTCACGCTTGTAATCCCAGCACTTTGGGAGGCCAAGATGGGTCACCTGAGGTCAGGCGTTCAAGGCCAGCCTGGCCAACATGGTGAAACCCTGTCTCTAACAAAAATACAAAAAATTAGCTGAGCTTGGTGGCACGTGCCTGTGGTCCTAGGTACTTGGGAGGCTGAGGTGGAGGATCACTTGAGCCTGGGAGGTGCAGGGTACACTGAGCCGAGATTGTGCCACTGCACTCTAACCTGGGTGTCAGAGTGAGACCCAGTCCCCCCCCCCCCAAAAAAAAAGAGAGAAAAAACAAGATGCAGTAAAGAAGCCGACCAAAACCAAGATGGTGACAAAAGTGACCTCTGGTCATCCTCACTGCTCATTAAAACTTTTTTTAAAAAAATATGAAAAGAGGCTGGGTGCTGTGGCTCATGCCTGTAATCTCAGGACTTTGGGAGGCCAAGGCAGGTGGATCGCCTAAAGTCAGGAGTTTGAGACCAGCCTGGCCAACATGGCAAAACCAAAAATGCAAAAATTAGCCAAATGCGGTGGCACACACCTGTAATCCCAGCTACTTGGGAAGCTGAGGCAAGAGAATTGCTTGAAGCCAGGAGATAGAGGTTGCAGTGAACTGAGATCATGCCACTGTACTCCAGCCTGGGAGACAGAGCAAGCCTCCGTCAAAAAAAAAAAAAAAAAGCCGGGTTTGGTGGTGCACTCCTGTAGTCCCAGCTACTCGGGAGGCTGAGGTGGGAGGATCATGTGAGCCTGGGAGGTCCAGGATGCAGGGGGCCGTGATCCTGCCCCTGCCCTGCAGCCTGGGTTATACAGCGAGACAAAAGAAAAAAGAAAAAAGTTAGTGGTAACAGGATAAACTACATAAGCATATATTATTCCTTCACATTCATGAAGCAGGTCAATTTGAAGCTTGAGGACGACTTCCATTCCTCTAGGTGAATCTACCAAGAAATGCCTTGGTAGAGCTAGGAGTGCCAATGGTATCAGCAAGGCCAGCCTGGTTCCCTGTGATTCATGGTAATTCTCACTATGACTTTGACATGATGTTCCTACACTGTGCCTATCAACACTTGTAGACACACTGTATAAGCGTTTGTTACATTTACTTTTCCTTTTGTCATTAGATCTTTTATTACAGAGGCCACTCTGCACTCCACAATCACACACTTATACAGCTCCACCTTGCCAAGCAGTGTAGACCCTGCCAAGCCGTGTAGACAGGTTCTGGATAACTATCCTTGCATTGTTCCCCACACCATGTCCCAGATGTTGAACTGAAGCAGCTCCTTCCATGTTCTCTGCCTGTTAATTAGCCAGGCCACTGCCCACATTGTCACAAACATTATATTAACTGAAAAACTGGCCCATGCCATATTCCATTATGAGAAGTTATTTTTAATTCAATTAAATTCCAATGTTTATTCAGAAAACCTGGTAGAGATTGAATTGCTCTATGTACCTTTCTTAGTTTTTTTCTTCATAGCATATTTTGACCATTTGTCTTCTACACCTGGCTGACCTGCATGGTCCTTGTAGTGTAACTTCTACTTGGTGTTTGTGCTTTGCTTTGTTTTCAAATTTAAATTGTGAGATACATTTTCAGACCTACCTAAGAAATAGCCCTGATACTGAAATGGCTTCTGTGGAATAGGTTTGACAGATATAAGTCTTTGATTCTTTGGCTTTGGTTTTTGTGCCTGTTTTACACACATTCATTCAGAGGAAGACATTACCATCAGTGTGTGGTTTATTTTTTCAAATTCCAGTATGTTTTTAAAGACTCATATTTCACTAAGCAGTGTACTTGTTGAAACCGATGTGAGTGACTTTGTTTCCACATGTGATAGAGCATCAGATACTGGAGTTTGCCGGGGGTAGAATGGTTGGATTCAGGAATGTTTAGCTGACTCATAGCAGGAAGTTATCCTGTAAAAAAATGAAGCAAGGCAGGGAAGACAGATTTAAGTACCATGCAGCTCAAAATGACAATTACATTGTCATTTTCATTGTGAATACTTTTAAGTTCTATATTGGCTGTGATCTTTGTACTAACTGGTATCATGGAGAATATGTTGGCATCGCAGAAAAGGAGGCTAAGAAAATGGATGTGGCCGGGTGCGGTGGCTCACGCTTGTAATCCCAGCACTTTGGGAGGCCGAGGCGGGTGGATCACGAGGTCAGGAGATCGAGACCACGGTGAAACCCCGTCTCTAGTAAAAATACAAAAAATTAGCCGGGCGTGGTGGCGGGCGCCTGCAGTCCCAGCTACTCGGAGAGGCTGAGGCAGGAGAATGGCGTGAACCCGGGAGGCGGAGTTTGCAGTGAGCTGAGATCGCGCCACTGCACTCCAGCCTGGGCGACAGAGCGAGACTCTGTCTCAAGAAAAAAAAAAAAAAAAAAAAAGAAAATGGATGTGTACATCTGTAATGATTGTAAACAGGCACAAGAGGACAGCAGTGAGGAACTGTACTGTATCTGCAGAACACCTGCAGTCACAGTGAGTTCTAATAAGAGCATCATATTTAATAATTTAGGAAGCCAAATTGCTCTGACTGTTTACTTATTCATTTTAAAATAAAAAGCAGATTTTTTCTACATTTGTTATACACTTACATTACAAATTCCTTTTCATTTTTTTTCCTCTTTTTCCCTTTTTACCTACCCTTCAAAATTTATCTTGCTTCATACTGAATGTTTGAGACACATTGAGGAACATGTGGTTTAATGGTAAATTTGATTCTTCAATATGTAACATAGAAATTAGTGAGATTAAAATAGCTCGACTTGTTTGGACTTTATCAGTGTTTGAAATAGTGCTTTATTGGCCGGGCGCGGTGGCTCACGCTTGTAATCCCAGCACTTTGGGAGGCCGAGGCGGGCGGATCACGAGGTCAGGAGATCGAGACCACGGTGAAACACCGTCTCTAGTAAAAATACAAAAAATTAGCCGGGCGTGGTGGCGGGCGCCTGTAGTCCCAGCTACTCGGAGAGGCTGAGGCAGGAGAATGGCGTGAACCCGGGAGGCGGAGCTTGCAGTGAGCCGAGATGGCGCCACTGCACTCCAGCCTGGGCGACAGAGCGAGACTCCGTCTCAAAAAAAAAAAAAAAAAAAAAAGAAATAGTGCTTTATTATAGGTTAGAAAAACACTAATTTGGGTATAAGCTCTGAGACTCTGTTATTACCTTATAGGATTTTGAACTCCCATATGGTACAGTACTAGTTGAAAGATTTGTGACTTTGTTTTCAGCTTTAAAATCAATTGAATGTTTCATATTTATCTTTAAATTGATTCTCCAAAATTACAGTGTTCTTATAAATTTTTTTACTGCTTGTTCTTAACATCAAAAATACTAAATTAATGTACTGGAATGTCAATCTTGAAAGTATTAAAACCATAATACTAAAACTATTTTATATCCCAGGGTTTAGCAAATTTTCAGGTGCATGCTGTATTATAAGTAACATCATTCCATCTGTTTTGAACACACATTTCCATTTCGGATCTTGCAGATGTTTTATTGGCCGTGATCGGTGTCAGAATTGGTACCATGGGTGCTGCATTGGCATCTTGCAGAGTGAGGCAGAGCTCATTGATGAGTATGTCTGTCCACAGTGCCAGTCAACAGAGGATGCCATGACAGTGCTCACACCACTAACAGAGAAGGATTATGAGGGGTTGAAGAGGGTGCTCCGTTCTTTACAGATGAGAGCCCCTCTGTGTGCAGCATTTGAAAATGAAATCAGCCAGAATAATTTTGGAAGCATTTCTAAGATTTCAAGTTTCCAATGTTAGGATTTCAAGTTTCCAATCTTAGAGTGATTATTTACAGACTCTCAGCTAGTCTAGTGAAGTGCTTGACAAACTTCAGTCCTTCACATACCAGTGTCATGAGCTTTACCATATCCCCACACCACCTCAGCTTATCTAACACTCAGATAATCTAACATGACTTACTTCTTTATACATTTTATTTTTAAAGAAACTTTCTTTCACTCCCATAGATTGAGAAACAGTATGATTAGATTATAGTTATTATTTTCCTTATGAAAGAAAGGGGGCTGGGTGTGGGGGCTCACACCTGTAATCCCAGCCCTTTGGGAGGCTGAGGTGGGCAAATCATGAGGTCAGGAGTTTGAGACCAGACTGGCCAACATGGTGAAACCCCGTCTCTACTAAAAATACAAAAAACTAGTCGGGTGTGGTGGCGTGAGCCTGTAATCCCAGCTACTAGGGAGGCTGAGGCAGGAGAATCGTTTGAACACAGGAAGCAGAGGTTGCAGTAAGCCAAGATCGAGCCATGGCACTCCAGCTCGGGTGACAGTGCGAGACTCCGTCTCAAAAAAAAAAAAAAAGAAAGAAAAGAAAAGAAAAACAGGATAGGTATGGTTTGCAGGATTAGCAAGTGATACAGATGTATTGAAGACGTAGAAGGCCAGTGTGGTTGCTCACACCTATAATCCCAGCACTTTGGGAGGCCAAGGCAGGAGGATCACTTGAGTCAATTAGCTAGAGACCAATCTGGGCAACAAAGTGAGACCCCATCTCTACAAAAAATAAAAACAAAAAATTAGCTGGGCATGTTGGCACGTACTTGTTTATCTAGCTACTTGGGAGGCTGAGGTGAGAGGATCACTTGAGCACAGGAGGCTACAGTGAGCTATGATCATGCCACTCCACTACAGCCTGGATGACAGAGCGAGACCCTGTCTCAAAACAGTGGGGGGAAAAAAGGATATAGTGCATTGGATCGAAACTTTCTCCTATTTTTATCATAATCACAAGAATTGAAGAAACTAAAAAGGGAATCATAGTCTCAATGTGTGGTTGAATGTTATTTAACATCACATCTCTGCCACCTCATCATTAACCAGCTGTGGTAATGATTCTACACTTTGAACCCATCCCACCTGTTTACAGAAGCAATTGCAATGCCAGCATCACTCAGTGACAGCTCATCATGTAGAGCCCAGAATACTGATTTTGTGACTTCTAAGCTTGTGTTCCACCCCCCACACCAAGGTCTTCTGACCAGCCTTTGAGTACCATTATTGCAGAGGAAGCTCATCTTAGGTAACTTATTGCTAAAGCAGAAATCACCTAATATAAAGTATTTCATTTACCACATTTAAAACTGACTTTTGGGTTCATTGATGTAGTGACTCAACTGGGAAACTTAAATGGAATTAGTGTGTTCACTGATAATAAGAATGCCTACTTTTTCATTATAGGCCCATAAGATGGCCCGGCCTTTCCTTGAACCAGTAGACCCTAATGATGCACCAGATTATTATGGTGTTATTAAGGAACCTGTGGGTACACATGAGTTGAATTTGAAGTTTTTTCAGAAGTCTCAGTGGATATTTTATTATCCATAAAATTAATATCTTAGAATACTTTTAGCAAGGCTGGTGGGGGTATAAATTGGTATGGTCACTTTGGAAGGTAAATTGGTAGTATCTATTACAGTTGAATTGTGCATACTCGGTTTTTTTTTGTTTTGTTTTGTTTTGTTTTGTTTTTTGAGATGGAGTCTCACCCTGTTGCCAGGCTGGAGTGCAGTGGTGTGATCTCACCTCAATACAACCTCTGCCTCCCAGGTTCAAGCAATTCTCCTGCCTCAGCCTTCCGCGTAGTTGGGACTACAGGCACGTGCCACCACACCCGACTAATTTTTGTATTTTTAGTAGAGACGAGGTTTCACCATGTTGGCCAGGATGGTCTCAAACTCCTGACCTCAGGTGATCCGCCCGCCTCAGCCTCCCAAAATGCTGGGATTACAGGCATGAGCCACCGCGCCCAGCCCCCCAGTGATCTTCCTTTGAGGAAAAGCCATGGGGTGCTTTCTCTCTTCTGTAGCAAGGAAGATGGTTACTAAGAGGGTACTTTAAAGGCAGTTTACCTAAAATAAAAGTGAAAGTCCAGGCAAGGTGACTTATGCCTATAATCCCAGTACTTTGGGAAGCCGAGTGGGGAGAATCGCTTGAAGCCAGGAGTTCAAGACCAGCCTAGGCCACAATATGAGACCTTGTCTCTACTACAAAAAAAAAAAAATTAACCAGGCTTGGTGATGAGTGCCTATAGTCCGAGCTACTTGGGAGGCTGAGGCAGGAGAATCACTTGAGTATGGGAGTTTGAGGCTGCAGTGAACTATGATCGAGCCACTCCACCCCAGCCTGGGTGACACAGCAAGACCTTGCCTCTTAAAAAAAAAAAAAAAAACTGAGGCCGGGCGTGGTGGCTCACGCCTGTAATCCCAGCACTTTGGGAGGCTGAGGCGGGCGGATCACGAGGTCAGGAGATCGAGACCATCCTGGCTAACATGGTGAAACCCCATCTCTACTAAAAATTACAAAAAATTAGCCGGGTGTGGTGGCAGACACCTGTAGTCCCAGCTACTCAGGAGGCTGAGGCAGGAGAATGGCGTGAACCCGGGAGACAGAGCTTGCAGTGAGCCAAGATCACGCCACTGCACTCCAGTGAGCCAAGATTGCGCCACTGCACTCTAGCCTGGGCGACAGAGCGAGACTCTGTCTCAAAAAAAACAAAAACAAAACCAAAAAAACTGAAGGAAAAGCCCAGCTAAAGTATCCAATTTTTATTCTCAGCAAAGGAATTAAAAAATAAATGAATATATATATGTAGGCAAGGAAGCAAGAAAAGTAGGCGGCAGGATATAGACCAAAAACAAGAAACTACAACATCTGTAAAACTGGGCCAGGCATGATGGCTTATGCCTGTAATCCCAGCACTTTGGGAGGCAGAGGTAGGTGGATCACCTGAGGTCAGGAGTTTGAGAGCAGCCTGGCCAACATGGCAAAACCCCATCTGCTGAGGCAGAAGAATCACTTGAACCTGGGAGGTGGAGGTTGCAGTGAGTGGCAATCTCACCACTACACTCCACCCTGGGCGACAAGAGCGAAACTCCATCTCAAAAGAAAAAAATCTACCCAGACTGAGCATGGTGGCTCATGTCTGTAATCCTAGCACTTTTGGGAGGCTGAGGTGGGCGGTTAGATCAGGAGTTTGAGACCAACCTGGCCAATATAGTAAAACCTTGTCTCTACTAAAAATACAAAAATTAGCTGGGTGTAAGGGCGGGTACCTGTAATCCCAGCTACTTGGGAGGCTGAGGCAGGAAAATCATTTGAATCCGGGAGGAGGAGGTTGCAGTGAGCTGAGATCCCACCACTACACACCAACCTGCAAGACTCTGTCTCAAAAAAAAAAAAAAAAAAAAGAAAGAAAGAAAAGAAAAGAAATCTACCCAGAGAACTGAAAAGTCAAGGGGATTGATCATAGGGAGCCTGGATTTCAGATGGAGTTAAGGTAGGACAGAGGAGCACAACTTCTCATTATAAGCCCCTCTATGCTTTTTGATTTGTACATGGTGGTTATTCCTCT
This sequence comes from Hylobates moloch, assembly GCF_009828535.3. Taxonomy (NCBI): domain Eukaryota; kingdom Metazoa; phylum Chordata; class Mammalia; order Primates; family Hylobatidae; genus Hylobates; species Hylobates moloch. Next base: position 30,238,842 of record NW_026652285.1, on the reverse strand, counting down.
GGTTAAATTTCTAAAATTGCTTTTTTAAATTGGAAAGGCCTTTGGTGGTAACTGAGGTAGAAGCCAAGGGGTGTGAATCCTACCCTGCTGCCAGCTTGCCGGCAGAGCCCAGAGGATGACTGCTGGCAACTGATGATGAAGGAGAGGAAATTGCCTGGAGGTCCTGGGGCCTGTGGCAAGACAAAGGGAATTTGGTAAAGGAGCAAAGGAGACCTAGGCTGGGCCTGCACAGTGAAGGGTCCACTTAGGATGTCTTCTTGCCACCTGGTTATTTTATGTAGCTTTTTAATATACTCAAGTTGACATAATTTTCAATAATGCACATGGGAGCTGAATGGAGACGTTTGCTCAATTCTGCTTAAATAAACAAATTAGGCTGTGTGCAGTGGCTCACGCCTGTGATCTCAACACTTTGAGAAGCCAAGGCAGGCAGGAGCCCAGGAGTTTGAGACCAGCCTGGGCAACATGGGGAAACCCCATCTCTACAAAAATTACAAAAAATTAGCCGAGCATGGTGGCACGTGCCTGTAGTCCCAGCTACCCAGGAGGCTGAGGTAGGAGGATCACCTGAGCCCTGGAGGTTGAGGCTGCAGTGAGCCATGATTGCACCACTGCACTCCAGACTGGGCTACAGAGTGAGACCCTGTCTCAAAACAAAGAAATCAAAAAAAAAAAAAAAAAAAAAGAAAAGAAAAAGAAAAAATTACAATGCAAAGAATTGTGTAAAGACAACTTGCTGTTGCATTTTTAGGGAATTTCTATTGCTCTCCGATTTAAGGCGAATGAAATATCACTAGCCAGTTATTGAAACTTGATTTTATTATGGATTTCCAGAATTTCCTTTGCCATATTTTCCCATTTTAATTTAGGATCTCCAGCATTGTTTGCACATTGTTTTCATTACTGCACTTTGTTATAATTCATCATTTATACCATCCATATTCTTTCTTTTCTTACAGATTGTGATATCTTTAGTCTGAATTTTTACCTGGAATCAGAACTGGATGTTGGGGTCACTGTTTTATTGTACCTCATGATTACCTAATTCAAAATTGCCCCCCAAAAAGTCAGGTTAGCTAATATAATTTTTTAATGTTAAAGATGTGTAGTGGTAAACAATTTATTCTAGCAGCCACGTGGAACAATGTATTTAAAAATTGTAAACTATTGGAATACTGTATTTATCTGCTATTGCAATATAAAGTCCTTTGACTTAGTCCTGGTAACTGTACAGTAATTTGGTTTACTAACAAAAGTTGTGAGGCCAGGCTCGGTGGCTCACGCCTATAATCCCAGCACTTTGGGAGGCCGAGGCAGGCGGATCACCTGAGGTCAGGAGTTTGCGACCAGCCTGGCCAACATGGTGAAACCTCGTCTCTACAAAAAGTGCAAAAATTAGCCGGGCGTGGTGGCAGGCACCTGTAGTCCCAGCTACTCGGGAGGCTGAGGCAGGAGAAACGCTTGAATCTGGGAGGCAGAGGTTGCAGTGAGCCAAGATCGCGCCTTTGCACTACAGCCTGGGGACAAAAGCGAGACTTCGTCTCAAAAAATAAAAAGTTGTGAATAAAACTGTGTGAAACTGGGAGACTTTCTGGACTTTAATAGAAAAATGTGATTTTAAAATTGCTTTTTCTTTTGTTTTAGCACAACTTTTCCCTTTATAGTCCCCTCATCTGTGTAAATAAACACACACATACACACACACACACACACCTTTCACCACAATGGTAATGCTTCTGTAAATATCTGTATTTGTTCAGTTGCCTGAAAATGTTGTAATATTTATTAGACAAATATATATACATATATATTTTAAATATTGGCTTTTTCCAGTGAGCTATTATGCTTAGTGTACAGTGAAAAGTTTTAATATTATAGGTTAAAAATTTCTTAACTGTTCTTTTCTATTCGCTTGCCAAGGGTGAATGAAAGAACATGGCTGCTTCTCCCAGACTGATTCACTTTGGCATCCGCATAAAGCATCGTTTTCAAAAATGAAAAGTGCTCAATTGTTCCCTTTTTTCTATATTCTGTAGGTCTCACAACGACAAACTGCAGTCTACAGCTTCCTAAAGTTCAGCATGTTAACCTAACATAAAACACAGAAAGAATACCCAGGAGGCAGAGCTTGCAGTGAGCCGAGACTGCGCCACTGCACTCCAGCCTGGGCGACAGAGCGAGACTCCGTCTCAAAAAAAAAAAGGAATCTTGTTGCCTGAACTATTTTCAGTTAAGGAGCCAGATGTTTTTACTCAGGCTATCCTGACAAGACTTGACCTAAACTTTGTTTTTACTGATCATAACAGTCCAATTATATTATTGGCCAATTTTATCCAATGGGCAAGAAAAAAGCAAAGTTGCCAGGTGCAATGGCTCACGCCTGTAATCTCAGCACTTTGGGAGGCTGAGGCGGGTGGATCATCTGAGGTCGGGAGTTCGAGACCAGCATGACCAATATGGAGAAACCCCGTCTCTACTAAAAATACAAAATTAGCTGTGCATGGTGGCCCATGCCTGTAATCCCAGCTACTTGGGAGGCTGAGGCAGGAGAATCGCTTGAACCCGGGAGGCAGAGGTTGTATTGAGCCGAGATTGAGCCATTGCACTCCAGCCTGGGTGACAAGAGCAAAACTCCATCTCAAAAACAAAAAAAGGAAGAAAAGAAAATGAAAAAAGAAAAGTCAACGACACCATTATCTTGTCAAGATCAAATGGTTTTATTATTGTGGCAGAAGCGAGAAAACTTTGTTTATTAAAAAAAGAAAAGAAAAGAAAGCAAGAAAAAATGATACTGTGAGGTCAAGTATAACTCCATGGAAATGCCACTTCTGCTCTTCAGTGAAGAAGCTGGTTTAGGGTCTCAAAGAAAACTTTTGACTGTATTTATTTATTGTTGCAAAAAACATGCTTTTTTATTGCTGCCCTCATTTGTCAACTAATTATTTTTTCTTATAAATCCAGCCACGGTTACATATAATCCATCCGTATCTTATGATTCCTGTACGTGAAAGTACAAGACAACCTCTAGATGTCTTTTCTTTCTATGAAAGGAGCTGCTATGTACACATGTGCACGCACACACACAACTATGAATCAACAATGAGTTTATTGTTCATGGCAGATTAAAATCAAGCTTGCATAAAGGTTGGGCTAAGTGGTCCTGGACTACAGACTCTGTTGCCTTGAATATAACAGTACAATTTGTCAATTACTCCACACCAGGTTAAAATGAGTAAAATCTATTTGAAGGTATCTTCTTTGTAAACATTTGTCAGATTCTAATTTTTCTTTTTGTATTAAAATTCAACTATGGATGTATGTGAAACAAAATAAATGGAGATAGTTTTTCTCCCACAGACAGAGGTGTCTTCGAATGCGTGCTAATGATTATCTGTAAGCCTCTGTAGGGAGGGAGGGCTGCAAGGTCACGAAAGGCAAAAGAATCTAATTGTACCTGGAATTCTCCCAGGACAGCAGTGGCCCCTCGTTTTATCATTCCCAGTCAATTGTCATCACGTCAGAGAAAAATCTTCAGGGGTGCTAATCCTGTTGCATCAATTGATCATACTAACGAAAAAGGTAACGCGACAAGATACACATTGCCTTCATCTGTACATTCTGTGATACCGGGCAAATTACCAATTACAGACAGCTACTTATATTTTACGAAGGACATTTTTTTTAGATGATCTCATCCTCTGTGTTATTTGTTGATTGGGTTTGTTTTTTGCTTGTTGGTTGGTTGGTTTGTTTCTTCCATGTAAGGAAAAGCAGTGTAAGCAGTAGCAAGAAAATGAGGAAGATGTATTTTGCATGTTCTTCCTTTCAATGTTCTTACACATTGTATTACTGCATTGTGGTAATAGCTTCTATAAAATCTGCTATAGCTGGATTATGCAGCTTTGCAAAAATTTTACTAGATTTTATTCTAACTCATATTAGCTTTGTCCTATCAACTTCTGGAATTTATCTAATTATTGCTTTTAAAAGTTTCCTTCCTTTTAATGTTTCCCTGCTATGCAAAACCTTTCCCAGACCTTGGTTTCTTAAAAGAAAGATGTTGCTACTGTTCCCAATTCTTTCTTATTACAGGCTCAGGTGTGCAGGTTATTCTGGCTTAATTTTATCTAATGAAGCCCATTCCTTTTTGTACATAAAGATGTCACTTAAACCTATGTTTACAAACTAAAGAGACTGGCCAGGCGCGGTGGCTCAAGCCTGTAATCCCAGCACTTTGGGAGGCCGAGGTGGGCGGATCACAAGGTCAGGAGATCGAGACCATCCTGGCTAACACGGTGAAACCCCGTCTCTACTAAAAAAAAAATACAAAAAATTAGCCGGGCGTGTTGGCGGGCGCCTATAGTCCCAGCTACTCGGGAGGCTGAGGCAGGAGAATGGTGTGAACCCAAGAAGCAGAGCTTGCAGTGGCCCAAGATCATGCCACTGTACTCCAGCACAATTTGGGAGCCAGGCACGGTGGCTCATGCCTGTAATCCCAGCACTTTGGGAGGCCGAGGTCAGCAGATCACCTGAGGTCGGGAGTTTGAGACCAGCCTGACCAACATGGAGAAACCCCATCTCTACTAAAAATACAAAATTAGCTGGGTGTGGTGGCGTATGCCTGTAATCCCAGCTACTCGGGAGGCTGAGGCAGGAGAATCACTTGAACCTGGGAGGTGGAGGTTGCATGAGCAGAGATCGCACCACTGCACTCTAGCCTGGGCAACAAGAGCAAAACTCCATCTCAAAAAAAAAAAAAAAAGAATTTGGAGAGGATGCAAACACTTAGCCCATAATAGTAGCCGCCTTCCATCTTATTGATTCAGCAGCATGAGGAACTCTAAATGGCCAGCTTCGGCTGGGCAAGGTGGCTCATGCTTGTAATCCAAGCACATTGGGAGGCCAAGGAAGGAAGATCACTTGAGTCCAGGAGTTCCACAGCACCCTTGGGCAACATACTTGCCCATAGTGTAAAAATTAGCTAGGCAGGGCTGGGCTTGATGACTCACACCCATAATCCCAGCACTTTGGGAGGCCAAGGTGGGTGGATCACCTGAAGTCAGGAGTTTGAGACCAGCCTGGCCAACATGGTGAAACCCCACCTCTACTAAAAATACAAAAATTAGCTGGGCATAGTGGCACACGCCTATAATCCCAGCTACTTGGGAGGCTAAGGCAGGAGAATTGCTTGAACCCAGGAGGCAGAGGTTGCAGTGAGCTGAGATCGCACCACTGCACTCCAGCCTGGGTGACAGAGACTCTGTTAGAAAAAAAAAAAAAAAAAAAAAAAACAGGCATGGTGGCTTATGTCTGCAATCCCAGCACTTTGGGAGGCTGAGGCAGGCAGATCACAAGGTCAGGAGTTGAGACCAGCCTGGTCAACATGGTGAAACCCCGCCTCTACTAAAAAAAAAAAAAAAAAATTGCCAGGCGTGGTGGCACATGCTTGTAATCCCAGCTACTCTGGAGGCTGAGACAGGAGAATCGCTTCAACCCAGGAGGCGGAGGTTGCAGTGAGCCAAGACCGCGCCACTGCACTCTAGCCTGGGCAACAAAATGAGACTGCGTCTCAAAAAAAAAAAAAAAAAAATTAGCTGGGCAAGGTGGCATGCGCCTGTAGTACCAGCTACTCAGGAGGCTAAGGCAGGAGGATCGCTTAAGCCTAGGAGCCTGGGAAACAAGAGTGAGATTCTGTCTCTAAATAAATAAACAAATAAATACATACATACATACATACATACATACATAAAATAAATGGCCAGCCTCGGCTTCCAGTTGAATAAAACCATAATAGTATTTCCTGATCTACACATTTCTTCCTTTGGCACTAGGACCTCTGGACCCACTGAGTCCCGGGTCCCTGGCAAGGAAAGCAAAAATTCTTCATGTGAATTATTAGGGGCCACAGTGGGAGGAGCCACTCCCATCTCCTCTCCTCGGTTCCTGGACTCATTCTAGCATTGTCTGAGTCTAGGAACAGCAGTGCTAGCAGAAGTCCCGCAGGCAATGGAGGCAAATCCACACCCAGAACACAGGTCTGTCGTTGTGAGGATGAGGCACTGTCCTCACACCCCAGTCTGGTCCTACAAAAAAGGATGGCCTCGCAGGGTGCGACCTTCACCTTAGAGCAGCGCCCTCTGTTGGCCGCCTCTAAGATCTGTGGTCACTTACATCCCTCTTCTAATCCTCCCCTACCTCTGTTGGTTCAAATCATCTCTCAGTTTATTAAACCTTGGAAAGAATTACATAGCGGTTACTCACAGCCTGTAAATTACAATAGAAAGGTTCCTTTCAAATGGTAGAGTTGCACTAAAGAGGAAATTGGGTTTATAAGAAAATGGAGGCAAAGAACTTAAGTTTTAAGAAAAAGCACTTCAAAGCAGAAGGGCAAATGGAAAAGGGGGATATAAAACAAACCAATAAAAATACCATCTGAGGGTGTTACTGTCCGAAAGTAAAGAATAGGATGCATCACTAAGCCCTTTGCACTCTTTATGACCTCGTAAGTAAAAATTATTACTTAGAATAATAATAAGTGGTGCACACTACATTCCCTGTCCCTCTTCTAGACTTTTTTTTGTAGAAGAGTCAGAAAACAATTTACTAACCTCCCTGTTTGATATTAAAAACTCAATAGGCAGGTTTTTAATATTTTCTGTCAGTATAAGTTGAACTTGATTGTGTCAACTGAAACCCTAGAGGTTTGTGTATCAGTAGAATGCAAGAACATTGTTAAAGGTGCTTACGATCTTTTTTGTTTTCCTTTCCACTCCATTGTATCAATTTTTTGAGTAACTTTTAAATGGCTAGAAAATGGTCTTTTTGCTTTGCCCTTTTATAGCTGAAATAACCAGCTCCATTCTTTTCATGAATAGTAAGTTGATATATTTATTTATCAGGTATCTTTCAGTTGTCACTAAATACTGTCGTTTTCCTGTGTTGTATGGAAATTATAGTTCAATTATTCTAATGTGATGGAGTGCAACGAGTCATTGTAGAACTTTTCACCTGTTAATGTTGAAGTTATACCTCTGAGCTTCTGCTGTGGATATCAAGGAAATAATAAAGCCAAATCCCTAAGACATTTGAAAAAAAAAAAAAAACAACCCAGCCTGGGAAACATGATGAAATCCCATCTCTACAAAAAATACAAAAATTAGCCAGGCATGGTGGCACACGCCTGTATTTCCAGCTACTTGGGAGGCTGAGGTGGGAGAATCACTTAAGCCCAGGAAGTGGAGGTTGCAGTGAACTGAGATTACGCCATTGCACTCCAACGTGGGTGACAGAGCGAGATCCTGACTGAAAAAAAAAAAAATCAATAAATCAACGAATGGTGACGCTAGTAAATACCTGATACTTTATTTATTTGGCTCAATGAAAATAAAAAAGAGAATTTTATGCAAAAATTTCAGACAACTGAATTTTGCCAAATGATTCCATTTACTAAGGATTCCATCTTTGGTTCTAATGTAATATATATTCCCTGTGGAGGAAATGGATTTCTCCAAATAACTGGATCCATAATCATGTAATGCTAGTGGGGACAATCACCCCAGCTTAGATACCATCAAATAAATTCCAACATATGTGGGTTCTCTCATTATTTGTCTTCTCACCTGCCAGCCTGCCTCTCTTGGCAATGCTAGGATTCCAGAATCAGGCCCTAAGCTCAGCAAGGGCCCCCATGAGGGCCATATTACACCCTAAGATTCCCAGATGTCTATTGGGAACCACTTTTGACTTACTCCCTTATTTTGCCCCTGAAACTGCAGGGGGACAAAGAAGAAATCATAAAAACAGGGATAATGGATATGGCCCTAAGTATTTTAATGTGGTCTATCAATAATATCGTCCTACCATCCCTGTTTACCAAGCCTTTATGGCAATTTCTTCACCTTGATACTGTTGACATTTTCGGCTGGATCATCATTTTTTTCGTGGGGGAACTGTCCTGTGTGTTTTAAGACGTTAAGCAGGCCGGGTGAGGTGGCTCATACCTGTAATCCCAGCACTTTGGGAGGCCGAGGCGGGCTGATCACCTGAGTCAGGAGTTTGAGACCAGCCTGACCAACATGGAGAAACCCTGTCTCTACTAAAAATACAAAATTAGCCAGGCCGGGCGCGGTGGCTCACGCTTGTAATCCCAGCACTTTGGGAGGCCGAGGCGGGCGGATCACGAGGTCAGGAGATCGACACCACGGTGAAACTCCGTCTCTACTAAAAATACAAAAAAAATTAGCCGGGCGTGGTGGCGGGCGCCTGTGGTCCCAGCTACTCGGAGAGGCTGAGGCAGGAGAATGGCGTGAACCCGGGAGGCGGAGCTTGCAGTGAGCCGAGATCACGCCACTGCACCCCAACCTGGGTGACAGAGCGAGACTCCGTCTCAAAAAAAAAAAAAACCAGCTACTCGGGAGGCTGAGGCAGGAGAATCACTTGAACCCGGGAGACAGAAGTTGCAGTGAGCCGAGATCGTGCCATTGCACTCCAGCCTGGGCAACAAGAGCAAAACTGTGTCTCAAAAAAAAAAAAAAAAAGATGTTAAGCAGCGTCCTTGACCTCTACCCAGATATTGCCAAATGTCACTTGGGGAGCAAAATTGGCCCAGTTGAGAACATGGGACTAAAGTAAGCAGAATTATCAGGATAAAACACAATTCACCTCTATCATACCAGAGTTTTTTGTTTGTTTTTTGAGACAGGGTCTTGCTCTGTCACCCAGGCAGGAGTGTGGTGGTGCGATCATAGCTCACTGCAGCCTCAAACTCCTGGGCTCTCAGGAGGCTGAGAAGCAGTGAGTCACGATTGTGCCACTACAATCCAGCCTTGGCAACAGAGTGAGAACCTTTCTCAAACAAACAAGAGGAAGAAGAGGAAGAGGAAGGAGAGGAACAGGAGGAAGAGGAAGAAGAGGAAGAGGAAAAGAAGAGGAAGAAGAGGAAGAGAAGGAAGAGGAAGAGGAGGAAGGGGAAGGGAAGAGAAGGACAAGAAGGAGAAGAAGACTCTGGGGCTCAAGCCATCCTCCTGCCTGAGCCTCCCAAAGTACTGGGATTACAGGTGTGAGTCCCTGAGCATATTAGTCAGGGTTCTCTAGAGGGACAGAATTAATGGAATATATGTAGGAGTTTATTAAGTATTAACTCACAGGATCACAAGCTCCCACAATAGGCCGTCTGCAGGCTGAGGAGCAAGGAGAGCCAGTCTGAGTTCCAAAACTGAAGAACTTGGAGTCCAATGTTGGAGGGTAGGAAGCATCTAGCACGGGAGAAAGATGTTGGCTGGGAGGCTAAGCCAGTCTCTCACATTTTTCTGCCTGCTTATATTCTAGCCTTGCTGGCAGCTGTTTAGCTTGTGCCCACCCAGATTAAGAGTGGGTCTGCCTTTATCAGCCCACTGACTCAACTGTTAATCTCCCTTGGGTACACCCTCACAGACACACCCAAGATCAATACTTTGTATCCTTCAATCCAATCAAGTTTACATTCAGTATTAACCATCACACTGAGCCTGGCCAAAGCTGGACTACTTGTAATAAGCTTTTGTCTGGAACCTTGATTTGGGAGCAAGTGGCCGGAAAAACTATCAGAGGTGGCTGGGCACAGTGGTTCATGCCTGGAATCCCAGCACTTTGGGAGGCGGAGGTGGATGGATCACTTGAGGTCAGGAGTTTAAGACCAGCCTGGCCAGGCCGGACGCGGTGGCTCACGCTTGTAATCCCAGCACTTTGGGAGGCCGAGGCGGGCGGATCACGAGGTCAGGAGATCGAGACCACGGTGAAACCCCGTCTCTACTAAAAAAAATACAAAAAATTAGCCGGGCGTGGTGGCGGGCGCCTGTAGTCCCAGCTACTCGGAGAGGCTGAGGCAGGAGAATGGCGTGAACCCGGGAGGCGGAGCTTGCAGTGAGCCGAGATTGCGCCACTGAACTCCAGCCTGGGTGACAGAGCGAGACTCCGTCTCAAAAAAATAAAAAATAAAAATAAAAAATAAAAATAAAAAAGACCAGCCTGGCCAACATGGCAAAACCAATCTCTACAAAATACACAAAAACTGGCCAGGTATGGTGGCTCATGCCTGTAATCCCAGCACTTTGGGAGGCCAAGGCAAGTGGATCACCTGGGGTCAGGAGTTCGAGACCACCCTGACCAACATGGTGAAACCCCGTCTCTATTAAAAATATGAAGAACTAGTCGGGCATGGTGGCAGGCTCCTGTAGTAGTCCCAGTTACTCGGGAGGCTGAGGCAGGATAATTGCTTGAACCCGGGAGGTGGAGGTTGCAGTGAGCTGAGATCATGCCACTGCACGCCAGCCTGGGCAACAGAGTGAGACTCCATCTCAAAAACAAACAAACAATCAGAGGCGCTGACTGCAGTGACAGCCATCTGGCTCTGACAGTTGCTGTGCTTTCAGCTTCTTGCTATTTCAGGGGCTCTGGTCTTGATTCTTGCAGGTTCCCAAACCTGGTCCTACAGCTCCCCACCTCCTGTCTCTTTAGTGGTTTAGTGGGCACCCCCTCCTCTGTATCTTTCTAGGGAGTTTTAACGTGCTTTGCTTAGGTAGGGCTGGTTTGTTTCCATGGTTGGCAACAAGAAGGAATTGGTCAAGGAGTCTAAGAAGTTGTCTGGAGAACCAAGAAAAAGATTTCCTGGAAGCAAATAAAGAGTGCGTTTCCAGAAGAAAGATTCATCAAGAATTTCAGCTGGGCGCGGTGGCTCATGCCTGTAATCCCAGCACTTTGGGAGGCCGAGGCGGGTGGATCACAAGTTCAGGAGTTCGAGACCATCCTGGCTAACACGATGAAACCCTATCTCTACTAAAAATACAAAAAAAATTAGCCGGGGGTAGGTGGTGCATGCCTGTAGTCCCAGCTACTCGGGAGGCTGAGGCAGGAGAATGGCGTAAAACCTAGGAGGTGGAGGTTGCAGTGAGCCGAGATCATGCCACTGCACTCCAGCCTGGGAGACAGAGCGAGACTCCATCTCAAAAAAAAAGAGTTTCACACATCAGGGCCAAGTCAAGCAAGACAAGGACTGAAAGGTGCTCCTTAAATTTGCCTATGAAGAGGCCACTGCTGGGGAGGAGTGTGTCAGATGGCAGTGGAGGGAGGACAGCAAGTGTAGAGGAGACTCTGCAACCTCCACCTCCCAGCTTCAAGCACTTCTCGTGCCTCAGCCTCCTGAGTAGCTGGGATTACAGGCGTGTGCCACCACACCTGGCTAATTTGTGTATTTTTAGTAGAGATGGGGTTTCCACACAACTGAGCAATAAAAAGGAGTGAACAGTTGTCCCTCGGTGTCTGCAGGGGATTGGCTCCAGGACCCCCTGCAGACACCAAAGTCCACAGATGCTGATGTCTTTTCTAAGAAGTGATATAATGTTTGTATATAGCCTCAGGTATACTTTAAATACCTAATACAGTGTAAATGGTACGTAAATAATTATAGTGTATTTTAAATTTTCTACTGTTTTTATTGTCTTATAGTTATTTTATATATTTCATTTTTTTCAAATATTCTCCATCCATGTTTAGTTGAATCCATGGATGAGGAACCTGCAGATATGGAGGGCCAGCTGTAGTGATGGGTGCAACAACATGGATGGCAGCATAATTTCAAAAAATAATATGATAAGTGAGGCCAGGTGAGTTGACTCACACCTGTAATCCTAGCACTTTGGGAAGCCAAGGCGGCTGGATCACTTGAGGTTAGGAGTTCGAAACCAGCCTGGCCAACGTGGTGAAACCTCGTCTCTCCTAAAAATACAAAAATTAGCCAGGCATGGTGGCGTGCACCTGTAATCCCAGTTACTCAGGAGGCTGAGGCAGGAGAATCACTTGAACCTGGGAGGTGGAGGTTGCAGTGAGCCTAGGTCATGCTGCTGCACTGCAGCCTGGGCGACAGAGTGAGATTCCATCTCAAAAAAAAAATTATGCTAAGTGAAAGAAGCCAAACACAAGAGGCTACATGCTATGTGATTTCATTTATAAGATATTCTGGAAAAGGCAAAACTATAGGAACAGAAATCAGATTAGTAGCTAACAGGGGCTGACGGTGGGAGGAGGTGATTGACTACAAAGGGACATGAGGGGCCTTTTTTGAGGTGACAGAAATGCTTTATATTGGGAATGTGGTGGTGCTTATGTAACTATACATTTGTCAAAACTCATCAAACTGTACACTTAAAAAGGGTGAATGTTAGTATATGAATATTATATCTCAATGAACCTGACTTAAGAAAATAATAAAACGAACCTAAAGAACCAACTAAGTAAAAGTAAATCTCAGAAAAAAATAACTTACAGTTTTTCCAGTTCAACAGTCATCATGAGAATGTTCTTAAGTGTTGTAAGTGGGACTAGCGTTGTTCCCATGTCTCTGAAGAAGAAAGCCGAAACATTCATGATATGAACCCCAATAAAAAATTCTGTACTTAAAAAGATAATTCAAGGACATGTGATTACTTCAATTTTGGCTTCCCTATAAAACAAGCCAGTTCGACAGTTTATTTGCCACAAAATTCCAGAGAGCTCTTATTAAAGAAATTAAAGTTGATTTGCATCATCAAATTAATGATATTCAAGAGTAGGTCTTACACTGTTTTTTTTTTGTTTTTTTTTTTTACCATTATCTTACTTCTCACTTTCATATTGCATTCACCCATCTTGATTATTTACTCTTTTCTTCCTTTTTAGAATAATGAACACCTATTCCTCTTTGCTTTCTTGGTTAAGTAATATTCCTTCATGTGTCTACATGTTCCAAATCTATATGGGTTCTTCAACACTCTTCTCTTTCCTCTTTCCCCTGCTGGCTGTCTCGACCATTATACATCCTTTCTTAATCCTTTTCTTTGCCAATAATGTTTTTCAATAGCTCAGTTAAAATTTGAATTATGACTTTTTAGCCTAAATGCAAAATACTTAATCTTTGATGAAAAATTTAAAAAGAGCATAAATCATCTCATGACTCACAAGAGTACTATGGTACTTACAGATATTTTAATGCCAGTAATTGAAAGAGATACGGATCTTCAACAGTTGTCAGAGGATTGCGATTCAGAATTCTGAAAAATGCAATGGAATTAAAATAACCTGCATTTTCAGTGTATGAAACTGCATAAGAAGTTTATATTCATTTTTTGGTATGGAATTTGTAGGTTAAAAAAAATCGCTTTCTGTTTTTACCTAATAAATCACCATTAGACTCCGTAAAGCATTATTCCTTTGGGAACTACCTAGGTCTCTAGAAGATAAAGTAGAGGAGAGAAAGAGGGGAAAAAATAGAAAAAAAAAAGGGGGGATAGCAAAGAAAAAATATGCCACAGAACTTTTCAGGTCAAAAACCCTAGAAGTGACTATGTTGGTAGGAAGCCCTGATTCTGTAGGAAACACTATTTCTAGTGTCCTCCATAATTCAAGTTGCTCATTTTTTGTTTTGTTTTGTTTCGTTTTGAGACAGAGTCTTGCTCTGTAGCCCAGGCTGGAGAGCAATAGCTCCATCTCAGCTCACTGCAAACTCTGCCTCCCAGGTTCAAGCGATTCTCCTGCCTCAGCCTCCTGAGTAGCTGGGATTACAGGTGCCTGCCACCACACCCAGCTAATTTTTGTATTTTTAGTAGAGACAGGGTTTTGCAATGTTGGCCAGGCTGGTCTCGAACTCCTGACCTCAGGTTATCCACCTGCCTCATCCTCCCAAAGTGTTAGGATTATAGGCGTGAGCCACTGCATCTGACCGCTTGCCTTTTATCTTTATAAAGTTATTAAAATTTATGGTTTAATTTGCAAAGTTAAGAAAAAAATAGGACCAATTCTTTTGCTTTATAGCCAAAGAAAAAGGGATAAATCTAAGAGGAGGAACTGGTCAAAACCATACTCCCATCACACATACTCCCACTTGTCTTCTTGTATGATATCATAGCCTTTGTTACATTGCATGTAATCACCTGTCTACTTGTCAGTCTCCTGGACTATCAGCTCCCTGAGGGCAGAGACCACATCTTATTGTTGTTGTCATCCCTGTGCCTGGCATGTTGTCTGAAATTTACTAGACAGTTAATAAATGTTTATTGAATAAACAAATCACATTTTATTTGTATGTCAATAAAATGAATAAATTCATTTTGATGCAAATTTTTATTCCAAAATGCTGGAATCGATTTTCTTTTTAATTCTTTAAAGTGAACAAGAAAAAGAAAAGAAATAGGAAGAAATAAAAGAAAATCTGCCTTTAGGTTAATCCATGAATCATCACCATACTTTTGCAGAAATTATAAAAATAATAATTATTACAGTGAGTATCTATTGGGCTGCTAGGTATTCGTGATCAGCACTTCACATTTAATCCTCACAATGCCTTATGTGCTAGATATTATTATTGCCCTATTTTATAAATGAGGAAACTGAGGCACAGAGAGGTTACATAATTTGTCCTACATCACCAAACTATTAAGAAGCAAAGCTGTAATTTGAAGTCATGTGTTTTAATCTGTATGAAGAAAAAGGGTTTACTTTAACCTTATGGTTTTTTAATTTTAATTTTCTTCTTTCTTTCTTTCTTTCTTTCTTTCTTTCCCTCCCTCCCTCCTTCTTTCCCTTTCTTCCTCCCTTCCCTCCCTCCCTCTCTTCCTTCCTTCCTGCCTCCCTCCCTCCTACCCTCCCTCCTTCCCTTTTCTTTTTTTTTTTTTTTGGACAGGAAATGGCACTTTAACAGTTGGGGCCAGGGTGACAGGACCAAGATGGGGCTAGCGTGTGTCAGTCAGGAAGCCTCCCTCTCCTGCTGGGACAGGGCCTTGCGGCAGCTCCTCCTCCCTGCTGAGGTCCTAGGCCTGCCACAGGCCAGCATGCCAGTGAGGTCAGTGGCAGGAGCCACCCAGAAGCCCCGCAGATGACGGAGCTGAGAACAGGGACTTCACCTCCACTTGTTGCCATTTCCTCACTGGAAAGTCCTTGGGAGGTGGCTGGGCTCAGCCTGAGCTCAGGGCTCTTTGGTGGGGGTTGGGGCAGGGGCAGGGCAGGCACTTGCAGGTGGCACAGGCTTCATCAAGGCTGGACACGGGATTCATCAAGGCAGGAGCCAGAGCGCCGGATCTCTGGCAGGGGAGGTAAGGCCCAGGATGGGGCAGGGCTGTGTGCTCCTGGAACGGACATCCTTCTCTGCCAGAGACCTGCTTCCCAAGCCCTGTCCCTCCCGATCCCCAGGCAGCCCACTCTGCCCTTCATAGGTGAATCTAATCCCATATATTACAATAAACTGCATTTGCCTCTCTCCATTGCCCCACCCTCCCCTACCCTGGGCCAGCGGCCCCCACTTCCTCATCCCCTGGCGGTGGCAGGTGCCCCTCCTCAAGCAGTGCCACATCCTGTCAGCAGCCAGCTGTCCTGGCACTGGCCTGAGGGCCGGGGGACGCAGAGGGCAGGGCTGCGCGGCTACTCCAGGTAGGTATCTTCTGTGGGGCGGGTGTACTCCACAAACTGCTTGTAAAACTGCTGGAATGTTCTCCCCACGGACTCTGCCAGGGCTTTGGCGGGATCTTCAGACACAAAGACGTGGCAGGCAAACCGGTGGTCGGCGGGGTGCTTGGTGATGAACCCAAAGTACTTGTTGTTCTTTGGATGATATCCGCAGAAAGAGACGTTTTTTAACTGGAAAAAGTGGCGACATTTATTCCCCTTGGCCTCCTGGGAGTCATCGGCCTTGACACCTATCTTCACACCCCGCACGCTGATCTCCAGGACACAGCTGGAGGGCGGGTTAAAGTGCACGGTGAGCCGGCGGGTGGTGGCAATCTTTTGCATAGCGGCACAGAGGACGTCATTGCTCTTGTGATAGGGAACCTGGACTGAGCCCAGGAACTTCAGCCGGAACTGGTCCACCCAGTCACTGTTTTTGGCCAGGGCTGCCATGTGCTCGGGCGGGCTCCTTGGTGACCTCAATGGCGTAATAGGCAGGAAAGACGCCCCGGGCACCAGTGCGCATGTTGTAGGCTTCGTACCAGTAGTCTTCAGCCTGGAGCTCCACTAGCAGAGGGTCATCCACTTCCAGCTCAAGTTCGTCTTCGTGTCGAGGCACAAACCTGAATATGGCCCGGTGGGTCTGCTCCTGCTCCTCCCCGTTGATGATGCAGGAGAACAGCCCGAAGGACTCGGCACTAGAGGAGCGGAAGCGGCCACTCGTGAGGACGTTCAGGAACTTCTTGGAGAAATGGACGTCGGGTTCGTCAGGCGTGGAGTCCTCGGAGAGGCAGGCAGGAGGCTGGGGCCGGGGGGGCTCCTCATACTCCTCTCCGATGGCTGACTCATAGGGCGAGGAAGACGGAGGCACAGTTGTGGTGGACAGTGGCCGAGTCACTCTCGTCATTGTAGTCCCCGAAGCACGGCCGCAGGCTCACCAGCTCCAGCTGCGCGTGCTCATCTACCACCAGCGTGTACTTGACAGAGTCGTAGGACAGGGCGCTGGTGTCCGAGCTCAGAGAGGCCCGTGGAGGTGGCGGCGGCTCCCCCAGGCTCCCCCGCCACCCTCCGCCTGGGGGCTCAGCCCGCTCTGGGGACGACAGGCAGTCGAAGCCCTCCTCCTCTTCACTGATGGAGGGGTGCGGCCGCCCTGCCTTCGAGGGGTAGGCGGCAGGGTCTGGATCGGAGCTGACCCACATCCGGCTCTCGGTGGGCGGCAGGAAGGCGGAGGTGGGCTCTGCCGGGTCTGGGGGACTCTGCACTGGGGTCAGGTAGATCTCCTCAGTGGCCTCTAGTCGCACATCGGCCTGGTAATGTATTCGGTCTCGATGCGAGTGACCCTGACCCCCAGGCGGGGCAGCAGGGTGACTACCCGGAGATGCCTTCTGGGTGGCTGTGCTGCGGGGCAAGGGCTGTTGGTGGAGGTGCCTCGATCTGTGGTGGGGGCGGGGCTGCTCTGGGGGGCAGCTCATCGCTCAGGCAGATGTGTTCATGCCGCGGTGTCTGCTCCCCTGTCTTCAGGGGTGAGGATGATCGAGACACCCGATCCTGCCAACTGTGCTTTTTGCCCAGAGAATTATTATTCAGTGTGTCCTGAGACCGCGGCACCTGCGCAAAGAGGTTGAGCGTGGTAGGCAGCTTGGGCCGGTACGTGTCCCTGCTGCCCGGGCCCTGGCTCTGGCCTTGGCTCTCTGGCCCTGGCCGCTGCTCTCTGGCCCTGGCCGCAGGACGCCGGCTCCTGGCCGGACTCGGCCTTGGGCGGCCCCGCTCCCGGCCGCCGGGCCGCGCGCTCCTCGTCGTCGCCCTCCTCGTCGTCCTCGGCCCCGGGAGTGTCCCCCGTCGCGTCGATCAGGTCCATCTGCAGCATCTCTGCCTGCAACTGGCTCCCCGCGCCGCCGCCGCTCTCAGAGCCCTTTCTTTTCTTTTCTTTTCTTTTCTTTTCTTTTCTTTTCTTTTCTTTTTTCTTTTCTTTTCTTTTCTTTTCTTTTCTTTTCTTTTCTTTTCTTTTCTTTTCTTCTTTCTTTCTTTCTTTATTCTCTTCATGTCACTCCCTCCCTCCTTCTTTCCCTTTCTTCCTTCCTTCCCTCCCTCCTTCCTTCCTCCCTCCTTTTCTTTCTTTCTTTTTTCTTTCTTCCCTTCATTTCCCTTCCTCCCTCCTTTCCCTTTCTTCCTTCCTCCCTCCTTTTCTTCTCCTTTCTTTCTTTTTCTTTCTTTCTTTCTTTTCCTTCCTTCCTTCTTTCTTCTTTCTTTTCTTCCTTTCCCTTCCTCCCTTTCCCTTCATCCCTCCTTTTCCTTCCTTCCCTCTCCCTTCCTTCTTTCTCTCTTTTTTCTCTCTCTTTTCTGTCTTTCCTTTCTCTATTTTTGCCTTCCTTCCCTTTTTCCTTCCTTCCCTCCCTCCCTTCCGCCTCTTTCTCTCTCTCCTCTTGCAAAAAAGAGTAAGCAAAGACATAATATCAATATATTAATTTACCTCAAGGACTGAGAATAATCAATTTAGTTCATGCAACTGTGATTCTTCTTGTCATTTATTCAAGAAACTTTGAGATTCATTCCCATTATAGCTAAACATTCTTGACACTGGGAATATAAATATAAATAACTCACAGTCCCCACCCTCAAAGGTTTATAATAGAGTAGGAGAAGGGAAACAGTAAACAGAAGTTTGAAGTGTGATATAGTGAAATATATATATTTGGTCTTTGACCTAGACAGAAAAAGCTGTACTCGAAAATTCAAGGCCTTGAAAATGCAGAATTAAGCTTGAATATGAAAGGGAATAATAGACCCAGTGCTTTGGGAGGCTGAAGCAGGAGGATCCTTTGAAGCCAGGAGTTCAAGACCAGCCTGGGCAAGGTAGGGATGCCCCGTCTCTATAAAAAAAAATAGAAAAATTAGCTGGGCATGGTGGCACATGCCTTTAATCCCAGCTACTTGAGAGGCTAAGCTGGGAGAATCATCCGAGCCGGGGGAGGTTGAGGCTACAGTGAGCCATGATTGCACCATTGCACTTCAGCCTGGGTGACAGACCCAGCACTTTGGGAGGCCAAGGCGGGTAGAACGCGAGGTCAGGAGTTCAAGATCAGCCTGGCCAAGATGGTGAAACCCCATCTCTACTAAAAATACAGAAAATAGCCAGGAGTGGTGGCAGGTGCCTGTAATCCCAGCTACTTGGGAGGCTGAGGCAAAGAATTGCTTGAATCTGGAAGGCAGAGGTTGCAGCGAGCCAAGATCATGCCGTTGCACTCCAGCCTGGGCGACAGAGTGAGACTTCGTCTCAAAAAAAAAAAAAAAGAATAGGTTTCCTGTGACCAATTTCGGTATTATTTATTTTTAGCCAAACTTATTGACCCCGAATGACCAGTTTAGATAAATCGTGGTCCTGGGATGGAACACAAAAAAGTGGAATTTTACTAGAAAAGGAGAAGGGGAATGGCTATTGAACGTTGATGTTGTGTTCAATATAGTAAGGGTTTTTCATTTTGTTTTTTGAGACAGGGTCTCAGGGTCTTGCTCCGTCTCCCAGGCTGGAGTGCAGTGCAGTGGCATGATCATAACACTGTAGCCTTGAACTCTTCAGGCTCAAGTGACCTTCCCACCTCAGCCTCCCGAGTAGTCAGGACTACAGGCATGCACTGCCACACCCGGCTCATTTTTCAATTTTTTGTAGAGATGCGATCTCATTATGTTGCCCTGGCTTGTCTCAAACAAGAGTCTTACTCTGACACCCTGGCTGGAGTGCAGTGGCATGATCTCGACTCACTGCAACCTCTGTCTCCCAGGTTCAAGCAAATCTCCTTCCTCAGCCTCCTGAGTACCTGGGAGTACAGGTGTGCACCACCATGCCTGGCTAATTTTCATTTGTTTTTTTTTTTTTTTTTGAGATGGAGTCTTGCTCTGTTGCTCAGGCTGGAGTGCAGTGGTGCAATCTTGGTTCACTGCAACCTCTGTCACCTGGGTTCAAGTGATTCTTCTGCCTCAGCTTCCCGAGTAGCTGAGATTACAGGCGTGCGCCACCATGCCCTGCTAATTTTTGTATTTTTAGTAGAGACAGGGTTTCCCCAAGTTGGTCAGGCTGGTCTCGAACTCCTGACCTCAGGTGATCTACCTGTCTCGGCCTCCCAAAGTGCTGGGATTGCAGGCATAAGCCACCATGCCCAGCCCAAATTTATTCTTGAAATAACATTTTAAATGAATAAAATAAAGGATGTATACTCAACAAATTAGGAACAGAAGGAAACTTCCTCAACCTAAATAAAGAGCATCTATTAACAACTCATGGCTAATAGTTCTTTATTTTTTTTTTTTTTTGAGAATGAGTCTCACTCTGTCGCCCAGGCTGGAGTACAGTGGCGTGATCTCCACTCACTGCAAGCTCCACCTCCCGGGTTCACGCCATTCTCCTGCCTCAGCCTCCTGAGTAGCTGGGACTACAGGTGTCCACCACCCATGTCCGTCTAATGTTTTGTATTTTTAGTAGAGACAGGGTTTCACCGTGTTAGCCAAGATGGTCTCAATGTCCTGACCTCGTGATCCGCCTGCCTCAGCCTCCCAAAGTTCTGTGATTACAGGCATGAGCCACCGTGCCTGGCTGGCTAATAGTTCTTTTTTATGAGACAGAGTCTCACTCTGTCACCCAGACTGGAGTGCAGTGGTGTGATGTCTGCTCACTGCAACCTCTGCTTCCCAGGCTTAAGCAATTCTCTTACCTCAGTCTCCCAAGTAGCTGGGATTATAGGCTCATGCCACTAGCACCAGCTAATTTTTGTATTTTTTTGTTTGTTTTGTTTGTTCGTTTGTTTGTTTTTGAGATGGAGTCTCTCTCTGTCGCCCAGGCTGGAGTGCACTGGTGTGATCTTGGCTCACTGCAACCTTCGCCTCCTGGGTTCAAGTGATTCTCCTGCCTCAGCCTCCCAAGTAGCTGGGAATACAGGCGTGTGCCACCACACCTGGCTAATTTTTTTTTTTTTTTTTTGTATTTTTAGTAGAGATGGGGTTTCACTGTGCTAGCCAGGATGGTCTTGATTTCCTGACCTCGTGATCTGCCCGCCTCAGCCTCCCAAAGTGGTAAGATTACAGGTGTGAGCCACTGCACCCGGCCTAATTTTTATATTTTTAGTAGAGATGTTTTTATTAGAGGTGGGGTTTCACCGTATTGGCCAGGCCGGTCTTGAACTACTGACCTTAAATGATCCACCTGCCTTGGCCTCCCAAGGTGCTGGGATTACAGGCTTGAGCCATTGCATCTGGCCCCACAGGTAATACTTAATGATGAAAGACTGTAAGTGTTTCTCCTAAGATCAGGAAGAAGACAAGGATATTCACTCTTGCCACCTCTATTCAACATTATACTTGAATTTCTAGCCAGGAAATTAGCAAGAAAAAGAAATAGAACCATGCAAATTGGAAAGGAAGAAATAAAACCATCTGTGTTTGCATATGACATGATCTTGTATGTAGGAAATTCTAAGGAATCCACAAAACCGTTAGAACAAGTAAACAAATTCAGCAAAGTTGCAGGTGTAAGAGTGATATAAAAAAAATTGACCTGGCGCAGTGGCTCACGCCTGTAATCCCAGCACTTTGGGAGGCCTAGGTGGGCAGATCATGAGGTCAAGAGTTCGAGACCAGCCTGATCAACATGGGGAAAACCCATCTCTACTAAAAATACAAAAATTAGCTGGGTGTGGTGGCGCGCATCTGTAATCACAGCTATTCGGGAGACTGAGGCAAGAGAATCGCTTGAACCCGGGAGGCAGAGGTTGCAGTGAGCCGAGATCACACCACTGTACTCCAGCCTGGGCAACAGAGCGAGACTCTGTCTCAAAAAAAAAAAGTAAATAAATAAATAAATTGTATTTCTGTACAGTAACAATTAGCAAGCTGAAAATGAAACTAAGAAAATTCATTTACAATATCGTTTACAAACACACACTTAGGAATAAATTTGACCAAAGTGCTAGACCTTTTTCTTATTTATTTATCTTTTGGTTCCTAAAGAATCCACACCAAAAACAAAATAAAGCAAAATCTTAATAGTAATAAATTAATTTTGCAAAGTTGGAGGATACAAGATCAACGTACAAAAATCAGTTGTTTATTTATTTTTTAAGACACAAGGCCACACTATGTTGCTGAGGCTAGGATGCAGTGATCATTTACAGGCAAAATTACAATGCACTATAGCCTCAAACTTATGGCCTGAAGCAATCCTCTTGACTCAGCCTCCCAAGTAGCTGGGACCACAGGTGGTGCACCACTACACCTGGCTCAGTTGAATTTCTATACACTAGAAATGAATAATCCAAAAATGAAATTAATAAAACAATTCCATTTATAATGGCACAAAAAAAACCACTTAGGAATAAATTTAACCAAGGAAGTGCAAACTACAAAACATTATTGAAAGAAATTAAACTTAAATACATGAAAAGGCATTGTGTGTTCATGGATTGAAAGACTTACTACTCTTCACATAGCAATGCTTCCCAAATTGATCTACAGACTCAACACAATCTCTATCAAAATCCCAACTACGTTTTTTGCAAAAATGGACAAGCTGATTCTAAAATTCACATTAAATTGTAAGGAACTTCAAATAGACAAAACAATCTTGAAAAATAAGAACAAAATTGGAAGACTCACACTTCTTGATTCAAAATCTAATTCAAAGTACCAGTAGTTGAGCCCCTGGGCACTGGCATAAGGATTGACATATAGATCAATGGAATAGAATTGAAAGTCCAGAAATGAGTGCTCACATTACGGTCAACTGATTTTTTTTTTTTTTGAGACAGGGTCTCACTCTGTCACCCAGGCTGGAGTGCAGTGACCAAGGCTCACTGCAGCCTCCGTCTCCCGATCCCCCTGCCTCAGCCTCCTAAGTCACTAGGACCACAGGCATGTGCCACCACGCCCAGCTAATCTTCTTCTTTTTTTTTTTTTTTTGAGACAGAGTTTCATTCTTGTTGCCTAGGCTGGAGTGCAATGGCGCAATCTCGGCTCACCACAACCTCCGCCTTCTGGGTTCAAGCGATTCTTCTGCCTCAGCCTCCCTAGTAGCTGGCATTACAGGCATGAGTCACCACGCCAGGCTAATTTGGTATTTTTAGTAGAAATGGGGTTTCTCCATGTTGGTCAGGCTGGTCTCGAACTCCCGACCTCAGGTGATCCACCTGCCTTGGCCTCCCAAAGTGCTGGGATTACAGGCATGAGCCACCATATCTGGCCGGCCCAGCTAATCTTTTCAATTATTATTTTTAGAAATAGAGTGTCCCTATATTGCTCAGGCTGGTTTTGAACTCCTGGGCTCAAATGGTCTTCTTACCTTGGCCTCCCAAAATACTGGGATTACAAGCGTGAACCACGGTGCCCAGCTAAAGTCAACTGATTTTTAACAAATATGCGAAGACAATTCAATGAGAGAAAGTGTAGAAAAAAGAGTCTTTTCAAACAATGATCCTGGGACAACTGGATACCCACACACAATAGAATGAAGTTGAACCCTCACCTCATATTATCTACAAAAATTAACTCAAAATATAACAAAGCCTTTGTTTATAAAACATTTGTTAGACTGAAAAGTAGAAAATTCTATTTTTTTTTTTTTTTTTTTTTTAGATGGAGTCTTGCTCTGTTGCTCTGTTGCCAGGCTGGAGTGCAGTGGCATGATCCCAGCTCACTGCTGCAACCTCCACCTCCCGGGTTCAAGCCATTCCCCTGCCTCAGCCTCTGGAGTAGCTGTAACTACAGGTGCGCACCACCACGCCCGACTAATTTTTTGTATTTTTTTTTTTTTTTTGAGACCGAGCTTTGCTCTTGTTTCCCAGGCTGGAGTGCAATGGTGCGGTCTTGGCTCACCGCAACCTCTGCCTCCCGGGTTCAAGCGATTCTCCTGCCTCAGCCTCCCAAGTAGCTGAGATTACAGGCATGTGCCACCATGCCCAGCTAATTTTTTTGTATTTTTAGTAAAGACGGGGTTTCTCCATGTTGATCAGGCTGGCCTCGAACTCCTGACCTTAGGTGATCCACCCACCTCGGCCTCCCAAAGTGCTGGGATTATAGGCGTGAGCCACCGTGCCCAGCCCAATTTTTTGTATTTTTTTAAATAGAGACGGGTGTTTCACCATGTTGGCCTTAGAGGAAAACATAGACATACATCTTTATGACCTTTGGATTAGGCAAGTTTTCTTAGATATGACACAAATGTTTAACACAGAGCTCCCATATGACCCAGTAATTCCATTCCTAGGTATATATGCAAGAGAAATGAAAACGGAAAAACTTAAAACACACACACATACGGCGAAACCCTCTCTCTACTAAAAATACAAAAATTTTGCTGGTGCGGTGGCTCACGCCTGTAATCCCAGCACTTTGGCAGGCTGAAGAAGGTGGATCGTTTGAGGTCAGGAGTTTGAGATCAGCCTGGACAACATGGTGGAACCCCATCTCTACTAAAAATACAAAAATTAGCTTGGTGTGGTGGCACATGCCTGTAATCCCAGCTACTCAGGAGGCTGAGGCAGGAGAATCTCTTGAACCCAGGAGGTGGAGCTTGCAGTGAGCTGAGATCACACCACTGCACTCCATCCTGGGCAACAGAGACTCTATCTCAAAAAAAAAAAAAAAAAGAAAAAGACAAATTAGCCGGGCATGGTGACAGGTGCCTGTAATGCCAGCTACTTGGGAGATTGAGGTGGGAGGATCAGTTGAATCTGGGAAGCAGAGGTTGCAGCGAGCCGGGATCGTGCCATTGCACTCCAGCCTGGACGACAGAGTGAGACTCCGTCTCAAAAAATAAAAATAAAAATAATACACACACACATATACACATACACCTCTTTATTTTTTCATCGAGACCTGAAGATATATATCCATAAGAACAGGATGCTATAAAAAATGAACAATAAGAAAGCAAGAAAACTATCATAAAATAAAAATATGATAGCCAAGGCTGGGTGCAGTGGCTCACACCTGTAATCTCAGCACCTTGGAAGGCTGAGGCGTGTGGATCACTTGAGGCCAGGAGTTTGAGACCAGCCTGGCCAATATGGTGAAACCCTGTCTCTACTGAAAATACAAAAATAAGCTGGGCATGGTGGCCCACGCCTGCAATTCCAGCTACTCAGGAGGCTGAGGCAGGAGAATCACTTGAACCCAGGAGGCAGAGGTTGCAGTGAGCCGAGATCAAGCCACTGCATTCCAACCTGGTTGACAGAGTGAGAACCTGTCTCAAAAAAAAAAAAAAAAGCCAAAATTAAAAATTCAATAAAAAATTTGAAGGTTGAAGAAATCTCTTAGAATGTAGTATTTAAATTCTTTCTTTTTCTTTTGAGACAAGGTCTTGCTCTGTCTCCCAAGCTGCTGTGCTGTGGCGCCATTCTAGCTTACTGCAAACCTCAAACTCCTGGCCTCAAGCAAGTCTCATATCTCAGTCTCTCAAAGTGCTGAATTATAGACATGAGCCACTGCAGCTGGCCAGAATGTAGAAAAATAGAAAAAAATCAGAAAATTGGGGGATTGAGGCTGGTTGAAGGCAGAGGCAGGAGAATAGCTTGAGCCCAGGAGCTTGAGTACAGCCTGGGAAATACAGAAACCCCATCTCTACAAAAAAAAAAAATTACTTTTTTTTTTTTTTTTTTTTAAGAGAGAGTCTTGCTCTGTCATCCAGGCTGGACTGCAGTGGTGCGATCTTGGCTCACTGCAACCTCCACCTTCTGGGTTCAAGCAATTCTCATGCCTCAGCCTCCCATGTAGCTGAGATTATAGGCATGTGCCACCACACCCAGCTAATTTTTGTATTTTTAGTAGAGACAGGGTGTGGGGGGGTGTTGGGGGAGATGGGGCATGGCAGGGAGGGGATGGCAGCTTTCACCATGTTGGCCAGGCTGGTCTTGAGCTCCTGGCTTCAGGTGATCCTCCCACCTCAGCCTGTAAAAGTGGGATTACAGATGTGAGCCACCTCGCCCAGCATTTTTTTTTTTTAGACAGTGTTGCTGTGTCGCCCAAGCTGGAATGCAGTGGCACAATCTTGGCTCACTGCAACCTCTGCCTCCTGGGCTACGGCGATTGTCATGCCTCAGCCCCCCAAGTAGCTGGGATTACAGGTGCACACCATCATGCCTGGCTAACTGTATTTTAGTAGAGATGGGGTTTCACCATGTTGGCCAGGCTGCTCTCAAACTCCTGGCCTCAAGTGATCCACCTGTCTCAGCCTCCCACAGTGCTGGGATTATAGGCCTGAGCCACTGCACCAAGCCCCAGCTCCAGATTGTGAGTTTCAGAGCCAGGCTAGATAGGATTCAGACTCAGATCTGTGAGATTTCTGATGCTCAGGCTGTTAACCAGTGACTCGTGGTCATTTTTTTTTTCTTTTTTTTTTTTAGGCAGAGTTTTATTCTTGTTGCCCAGGTTGGAGTGCAATGGCTCAATCCCGGCTCATTGCAACCTCCACCTCCCAGGTTGAAGTGATTCTCCTGCCTCAGCCTCTTGAGTAGCTGAGATTACAGGTGCCCACCACCATGCCCGGCTAATTTTTGAATTTTTAGTAGAGACGGGGTTTCACGATGTTGGCCAGGCTGGTCTTGAGCTCCTGACTTCACGATCCGCCCACCTCGGCCTCCCAAAGTGCTGGAATTACAAGCGTGAGCCTCCGCGCCCGGCCTGACTTGGGGTCTTTTGAGATTATTTCTGATGTCCCATAGACATTTCAAAAGCAAAATGTCAAAAGCTACACTTGCCTCTCAAACCTTCATTCTCTCAGTGTGGTAGACACCCTCCTTCCCATCTTCCTTCGCTTCCACGGGTCACTCAAAGCTGAAGACCTGCAAGCCATCTCAGGATCCTGTCCTGTATCCCATCAACACTCATCACACCCTCTCAATTCTGGCTCCTAAATACCCCTTGGATTTGGCCTCTCCTCCCCGTTCCCCACTGGCATTGTTTTATTTCAGGTCTTTATGATTTCTTGCCTGGGTTTCTGCAGCAGCCTCCTAACTGCTCTCTCTGACTCCAGTCTTGCCCTCTCTGTTCCATTTTTCATATTGCACACAGGGTGATTTTTCTAAAATGTAAATGTGACCGCATCTCTTGCAGGCTTAAAACCCCTCAAAGGTTCTTCACCTGCTCAAGGCTGCAGCACACACCTCCCAGCGCAGCTCTGCAAGTTGACCCCGCCCTTCTTCTCCATCAGTGGTTCTCAGAGTGTAGCCCTCCAAGCAGCAGCATTCTGACCCGCTACATCAAGATCTCTGGGCTTGGAGCTTGCGAGACTATGTAAACAAGGCCAGTTTTTTGTTCGTTTGTTTGTTTGTTTTTTGGAGACAGAGTCTCGCTGTGTCACACGGGCTGAAGTGCAGTGGCTTGATCTTGGCTTACTCAATCTCCACCTCCCGGGTTCAAGTGATTCTCCCGCCTCAACCTCCTGAGCAGCTGGGACTATAGGTGTGCACCACCACACCCAGCTAATTTTTGCATTTTTAGTAGAAATGGGGTTTCACCACATTGGCCAGGCTAGTTTCCAACTCCTAACCTCAAGTGATCTGCCCGCCTCAGCCTCCCAAAGTGCTTGGATTACCAGTGTGAGTCACCATGCCCAGCCAACAAGGCCAGTTTTTATGCACATTTAAGTTTGAGAACCACATTGCAGTTAATCTCATCTGGTTTCCTTTCTTGAACTCCATGCTTTAGCCTCATTGAACCATCAGTTTCTGGAAAGTGGTATATTACCCCTCACCTTCTAGAATTTGCACATGCTATTCTCTGCCTTTATCCCATGGCAATGGCTTTGTCTGCTTTTATCCATATTCCCCACCTCTGTGGAAACCGGAAGGCAGGGGCACCACCTTATTCATCTTTACATCTTTAGGGTCTTGGACCTGACATACAGTAGGTGCTCAATAACTATTTGATTTTTCTCTCTCTCTCTTTTTTTTTAGAGACGGGTTCTCACTCTGTCACCCAGGCTGGAGTGCAGTGGCTCAATTATGGCTCACCTCCCCCTCAACCTCCTGGGCTCAAGCAATCCTCCTGCCTCAGCCTCCCAAGTAGCTGAGACTACAGGCACTCACCACCATGGCCAGTTAATTTTTAAGTTTTTGCAGAGATGGGGGTCCTGTTATGTTGCCCTGGCTGGTCTCCAAATATTGGCCTTAAGTGATCCTTCCACCTCAGCCTCCCAAAAGCGCCACTGCACTCCAGCCTGGGCGACAGAGTAAGATTCCATCTCGAAAAATAAAAATAAAAATAATACACACACACATATACACATACACCTCTTTATTTCTTCAGCGAGATCTGAAGATATATATCTATAACATAAGAAAAGGATGCTGCCGGGCGCGGTGGCTCACGCGTGTAATCCCAGCACTTTGGGAGGCCGAGGCGGGTGGATCACGAGGTCAGGAGATCCAGACCACAGTGAAACCCCGTCTCTGCTAAAAATACAAAAAAATTGGCTGGGCGTGGTGGCGGGCGCCTGTAGTCCCAGCTACTCAGAGAGGCTGAGGCAGGAGAATGGCGTGAACTCGGGAGGCGGAGCTTGCAGTGAGCCGAGATTGCGCCACTGCACTCCAGCCTGGGCGACAGAGCGAGACTCCGTCTCAAAAAAAAAACACAAGATGCTATAAAAAATGAACAATAAGAAAACAAGAAAAACTATTATAAATTAGAAATATGATAGCCAAGGCTGGGTGCAGTGTCTCACGCCTGTAATCTATTACAGGCATGAGCCAGTGAGCCTGGCCATTCAATAACTATTTTCTTAATGAACATTGAGGGTGAGATGAGCAGAAACCTAACTGCTGAAAGCAGGCGACATTCAGCTACCAGGATTTATGAGGGAGAACACAGCAAACTGTGCTATTACTTAGGAATACCTAGAGTCAATGTATATTTATTTTCATTTTACTCTAGCCCCACTGGTGATCTCTGCCCAGTAATCTAACTAAATTGATGTCAGTGGGAATGAAAGGAAATCATAGATATGTATTATTGTAAAGGAAAATAAATGCAAATGAATGGGTACGGGGACAGTCTGTACAATTCAATATCTCATCTCTTTGTGTGTGTATATATATATATATATATTTTTTTTTTTTTTTTAAGACAGGATCTTAGCACCTACTATTTGCAAGACTCCCCTTATGTTAACCTTTACAGCAACTCTGGGAGGGATGTTTTGTTATTGAGAGAACTGAGAGACAGAGGTCATTAAATATTTGTCCAAGATCCTACAGCTGCAACATGGTAAATGCACTGCTATTGGAACTTCCTGTTAAGTGAGTTCCATGGCCCCAAACTGCATGCCCACCCATGTTGCTCACAGGTTGGTCACAATGTGGCTCACAGTCATAGACACAGGTGAATGGATCAACCGTTATTTTTGATAATGATTCTGGGGTATAATCTTTGACTCAAAAACACAAACTGTTATTATTATCTATGCAGTCTACAGCCCTCTGCTCTACCAGCTGAGCTATCAAAGAGTGCACAAGCTGTTATTATATCACAAGATTTTTTTTTTTCTTGAGACAGGGTCTTATTCTGTGGCCCAGGCTGAAGTAAAGTGGCTCGATGGTGGCTCACTGCAGCCTTGAACTCCTGGGGTCAAGCGATCCTCCTACCTCAGCCTCCCAAGTAGCTGAAACTACAGGCATGCACCACTATGCCTGGCTGACTTTTGCATTTTTTGTAGAGACGGGGTTTCGCCACGTTGCCAGGCTGATCTGCAACTCCTGGGCTCAAGCAGTCTGCCCACTTCACCCTCCCAAAGTGCTGGGATTTCAGGCTTGAGCCACCATGCCCAGCCCACAAGACCTAAACGCTACTGTTGAAGCAAAAAGACCTGAAGACAGAATTTGCCCTCCTAATATAAGCCCATGGTAACCTGAACCTCCGTCACCCTAACTCTCATCACAGTGTATTGTAATTACTTGTTGAAGATGAAATTTGATTTTCCTTTTTGATGTTACTTCTCCAGCACAGTACCTGGTATGTGGAAGGCACTCAAACTAGGGCCAACCTGGTGCCAGCTAACCTGGGACTAGTGCAAGCTCCTGAAATTCACCTGGTCAAGGGACACATGTTCACAGGATCTCCTGAGGTTGTGTCATCAAAAAAAAATAAAAATAAAATAAATAAATTCACCTGGTGTCTCTAGTCACCAAGATTTTCTCTAAAATGCCACACAGAATTCTGTGTATGGAATTTTTTTCTTTTCTTTTTTCTCTTTCTTTCTTTCTTTCTTTCTTTCTTTCTTTCTTTCTTTCTTTCTTTTTTTTTTTTAGACATCTGTCACCAGTCTGGAGTGCAGTGGCGTGACCTCGGCTCACTGCAATCTCCGCCTCCCGGGTTCAAGCGATTCTCCTGCCTCAGCCTCCCAAGTAGCTAGGACTACAGGTCCGTGCCGCCATGCCCAGCTAATTTTTGTATTTTTAGTGGAGACGGGGTTTCACCATGTTGGCAAGGATGGTCTCGATCTCTTGACCTTGTGACCCGCCTGCCTCAGCCTCCCAAAGTGCTGGGATTACAGGCGTGAGCCACCGGGCGTGGCTAAGATTTTTTTAAAATAAGGAAAGTTCAAGTTTACTTTAGATACCGTAGTTTAGAATTTAAACTCTTGTCCTTACTTTGGAATGTCATTTTAGATACCTATGTGATTGAGAAAAAAGACATTGTAACTGATCTTATCCCCTTTAAAAAAAAAAACCAGCTAACGATTATTCATTTAGTCTTCTGTACATTGTGTGAAATAAAATATAGAAGACTAGGGGACAGTCTCTGCCCTCAAGGAGCTTTATGTGTTTTTTTACGTGTGTTTTTTTTTGTTGTTGTTGTTGTTTTGTTTTGTTTTTTTTTGTTTGTTTGTTTTGACAGGTTCTTACACTGTCACCCAGGCTGAAATGCAGTGGTGAGATCTCAACTCACTGCAACCTCTGCCTCCCAGGTTCAAGTGACCCTCACTCCTGAGTAGCTGGGACTACAGGCATGCACCATCATGCCCAGCTAATTTTTTTGTGTGTGTTTTTGTAGAGACGAGGTCTCGCCATATTGCCCAGGCTGGTCTCGAACTCCTGGCTTCAAGTGATTCACCTGTCTCAGCCTCTCAAAGTGCTGCGATTACAGTCACGAGCCACCTCACCCAGCCAGTCAGGCTCTTAAAAAATCCATCATACGGGCCGGGAGCCATGGCTCATGCCTGTAATCTCAGCACTTTGGGAGGCCGAGTCAGGTGGATCACGAGGTCAGGAGATCGAGACCATCCTGGCTAACACGGTGAAACCCCGTATCTACTAAAAATAACAAAAAATTAGCCGGGCGTGTTGGCGGGCACCTGTAGTCCCAGCTACTCGGGAGGCTGAGGCAGGAGAATGGCGTGAACCCAGGAGGCGGAGCTTGCAGTGAGCCGAGATCGTGCCACTCACTGCAGGCTGGGCGACAGAGTGAGACTGCGTCTCAAAAAAAAGAAAAAAGAAAAAAAATCCATCATATGTATGCACTAATTTAATCTTCACAACAACTCTAAGGGGTAGGAACTATTTTTTTGCCCCATTTTACAGATATGAAATGAGGGCCTGTGTTGAAGGTGTTTTCTGGGGTTGATTTAAATAGACTTAATAAACTCAGAAAAAAGATTCTTAATTGATAAAGGTTTTTTATTTTTTTTGAGTCGGAGTCGCTCTGTCGTCCAGGCTGGAGTTCAGTGGCGTGATATCGGCTCACTGGAACCTCTGACTCCCTGGTTCAAGCAATTCTCCTGCCTCAGCCTCCCGAGTAGCTGGGATTACAGGCACGTGCCACCATGCCCGTGGTTTCACCATGTTGGCCAGGATGGTCTTGATCTCCTGACCTCGTGATCCGCCCGCCTTGGCCTCCCAAAATGCTGGGATTACAAGCGTAAGCCACCGTGCCCGGCCTTGGCCTTCATTCTTACTGTGCCATGGTTACCAGAGCCTAAAGAGTTAAGACCTATGAGGCTCTCATAGTTTTTATTTTTATTTTTATTTTTATTTTTTTTTTGAAACAGGGTCTCGCTCTGTTGCCCAGGCTGGAGTGCAGTGGCGCGATCTTGGCTCACTGCAGCTTCCGCTTCCTGGTTCAAGCAATTCTCTCACCTCAGCCTTTCCAGTATCTGGGATTACAGAGGCGCACGCACCACGAGCTCGGCTAATTTTTTTTGCTTTTCTATTAGAGATCTGGTTTCACCAACCTGCGCAGGCTGGTCTCGAACTCCTGACCTCAGGTCATCCACTCGCCTTGGCCTCCCAAAGTGCTGGGATTACAGGCGTGAGCCACCATGCCCGGCCTCTCTCATAGTTTTATTATTCTATTTTCCACAGACTCTTCCTCCCTTAATTTTCATGCCTCTTTAATATTCTTTTCTTTTACCTCACTGACCTTGTTTTTCGTCCTCCTACCTTTTACTGTGGGTGTCTTATTACCCTTCTTTGGGAGTTTATCCTTTAGCATGTCATAGACCACTATCTTTAGGCAGAGGACCCTGCATCTTCTCTAGTCCTGATTGTCTACCCTCTCTCAAGTTCCATCACTTCAGTTGCCTCTGGGACACTTTCACTGGGTTTTACAAAACCCTATTACCTGGAACTGAACATATTAAAAGCTAAGATTCCTTCCCAAATCTGCATGTTGCGCCAATTTTCCTGCCCAATTATCTTGTCTGTCCCCTGGTTTTGCGACCTTATTTAAAGATTTAAATCTTTTTTTTTTAATTGGAATCTTGCTGAATGGTGCAAAAATCAATGGATACAAAGGATACGCCGAGATATGTGAGTCTTCCGCCCGCTGGTTCCCTAGGCACTCAGTTCCCCTCCCAGGAGGTAACCACTGTTGCCAGCTCTTAGAGTGATTTTTGATTCCTTCTTCTACCGGCTCTATCTCGAGTCCTTCCCTGTCTGTGTGATGTGTGCCCTTTCCTTTCCAGGCCCTAGTGAACTGATATCTGGTTGAGTTTATATATACATATTTATTTGTGTATATTTTATATACATATATAACATCTCTCCCTATGGCCTTCCGGCCTGGAGTTTTCATCACGTCGCTTCCTGGATGAAGGAACCTCGAGGGGTGAGGGGCAGAGGTCGGGGGTGATGGAGAAGAGAACCTAAAGAGGACTTAGGTAGGGGGTTCAGAGTGGCCAACTGGCGTGACGCTCTGTCAGGATTCCTATTCCTATTCCTCCCACCTCAGGCCCCCTTCTAGTCCTCTCATCCAAAAGCCTCTCATTTCCAGGGGCCGAGACGGAGACAGAGACAGCGAGATACACAGAGACAGAGACGCCGAGGCACCAGCATCCCTCTCCCCCTTCTGTCCCGCCCCATCGCCCTGACGGACACCACGGCTCAGCCAATGGCGCTCACGATATGCCCCTGAAGGGCCAATGAACGCCAGAGGAGGGCGGAAGATTCCCCGCCCCCACTCCTAGGCTTGGTTGAACCGTGCAGGTAGGTCCGGGGCTGGGGGAGCTGCCTTTGGCGCTGGTGCCCCTGGGGGTGGGGGCACGAGTGGGCAAAGGTGATGGTGAGGTAGAGGAGGCGGCCCCGACCCGACGAGCTCGAGGGAGCGGCCCGGCTGGGAGGCAGGGGGCCGCGGGGCCCGGGGAGCGGGCGCCGCCGAGGGCCCTGGAAGCGGCGGGGCTTCGGGAGAGGGGACGCGTGTGTGGGGCATGGGGACCCCCGCCCTGCGCCCACTCGTAGGCCTGGGCCGCGGGCTGCCGGCCGAGTGGCCAGGGGGCCTGGCTGCCCGGGGGGCGGGCCGGGGCCGCGGCCGGGGGCGCGGAGCGGAGCTCGGGGCGCCAGGCCGAGCCGAGGTGGGACGGACCGACGCGGAGAGGAAGGGAAGCCGCATCCCGCGGGCCGCCCCTCCTGAAGGGAGCCGGGCAACGGCCGCGGGCGCCCCTGCCCTGAGCCCACCCCGCGCTCTCCCCTCCCTAACAATGGGAATGGGGCAGAAGGAGGCGCCCCACTGCGGGGAGGTGAGGCGTAGGTTTGGGACTGGGGTCCGCGGTGGGGGGAGGTGCGATCTCGGGCTCTCGCCTCTCCGCTCCCTCTGGCTCTGGAGTTGGGGGCCCCTGTGGGGCTCTGAAGCCCGCCTGAGACTTGGGTCAAGAGTCAAACTGCCGCCCCCCGCTCCTCCCCCAAAATCCGATGGGCGGTAAGGAAAGTGATGCCAAGTCTTCGAAACCTCAGTGACAAACGCATAGCAAGAACACATCCACTCCAGAGGTGTTTATTTTTTATTTTATTTAAATAAGGGTACTTTTCGACATTTATTTTTAACGAAGTGGGTGCTGTTATTTTTGTCCCTACGCGGGCAAGCCTCCATTTTAAGCGAAGCAGTAACTGGTTAAGCTGGAATTATATACAGGCCTAGGACTTGAAGGAGGATCCTACCAGAGGTCATTTAGTCCATCCTCCTGCCTCCAGGCAAATTTACCTTCCTCCCACCCTCAAAATTAAGTTGCTCGGTCTGCTTTTAACGATCTCTGGGGAAGAAGGGTCTTTTATTTGTTTCTAGTACTTCAGTCAAGAATAGGTTTTACTTTTCATGTGGAATTGACTCTGAAACTTAAGCATAATCTTGGGACAGTCGGGATGATTAGAGAGGTTTTACTTTACTAGATATAATTAAATGTGGCAAGGGTCTTTTTTTAGATGGTTAGTTAACAAATCACGTTTAGTGTTTATGAAGTACCCTGGAAAATTACTTTATTCTCTCTGGGATTTTGGCTAATTGTTTGATAAGCAATTTTACATTGTCTAAAATACGTGTTACATATTTATTTATCTTCTTATGTAAAGTATGTTTCTACACATATATATGGAGACACACATTTGCCCTTTTCTAAAGGGGACTGTATTTTCTATACTTTTTTAGTGCGATGAGGCAAATAGTACTTCAAAATCCCTGCCCAGGTAGCTTAAACTATTTGCATCGTCTTGATTATTTTTTAGTCTAAATGCAAATCCTCTCTTTCAGATACCTTCTCGAAACAAAAGGTTTTCCTACCTGCTTATACTTGGTAACCGGGGGAATTACTAAGATTTCTTACTCATTTCTGAGTATTGTCTTTATATCCTGACACTATGAATGCTATTTGGATGCCTCTTAAGGTAAGATGTGTTATTTTTTCATTACCAGCCTCATTTTATTCATTTTTCTTTAGAATTGGGAATATTGTAATTTTTGAATTTGCTATTGTTCACTTCCTTTACCTGCCATTTCTCTTGCCTCTTGTGTTTGCTTCCTAGGATTGATTGGCTATATCTTACTTTGTATTGCTACTGTTCTTTGATTATCGGTGTGAACGTTTTAATGAAGTTCTCAAATTAACTTCCATTATAATGAAAGGCAGTGATCTTTTTAACTTTAAATTACGGCAAGTTACATAGTTGTAAAATTATGTTCCAATCTTAGGATGGGTTGGCAATGCAAACATCTAGGTCCACTTTTCAAACAGGTACTTTAGAGTCATAGGTACTAGGGTGTGTCCCATTCTTGCAAATCAGTAGCTGATTCATGTGTTACAAAAGATGTGTCATTAACCATTTGTTTACTCTGAAACTTCATATAGTATATTAGAACATTCTAAGACCTGCTGGTTTACACGTCTGACTCTTTCAGAGTCCTCCTGCTGCACCCCAGTCCTTTGTGTGACATTTCATACTATTTTTCTCAGCAGGTAGCACACCAAGTTTTATTTCACAGGGTAAACCTCATTTGGACAGTGTGAACAGATGACCTTTAGATGAAAAAGCTCCCATTGATGTGGTTCTCCAGTCTCTTTGGCTCCTCTAATCTCTTGTACATAGATGGCCAAAGAACTCTCCATTAGGACTAAGCAAAGGGCAGAGCTTAAGACTTAAGTTGGTGGCCTCTTTGATTTTCTTGTGACTAAAAATACATTAAAAAATAAAATTAAATAAAAACAAACAGAAAAGACGTAAGTAGGGGATGGGAGGAAGGACAGAGAAGGATAAGGAGTCTTGGAAACCCTCCACCAGCTTTGCCTTTCTTCAGAGTTGGATACTAGCTTAGTTAAGATTGTTGTGTGCTAATCTGCCCTGTGGACTTCCAGACTGATGCAGAGGAGAAATCAGACAATAATGCAGTGTGTGTAACCTAAATATCTGGACTTGTGGGAAATCTTAGGTCATGTAGACTGAGTTCTCATCTTCATTTATGTTTCAGCTGCTATTGCTGGATAATGAGTGCTTATATTAATATACAGGAAGCCAAAGTGACACAGTTTTTCCAGCATTCTCCCTGTAGAGTTGGAGGGGTTGCATGGGGAATGCAACCAGAAGTTCTGAACCCGTTAAGAATCGGAGGACCTGTGTAAGAGTGTTTTGACTTAGCAAGTGTTGGGCACCAGTGTTGGTGGCCTCTGTCCTCTTTAGGAAGCAGGCAAGGGGATTGAGATCAATATATTGGATTTCATTTTATAGTTTCCTAGGTTTTAACGAATGTATTTGGTACACAAAGCCCTACTTTTAAAGATATTTCCAATGTTTAAGGTTTTACCTCTAAATCTCTCTGAACCTGGGTTATAATACAGTAACCTC
Organism: Hylobates moloch; assembly: GCF_009828535.3. Classification (NCBI taxonomy): domain Eukaryota; kingdom Metazoa; phylum Chordata; class Mammalia; order Primates; family Hylobatidae; genus Hylobates; species Hylobates moloch. The sequence continues at coordinate 30,202,816 of NW_026652285.1, read as the reverse complement.
AGAAGTTCTACTAGAGGTCTCTGGCATGGCAGGAATAGAGAAAGGAAATCAGCTCCATACTGTGAGTTACCACCTGTTACTACTTTTTTTTTTTTTTTTTTTTTTTTTTGAGACGGAGTCTCGCTCTGTCGCCCAGGCTGGAGTGCAGTGGCGCAATCTCGGCTCACTGCAAGCTCCGCCTCCCGGGTTCACGCCATTCTCCTGCCTCAGCCTCTCCGAGTAGCTGGGACTACAGGCGCCCGCCACCACGCCCGGCTAATGTTTTTGTATTTTTAGTAGAGACGGGGTTTCACCGTGGTCTCGATCTCCTGACCTCGTGATCCGCCCGCCTCGGCTTCCCAAAGTGCTGGGATTACAAGCGTGAGCCACCGCGCCCGGCCTCACCTGTTACTACTTAAGAATGCAGTTAGGTGGCTGCCTTAATTTTATGTTCCTTACCAATCCTTTGCTCAGTGGGAAACATCTTCTAAATGTAAACCAATTTTTGGGGGTAATGTTTTCTTCCTATTTTTATTACTTAGAAACCTTAAAAATTACAGGGTTCATCTGATCAGAAAAAAAGGTACTTTTTGCGGGGAGGATAGCATTGAGTTTGTGGGCTGAAAAATAAAAGCGGGGAGAGGGATCTTTATTCTCTTTTTCATTGGTGAATATCTTTAAAACATTTCTAAGATGTAGTTTCAGATTGGAGCTACTTAATTTAAGTAAAAAGAAATGATAGGTTAATTAAAGTGCATATTTTGGAGCCCAAATGTTTATTTTATATAGCTCTTATATTTTGTTTCCAATTATCTTATTGTAGAATGAACTCTGTCGTTCTGTCAGTCATTGCTTAAATGTTAGACTGAGTATGTGCTTGTTTCCATGCGTATAGAAAATAGCGTCACACTCACGCACTCTTCACAAACCAAAATGCCAGAGGAGGCAAGTAACAAGGAAGAATAACTCCAAACCAAAACTCCTCAATTTAAGGCACTTTTGTTAATTAGAAGTTCTCATGGAAATTATTATTTATCCCTTTTTCTCTATGTTAGGAGTCTGTACCTTTTTAAAGCCTGAATATTTCTAGCCACGACTAAGCAATGTCAGTGATGTTACTGGGGTCTAGTTGTCAGGGTTAGGGCTAAGGAGTGGGTGAGATGGGAGAGGAGTAGGGAAAGGAAGGAGAATTGAGTGAGTTGGAGAAAAGAGTGAAAGTAAGATGAAGAGGAGAGAAAAGATACAGGGTCTTTAGTGTGTAGCATGGAGCCATCATCAGTTGTCTCAGGTAGTTCTTAGGGCTGCTGAGTGCCTTGTGTGCTAGACTGAACTATGGTGAAATCAAGTAAAAACTTCTTGACAGGCCGGGCGCGGTGGCTCACGCCTGTAATCCCAGCACTTTGGGAGGCCGAGGCGGGCGGATCACGAGGTCAGAAGATCGAGACCATCCTGGCTAACACGGTGAAACCCCGTCTCTACTAAAAATACAAAAAATTAGCCGGGCGTGGTGGTGGGCGCCTGTAGTCCCAGCTACGCAGGAGGCTGAGGCAGGAGAATGGCGTGAACCCCGGGGGGCGGAGCCTGCAGTGAGCCGAGATCGCGCCACTGCACTCCAGCCTGGGTGAAAGAGCGAGACTCCGTCTCAAAAAAAAAAAAAAAAAAAAAAAAAAACTTCTTGACAAGCAAAACGAGAGAATTAAAACATAATTTAATATGATATAGAAAGATCTGCAAGGCAGACAGTTAAGTGATAAAAGCAAGATGCAGAAGAGTATGTATGATTTGATACCCTTTGTGTTTTTTGGGAAAAAAAAAAAAAGAGAAAAAGATAATTTGCATTGGTGTATGTATGCAAAAAAAAAAAAAAGATCTTTAGGGCTGGGCGCGGTGGCTCACACGTGTAATCCCAGCACTTTGGGAGGCCAAGGTGGGTGGATTACCTGAGGTCAGGAGTTTGAGACCAGCCTGGCCAATATGGTGAAATCCCGTCTCTACTGAAAATACAAAAACTAGCTGGGGCGTGGTGGCACACGCCTGTAATCCCAGCTACTTGGGAGGCTGAGGCAGGAGAATTGCTTGAGCCCGGGAGACGGAGCTTGCAGTGAGCCAAGATCATGCCACCGCACTCCAGCCTGGCCGACCGAGCGAGACTCTGTCTCAAACAACAACAATAACAACAACAACAACAACAACACAAACCTTTAGAAGAATAAATAAGAAAATGGTGGCACTGGTTACCTGTTAGGTCTAGGAATTGTTCAGGTAGAGGACAGAGTGGGAAGGAGACTTCTCATTGCATTATATCTTTTTACACTTTCTGATGTTTGTATCAGATTTTAAAAATTAAATAGGAAATTAAAAATTTTAAAGAACAGCATCTCAATCCTTCCTTTTCTTCTCTTTCTGTGTCTGGAAGTCAGAGAAATGGCAAGGGTTCTAACTGAGAGAGAATAGTTTTTTTTTTTGTTTTGAGACGGAGTCTCGCTCTGTCACCCAGGCTGGAGTGCAGTGGCGCAATCTCGGCTCACTGCAAACTGCGCCTCCTGGGTTCACGCCATTCTCCTGCCTCAGCCTCCCTAGTAGCTGGGACCACAGGCACCCGCCACCACGCCCGGCTAATTTTTTTGTATTTTTTTTTTTTGGTAGAGACGGGGTTTCACCGTGGTCTTGATCTCCTGACCTCGTGATCCGCCCTCCTCGGCCTCCCAAAGTGCTGGGATTACAAGCCTGAGCCACCGCGCCCGGCCTAATTTTTGGTATTTTTAGTAGAGACGGGGTTTCACCGTGTTAGCCAGGATGGTCTCGATCTCCTGACCTCGTGATCCGCCTGACTCGGCCTCCCAAAGTGCTGGGATTACAGGCATGAGCCACCTTGCCCAGCCGAGAGAATAGTTCTTGAACAGTGGTTGAGGGGATATGCAAAAGGGCCCATAATCTAGGACACGTGTTCTCTTGGGATCTTCAAGAATTTTGAATTTATAGATGTATATTTCTAGTATTGAACTGCAAAGTCAGGCATTAAAAAATTTAACTTGGTCAGGCACGATGGCTCATGCCTGTAATCCTAGCACTTTGGGAGGCTGAACAGGCAGATCGCTGGAGCACACGAGTTTGAGACCAGCCTGGGCAACATGGCAAAACCCCGTCTCTACTAAAAATACAAAAGAAAATTAGCCAGGCATGGTGGTGTGCACCTGTAGTTGCAGCTACTTGAGAGGCTGAGGTGGGAGGATGGCTCGAGCCTGGGAGGTGGAGGTTGCAGTGAGCTGTGATTGGGCCCCTGCAGTCCAGCCTGGGTGATAGAGCCAGACCTTGCCTCTTGTCTCATTAAAGAAAAAAAAAAAAAATTAAAATTAACTTGCTCTTAAAGTTTTAGTAAAAAAAGGTTTTCATTGTATATCCCCTTAAGTTAGCAATTACATATAATCTCAGCATTCTTCCTTTTTTTTTTTTTTTAATGAGACAGAGTCTCACTTTGTTGTCCAGGTGATCTTGGCTCACTGCAACCTCCACTTCCTGGGTTCAAGTGATTCTCCTGCCTCAGCCTCCCGAGTAGCTGGGATTACAGGCGCCTGTCACCATGGCCAGCTAATTTTTTTTTTTATTATTTTTAGTAGAGATGGGGTTTCACCAGCTTGGCCAGGCTGGTCTTAAACTCCTGACCTCAGGTGATCCACCCGCCTCGGCCTCCCAAAGTGCTGGGATTACAGGCATGAGCCACCGTGCTCGGCCTAATCTCAGCACTCTTAACCGTGTGACTTTGGGTGATTTTCTTAATCTCTCTGAGATTCGGGTTCCTCCTTCATACTGGAAATAATAACACTTACTTCAGAGGACTTTTGTATTATATCTGTAAAGGACATAGGGCAGTGTTTGGCTTAGTGAACTACTGCTGTTCTTATCATGATTACTAATTTTTTTTTTTTTTTTTTGAGACGGAATATTGCTCTGTCACCCAAGCTGGAGTTCAGTGGCACGATCTCGGCTCACTGCAACCTGCGTCTCCCAAGTTCAAGCAATTCTCCTGCCTCAGCCTCTCAAGTAGCTGGGATTACAGGCGCATGCCAGCATGCCCAGCTAATTTTTGTATTTTTAGTAGAGACGGGGTTTCACTATGTTGGCCAGGCTGGTCTCAAACTCCTGGCCTCAAGTGATCCACCCGCCTTGGCCTCCTAAAGTGCTGAGATCACAGGCGTGAGCCACCACGCCAGCTCTTATTGTAATTACTATTAATAATAGCTCCTCATAGCCTAGTAGTGAGAGAGAGGGCTCTGGCTATGTGATATGGGGTAAGTTCATTAACCTCTTAGAACCTTGGTGTCCACACCGTAAAAAGGGTATAATGATAGTACCTAGATCCTAGAGTGGACTTTATAAGGATTAAATGAGTTTTTTGATGCAGAGTGTTTAGAACAGCACCTGGTAGGTACTTAGTAAACCTGAGCTGCGAATTTTCTTGTGACATCTGTTTGCTAAGGCTGCTGCCACAGAGTGACATACGCTGAGTGGCTTAAATAACAGAAATTTATTGTCTCACTGTTCTGGAGGCTAGAAATCTAAGGGCAGAGGTATGCTTCCTCTGAAGCAACTGGGACAGGATCTGTTTCAAGCCTCTCTTCTAGCTTCTGGTGGCAGCATAACTCCAGTCCTTATGTAGAGTTCTCCCTGTGTGTATTTCTTTTGTTTATTAAAACCGAGTCTTGCTCTGTTGCCCAGGCTGGAGTGCAGTGGCATAATATTGGTTCACTGCAACCTCTGCCTCTCAGGTTCAGGTGATTCTCCTTCCTTAGCCTCCTAAGTAGCTGGGATTACAGGCACGTCTCACCATGCCCAGTTAATTTTTTGTATTTTTTGTAGAAACAGGGTTTCACCATGTTGCCCAGGCCAGTCTTGAACTCCTGACCTCAGGTGATCTGCCTATCTTGGCCTCCCAAAGTGCTGGGATTATAGGCATGAGCCACAGTACCCAGCCTAAATTTTGTATTTTTTGTAGAGACAGGGCTGCACCTTGTTGCCCAGGCTGGTCTCAAACTCCTGACCTTAAGTGATCTGCCCGCCTCAGCCTCCCAAAGTGCTGGGATTGCAGGCATGAGCCACTGCGCCCAGCTTCCCTGTGTGTATTTCTCTGTGTCCACAATTTCCCCTTTTTTATAAGGACAAGTCATACTGGGATTAGAGTCCTCCCTGATGACCTCATTTTGACTTTATGACCTCTTTGAAGATCCTATCTTGGTTTTTTTTTTCAGTTTCTCTTTGTTGCCCAGGCTGGAGTGTAGTGGTGTGATCTCAGCTCACTGCAACCTCCTCCTCCTAGGTTCAAGTGATTCTTCTGCCTCAGCCTCCCAAGTAGCTGGAGTTACAGGTGCTCGCCACCATGCCTAGCTAATTTTTACATTTTTGGTAGAGACGGGGTTTCACCACATTGGCCAGGCTGGTCTCGAACTCCTGACCTCAAGTGATCCACCCCCCTCGGCTACTTAAAGTGCTGAGATTACAGGCGTGAGCTACCGCACCTGGTCTGAAGATCCCGTCTCTAAAATCACATTCTGAGGTACTGAATGTTAGGAGTACTACATAGCTTTTTTTTTTTTTTTTTTTTTTTTTTTTGAGACAGGGTCTCCCTTTGTCATTCAGGCTGGAGTGCGGTGGCACTTGGATCACTGCAACCTCCAGCCCTCTAACCTCCGGGCTCAAGCCATCCTCCCACCTCAGCTTCCCAAGTAGCTGGGACTACAGGTGCGTGCACTACCACATCTGGCTATTTTTTTTTTTTTTGAGATGGAGTCTTGCTCTGTCGCCGAGGCTGGGGTGCAGTGGCGCATACTCAGCTCCCTGCAAGCTCTGCCTCCTGGGTTCATGTCGATCTCCTGACCTTGTGATCCACCCGCCTCGGCCTCCCGAAGTGCTAGGATTACAGGCGTGAGACACCGCACCCGGCCCACATCTGGCTATTTTTTAATATTTTTGGTAAAGACGGATCTTGCCATGTTGCCCAGGCTGATCTTGAACTCCTGAGCTCAAGCGATCCTGTGGCCTTGGCCTCCCAAAGTGCTGGGATTACAGGAATGTGCCACTGTGCCCAGCCCCCTGCAGTGCTACATATCTCTTTTGGGGAACACAATTCAGCCCAGAACAGGTGTATGTCATTTATCATGGGTACTAGACCTTCAACACCTACACATAGGAAATGAAAATTTTGGTGCAAATTGATAGCATGACTTAAAGAAGTAGATTATTTCTTTAGCTTCTTATGTATTCATCTTTAACAAGATTTTTGTTTTATCTTTGAAACTTTTTTTTTTTCGAGACAGAGTCTTGCTTTTTTGCCCAGGCTGGAGTGCAGTGGCGCGATCTTGGCTCACTGCAACCTCCGTCTCCTGGGTTCAAGCCATTCTCCTGCCTCAGTTTTCCCAGTAGCTGGGATTACAGGTGCCCGCCACCACATCTGGCTAATTTTTGTAGTTTTAGTAGAGACAGGCTTCACCATGTTGGCCAGGCTGGTCTCGAACTCCTGACCTCAGGTGATCCGCCTGCCTCGGCCTCCCAAAGTGTATGAGTCACTGAGCCTGGCCCATACTCTTGGTTTTCTTTGCAAACTTTTTTCCTCTTTTGCTTCTAAAAACATTAGTATTTGCCTTCCCTTGACCCTTCCTCTCACCCTGTGCAGTTTCTGAGGAATGCCCTAGATAAACTTGTGCCTCACTTGCCGTCCATATGCCGATGATTTGCAAATGTGTGTTTTTCCAGCTCTGACTAGTTTTCTGATCTCCAATCCCATATATACAGTTGCTTCCTGGACAGCTCTACTTGGATGTCCTATGGGCATTTTATTTTATTTTTATTATTATTACTATTGAGACGGAGTCTCGCTTTATCACCCAGGCTGGAGTGCAGTGTCACGGTCTCGGCTCATGGCAGCCTCTACCTCCCAGGTTCCAGCGATTCTCTTGCCTCAGCCTCTGGGTAGCTGGGATTACAGATGTGCGCCACCACGTCCGGCCAGTTTTTGTATTTTTAGTAGAGATGGGGTTTCACCATGTTGGCCAGGCTGGGCTCGAACTGACCTCAGGTGATCCACCTGCCTCAGCCTGCCAAAGTGCTGGGATTACAGGCATGAGCCACTGCATCCGGCCATCCTATGGGCATTTAAAAATGATCTTATCCACTTCCCCAAGTCCAACCTCTTCCTATCTTCATATCTTAGTGAGCGGTAGTGTCACCCAGCCAGTCACTCAAATCAGGGATTTGAGAGGCCTTTGGATTCCTTCTTGTGCCATTCTAGTCAACACATTCTTGAGATCCTAGTTCATAATGTTTTCCTAGTCATCCTACTTCTCCTTTTTGAGTCCAGACCTTCATCGCCCTTTTGGCTGCATGATCTTCTGTTGCCTTGTAATCATTCTCCTTGACTGCTTTCTCTCTTCCAAGTCGCTGCCAACATGATCCTTGTAAAATGCATGTCCAAGCGTATGATCATATCCCTCTTCCACCATGGCTCTCCTAGCTTTGAAGGTAGAGTTGAAATGTTTTGCCAGGTCATCGCTCCACGTCTTCCTGAGCATCCTGTATGCAGTAGTACAGACTGCTTGTGCCCAGTTCCTTCTGTGTACCCTGTTGTTCCTTGCCTCTGGGTCGTCACACAAGCAGTTACCTCTGCTTAAGATGGACTCTACCCTGTTCTGGAAACTTCCTTCCCCTAGTCTTTAATAACAGTAGTGGCTGGTCCAAGTATAGTGGTGTTTACTATTAATTGATCACAGCCAGTTACAGATTTCTTTGTTCCTTCTCTACTCCCACTGCTTCACTTGATTAGCCTTAAAAAAAAATAACAGTAGTGATAATAGTAATAACAGTAGCTGACACTGAGTGCTTCCTCTGGACCCAGGTATTATCACTTTATGATCAGAGTTCATAAAGAAATACAAATGACCAAGAAGCATATGAGAAACATTTTTATTCTGATAAGTAATCAAAGGAATGCAGATTAAATGACATACTATTTTTTACCTATCAGATTTGCAGTTGACTGTGCTGTCAAAGGTGGTAAGGGGACAATCTCTGAAACTGTTAGTGTGTGTGCATGTGCGTGTGCATATGCAGACCTGGCACTTCTATTGTACTGATTGCTGGTTTGCTCCACTTTGATCCCAGCTAGTCTCTAGGTTCTTTTGAGAGTGAGGACTGGCTCTTGTCTTTTATCCTCACTGCTTGCTGTTTTTCTTTTTTTTTTTTTTTTGTGACGGAGTTTCGCTCTTTGTTGCCCAGGCTGGAGAGCAATGGCGCAATCTCGGCTCACTGCAACCTCTGCCTCCCAGGTTGAAGTGATTCTCCTGCCTCAGCCTCCCAAGTAGCTGGGATTATAGGCGCCTGCCACCACGCCCAGCTAATTTTTGTATTTTTAGTAGAGACAGGTGTCACCATGTTGGTCAGGCTGGTCGCGAACTCCTGACCTCAGGTGATCCACCCCCCTCAGCCTCCCAAAGTGCTGGGATTACAGGCGTGAGCCACCATACCTGGCCATCACTACTTGCTCTTGATGGCACTTAGTAAATGAGTGTTAAAGACTGTATTGCTGGACTTGGGACACGCATCTTTAGGAGGGTATCAGTGGAAAAGCTGAGAGTCACATGCATTTGCCAATCTTGGCCTTACCCTTTGGATCTATTGGTCCCAGTCTGATAAGTGCAAGCAACTTTGGAATAAGGATTGCCAATAATTAAGATTTTTAATAATCTTTCTTTGAATGTTAAAGGGCAGAAGTGTTTTTGTTGTTTTTGCTTTTGGAAAAAGAGAACTAGTTTGCTGACCACCCAGTGTCGTTTGGTAATTTAGAATGTTTTCACATAGTTAAAGTATAGGGAAATGAATATTTAGGCCTGTGGTGTTTATATATTTAGGCCTGTGATGTTTATATATGCCAGGTAGTATATTTGGCAGGGAATTAATTTTTAGAATTGTTTGTGACATTAGTTCTTACATATTAGTTTTTTTTTTTTAGATGGAGTCTCACTCTATCGCCCAGGCTGGAGTGCAGTGGCGCAGTCTCAGCTCACTGCAACCTCCACCTCCTGGGTTCAAGCAATCCTCCTTCCTCAGCCTCCTGAGTAGCTGGGACTACAGGCACGTGTCACCACGCCCGGCTAATTTTTTTTTTTGAGACCGAGTCTCGCTCTGTCCCCCAGGCTGGAGTGCAGTGGTGCGATCTCGGCTCACTGCAAGCTCCGCCTCCCGGGTTCATGCCATTCTCCTGCCTCAGTCTCCCGAGTAGCTAGGACTACAGGTGCCCGCCAACACGCCCGGCTAATTTTTTGTATTTTTAGTAGAGACGGGGTTTCACCGTGTTAGCCAGGATGGTCTCGATCTCCTGACCTCGTGATCCGCCCGCCTCGGCCTCCCAAAGTGCTGGGATTACAGGCTTGAGCCACCGCACCCGGCCTAATTTTTATATTTTTAGTAGAAACAGGGTTTCACCATGTTGGCCAGGCTGATCTTGAACTCCTGACCTCAGATGATCCACCCATCTCGGCCTCTGCAAAGTACTGGGATTACAGGCATGAGCCACTGTGCCCCGCCTAGTTCCTGCACATTAGAAAACGTTTGGGCCGGGCACAGTGGCTCACGCCTGTAATCCCAGCACTTTGGGAGTCCGAGGCGGGCCGATCATGAGGTCAGGAGATTGAGACCATCCTGGCTAACACGATGAAACCCCGTCTCTACTAAAAATACAAAAAAAAAAAATTAGCCGGGCGTGGTGGTGGGTGCCTGTAGTCCCAGCTACTCGGGAGGCTGAGGCAGGAGAATGGTGTGAACCCGGGAGGCGGAGCTTGCAGTGAGCCGAGGTCGTGCCACTGCACTCTAGCCTGGGCGACAGAGCGAGACTCTGTCTCAAAAAAAAAACAAAAAAAACAAAAAAAAAAAATAAAGAAAACGCTTGTCTCTCTTGCCTTCTCCATGACAGCTCTGTTAAGTATGAGTTTAGATACACAGTATTTTCTTTTTTATTACTGTGTATAATTTGTATTTGTACTGGCCGGGCGCGGTGGCTCAGGCTTGTAATCCCAGCACTTTGGGAGGCCGAGGCGGGTGGATCACGATGTCAGGAGATCGAGACTACGGTGAAACCCCGTCTCTACTAAAAAATACAAAAAATTAGCCCGGCGTAGTGGCGGGCGCCTGTAGTCCCAGCTACTTGGAGAGGCTGAGGCAGGAGAATGGCGTGACCCCGGGAGGCGGAGCTTGCAGTGACCCGAGATTGCGCCACTGCACTCCAGCCTGGGCGACAGAGCGAGACTCCGTCTCAAAAAAAAAAAAAAAAAAAAAGTTTGTATTTGTAGCAAATTTGCAGCCCAGAAGACAGGCAAGCGTATAGTTCTAGCCCACGTTTTATTTTTACTGGGCACTTGATGGTGGTGGTAATTTATCGGTCAGCAGGGGGAGCTGCAGTTGCTGATATTTAAGTGATTCCATCTCAACTGGTTTTCCACAGAGAGTTTGTCAGCCAAGAGAAAGAAAAGTTTTGCTGGCAAAGAACATGATCACAGTTGATAAGGAAGAAATACAAATGACCAAGAAGCATATGAGAAACATTTTTATTCTGATGAGTAATCAAAGGAATGCAGATTAAATGACATACTATTTTTTAACCTATCAGATTTACAGTTGACTGTGCTGTCAAAGGTGGTGAGGGGACAATCTCTGAAACTGCTAGTGGAGTGTGCATTGGGCCTAGTTTTTTTGGAAGATATTTTGGCAACATATATTGGCAAAATTAAAAACGTTCTTTAATTCAGTAATTGCACATCTAGGAATTTATCCTAAGGGGGAAAAATTAAGATATATAGAAAGATTCGTGAATGAAGGTGTTCATTGTAACATTATTCATATTAGTGAGAATTGAGAATAAACCTAAATGAGCAGCAAGATTTATAGGAAAATAAATCATGGTATATTTAAGGATGAACATTTACAACCATGGAATAGTATTTGAAAGAATTTTTCTGGCCGGGTGTGGTGGCTCATGCCTGTAATCTCAGCACTTTGGGAAGCCGAGGCGGGCAGATTATGAGGTCAGGAGATCGAGACCATTCTGGCCAACATGGTGAAACCCCATCTCTACTAAAAATACAAAAATTAGCTGGGCATGGTGGCACGTGCCTGAAATCCCAGCTACACAGGAGGCTGAGGCAGGAGAATTGCTTGAACCAGGGAGTTGGAGGTTGCAGTGAGCTGAGATGGTGCCACTGCACTCCAGCCTAGTGACAGAGCAAGTCTCTGTCTAAAAAAAAAAAAAGAATTTTTAATGTCTTAGGATGTTGAGTAAATGATAAACGAAAAATTCAGGGTGCAGAGCTATATAAGGAGCATTCGAAGTGTATAAAGATAAGGAATGTATATATGTTCTTGTATAATATGTATGTATATATTACACACACATACATACCGAGGTAAAAGAATGGAAGGAAGTCTATACCAACCAGCCTCCTTGAGTCTGTCTGTCAGGGGTCCATCCAACCAATTGTTCTATCTAAATTGGCACCAAGTGATGTTTTCAGGTGAAATATTGTTATCTGTTAAGATGTTAACCTCAGAAATTTAGGGCCTCACGTCTGATAGCACTTCTATCCTGTAGGACCTGAATGGACCTAATATACATACATTTATCCAAGCACTTGAATCTATTTTTTTTTTTTTTTTTTGAGACGGAGTCTTGCTCTTTCGCCCAGGCTAGAGTGCAGTGGCGAGATCTCGGCTCACTGCAAGCTCCGCCTCCCAGGTTCACGCCATTCTTCTGCCTCAGCCTCCCTAGTAGCTGGGACTACAGGTGCCCGCCACCGCGCCCGGCTAATTTTTTGTATTTTTAGTAGAGACGGGGTTTCACCGTGTTAACCAGGATAGTCTTGATCTCCTGACCTCGTGATCCACCCGCCTCGGCCTCCCAAACACTTGAATCTATTTTTAACTTGTAGATTGTGGTAACACAATCCACAAGTTTCTTTTATCTGTTATAGAAAGACTTTTCAAGCATAAAAGGTGAATAAATCAGTATTTACCGTATTGATATGTTTTCTGATTTTGATCACATTGCCCCTTTGCTTTCATGTTTCTCAATTGAAGATGCTTGACTTTTTAATTTAATCTCCAGTGAAACTTCCTTCCTGGATCTTTGTCAGCATTGCTTTCCCTTTCTGGATTTATGATAACTACTCAGAACTGCATTTTAGTTATAACTACACTGTGATTTGGTAGAAGGATAAGCAAATATGTTCTATTTACAGCAAGCTTGTCCAACCCATGACCCACAGGCTGCATGCGGCCCAGGACAGCTTTGAATGTGGCCCAACACAAATCTGTAAACTTTCGTAAAACATTATGAGATTTTTTTTGTGATTTTGTTTTTTAGCTCATCAGCTATTGTTAGTTTAGTGTATTTCATGTGTGGCCCAAGACAGCTCTTCTTCCAATGTGGCTCAGGGAAGCCAAAAGATTGGGCACCCTTGATTTACAGTTTTTTCCTAGTAGGATTTGGTCCTCCCTCCCTCCCTTTTCTTTTTCTTTCTTTCCTTTTTTTTTTTTTTTTCACATAGAACATCACATTGTCTTTAGGGAATATTCTATAATTATTCAAAAATTCCTTTTTTGACTGGAAGGCATGAGTCTTTTAAGTATAGCTTAGATTTTTTTCCTGTAACCTTTTCATTTGTCCATGCTGTAACATACCTGCAATTTCCTCCCATGTAATGTTTTAACTCTCATATCTCAGTGGGCTCTTAGAGGTAATCCAAGGTAAGAACCACCATTTTAGTTAGGTCTGATGGTTAGAAAGCTTGAGTTGAAACGTGCCCTTCTGGAATTGCCACTTTGAGCCCAATTTTGTCTACACAGGAACTGCTTAGAGCAAGTCTGGTTTGTCTTCTGCTAGATAACCCTTCACATATTTAGACAGCTTTTATACTTGCCAAAGCATTCTCTAAGCTGAATATAAATCTTAGTTTTTGCAAATGTTTCTCATTTCATATATTTAGAAACCCTTTCCATCTCTCCGTTCCCTTATTTTTCCAACTCGTGTGGTATTTCATTATTAGGAATCTCATCATCCCATCTGCAAAATGGGGAATTATCTGTATATTTTTTGTACAATATATTAAAATGTTAAATATAGCATTTCTAAAAAATTTTTCAATCTTCTGTTTATACTTCTTCATTTGGGGAAGTACCTCAGCATCTACCTATAATTTTCTGTGTCTCAGTTATGTCCAGTCTATAGTAAATATTCTCATCCTGTGACCACTCAGGTCTTTAAAAAAAAACTTTAATTTAGAATATTATCAAGAGTTTTGTGAAAGCTCACATAAATTATATTCACATATTTATTTTCTTTTTCTTTTTTTTTTTTTAGACGGAGTCTCGCTCCGTCGCCCAGGCTGGAGTGCAGTGGTGCGATCTCGGCTCACTACAACCTCCGCCTCCCGGGTTCAAGCGTTTCTCCTGCCTCAGCCTCCTGAGTAGCTATGACTACAGGCGCACACCACCACAACCGGCTAACTTTTGTATTTTTAGTAGAGACGGGGTTTCACCATGTTGGCTAGGATGGTCTCGATCTCCTGACCTCATGATCCACCTGCCTCAGCTTCCCAAAGTGCTGGGATTACAGGCATGAGCCACCGTCACCCAGCCACACATATTTATTTTCTCAGAGAATTTGGGTGAACTGGTGTGGTGTGATTTCCACTTTTAGAATCCATGTTGTCTTTTCCTCAGAAGGTTATTCATGCTGATATGTCTTCTGAGCCCATCTTTATTAGAGATTTGCCAGTTTGGGCAGTTTGAAGTTGCAGCCTACTTGAGTGGATGGGAGTTACTTTGATGACAGCATTTTTTTGTTCATTTTGGTTCAGAACATACTTATTGAGTACCTAATATGCCAGAAGTTGAGCAAGGAAAATGTTGATAAAGGAAAAGTGGATTCTATCCTCCTGGGATTTAGAGAAGGTCACTCATATGACCGTCAGCTAATATGTTCTGCCCTGCAGTTTAATAATTTATACTTAAATGCCTTTAAAACACAGAGAAGGGGCCAGGCGTGGTGGCTAACGCCTGAAATCCCAGCACTTTGGGAGGCCGAGTTGGGTGGATCACTTGAGGTCAGGAGTTTGAGAACAGCCTGGCCAACACAGTGAAACCCTGTCTCTACTAAAAATACAGAAATTAGCCGAATGTGGTGGCACACGCCTGTAATCCCAGCTACTTGGGAGGCTGAGGTGGGAGAATGGCTTGAACCCTGGAGACAGAGGTTGCAGTGAGTCGAGATGGTGCCACTGCACTCCAGCCTGGGCAACAGAGCGAGACTCTGTCTCAAAAAAACAACAGAAAACCCGTAGAGACTATTTTGGGTCTTCATGACTACCTGACATCTGACATATCAGTTTGAGGAATTTAGTATATTTAATGATGCATTTGATTCACTATTAGCGATTTGTATGCTTTAGAGAGTAATTTAGATAGCTTTTCCCCTCTACCTTCCCCAGTAAATATTGAAGTAAATAAGAATTATATCATATCAGCTGTCTTGCTTTTTATCAATCCCATTTATCAAGTGACCCATCCAGTTTTATTTGGCATCTAGCTTTTTATATATTTAAACTGTCTCTTAGGTGACTTTGCATTTTCTTTTTTTTTTTGAGATGGAGTTTTGCTCTTGTCACTCAGGCTGGAGTGCAATGGTGCAATCTTGGCTCACTGCAACCTCCGACTCCCGGGTTCAAGCAATTCTCCTGCCTTAGCCTCCCAAGCAGCTGAGACTGCAGGCATGCGCCATCATGCCTGGCTAATTTCTGTAGTTTTTGTTTTTTTTTTAGTTGAGATAGGATTTCACAATGTTGGCCAGGCTGGTCTCAAACTCCTGACCTCAAATGATCCGCCTCACTTGGCCTCCCAAAGTGCTGGGATTACAGGGGTGAGCCACTGCGCCCGGCCTGCATCATTTTGTTGTAAGGTTTTTTTTTTTTTTTTGAGACAGAGTCTTGCTGTGTCGCCCAGGCTGGAGTGCACTTGCAGGATCTCAGCTTCCTGCACCCTCTGCCTCCAGGTTCCTGCACCCTCTGTCTCCGGTGGGCTGAGCTGAGGTGGGACAGACTGACGTGGAGAGGAAGGGAAGCCGCCTGGCCTGAAGATGCCGTCTCTAAGATCACATTCTGAGGTGCTGAATGTTAGGAGCACTACATATCTTTTTCTTTTTCTTTTTTTTTTTTTTTTTTTTGAGACAGGGTCTCCCTCTGTCATCCAGGCTGGAGTGCGGTGGCACTTGGATCACTGCAACCTCCAGCCCCCTAAACCCCGGGCTCAAGCAATCCTCCCACCTCAGCTTCCCGGGTAGCTGGGACTACAGTTGCGCACTACCACACCTGGCTACTTTTTAATATTTTTAGTAGAGACGGGGTCTTGCCATGTTGCCCAGGCTGATATTGAATTCCTGAGCTCAAGCGATGCTGTGGCCTTGGCCTCCCAAAGTGCTGGGATTACAGGCATGTGCCACTGTGCCCAGCCCCTTGGAGTACTACATATCTCTTTTGGGGAACAAAAGTCAGCCCAGAACAGGTGTATGTCATTTACCATGGGTACAAGATCCTCAACACCTACACATAGGAAATGAAAATTTTGGTGCAAATTGATAGCATGACTTAAAGAAGTAGATTATTTCTTTAGTGTCTCATGTATTTATCTTTAACAAGATTTTTGTTTTATCTTTGAAACTTTTTTTTTTTTTTGAGATGGACTCTTGCTCTTTCACCCAGGTTGGAGTGCAGTGGTGCGATCTCGGCTCACTGTAACCTCTGCCTTCTGGGTTCAAGCGATTCTCCTGCCTCAGCTTCCCCAGTAGCTGGGATTACAGGCGCCTACCACCACATCTGGCTAATTTTTGTCTTTTTAGTAGAGACGGGGTTTCACCATTTTGGCCAGGCTGGTCTCAAACTCTTGACATCAGGTGATCTGCCCGCCTCAGCCTCCCAAAGTGCTGGGATTAAAGGCATGAGCCACTGTACCTGGCCTTTTTGTATTTTTTGTAGAGATGGAGTTTTGCCATGTTGTCCAGGCTGGTCTCAAACTCCTTAGCTCAAGCAGTGCCCCCACCTTGGCCTCCCAAAGTGTTGGGATTACAGGCCTGATCCCCTGTGCTCAACCTGATGAGATCTTTTCATGTGCTTATTGGCCATTCATATATCTTCTTTGGAGAAATGTCTATTTAAATTCTGTGCACATTTTAATTTTATTTTTATACACCTATTGTTTTTTAGGCAAGGTCTTACTCTGTCACTATGGCTAGAGTGCAGTGGCCAATCGTAGTTTTCTTTTTTTTTTTTTTTTGAGATGGAATCTTGCTCTGTCCCCCAGGCTGGAGTTCAGTGGCGCTATCTCGGCTTACTGCAATCTCCACCTCCCAGGTTCAAGTAATTCTCTGCCTCAGCCTTCTGAGTAGCTGGGATTACAGGCACCTGCCACCACGCCCGGCTAATTTTTGTATTTTTAGTAGAGACGGGGTTTCACCATCTTGGCCAGGTTGGTCTTGAACTCCTGACTTCGTGATCCACCCGCCTTGGACTCCCAAAGTGCTGGGATTACAGGCGTGAGCCACCACGCCCGGCCCAATCATAGTTTTCCATAACCTCAAACTCCTGGACTTAAGGGTTCCTTCTGCCTCAAGCTCCTGAGTAGCTAGGACTACAGGTGTGTGCCACCATGTCCGGCTAATTGTTTTTTTTTTTTTTTTTTTTAAATTTATTTTGTAGAGACAGGATCTTGCTATATTGCTCTGGCAGGTCTCAAAATCCTTGCCTCAAGGGATCCTCTCCTTCTGGTGTGAGCCACCGTGCTCAGCTTTTGCCCATTTTAAAATTGGATTCTCTTTTTATTGTTGAGTTGTAAGAGTTCTTTAAATATACTAGATACAAATCCCTTGTGAGATACATGATTTGCAAATATTTTCTCCCATCTATGGGTTGTGTTTTCAATTTCTTGATGGTGTCCTTTAATGTACAAAATGTTATAATTCTGATGAAGCCCAATTTACTTGTATTTTCCTTTGTTGCATGTGGTTTTGAAGTCAAGCCACCAAATGAAATGAAGATTAGCTTTTGTTTTTGTCTAGGAATTTTATTGTTTTAGCTGTTACATTTAGGTCTATAATCCATGTTTAAATTTAATTAGAATTAATTTTTGTGTATGGTGTGAGATACAGTGGTCCAACTTCATTCTACTGCATGTGAATATTCAGTTGTCCCAGCATGGTTTGTTGAAAAGACCATTGTTTGTTTCTTGTAGAGATGGGGTCTTGCTTTGTTGCCTTCGCTAGTCTCGAACTCCTGGCCTCAAGCAATCCTCCTGTCTCGGCCTCCCCAAATGCTGGGATTACAGGTGTCAGCCACAGCACTTGGCTTAAAAAGACCATTCTTTCCTCCACTGAATTGTCTTGGCATTCTTATCGAAAAATCAATTGACTGTCAGCGTAAAGGTTTATTTCTGAACCCACAATTATATTCCATTGATCTGTATGTTTATCCTTATGCCACTACCACACTGTCTTGATTTCTGTAGCTTTGAATTATGTTTTCAAATCAGGAAGTGTGAGTCCCCCAACTTTGTTTTTCCTATTCAAATTTCTTTTGGGTATGCTGGGATCACATTGATTCTGTAGATCAATTTAGGGAATACTCCATTTTAACAGTGTTATATCTTCTGATCTATTCTCATCCATGAACATGGGATGTCTTTCCTTTTTTTTTTTTTTTTTTGGAGACACAGTCTTGCTCTGTCATCCAGGCTGGAGTGAAGTACAGTAATGCAATCACGGCTCACTGCAGCTGTAACCTACTAGGCTCAAGTGATCTTCCCTCCTCAGCCCCCTAGGCAGCTAGGACTACAGGTGCATGCCACCACATCTAGCTCATTTTTGTATTTTTGTAGAGACTAGGTCTTGCCATGTTGCCTAGTCTGATCCTGAACTTCTGGGCTCAAGCAGTCCACCCACTTCAGTCTACCAAAGTGCTGGGATTACAGGTGTGAGCCATCACACCTGGCCTTTCCATTTAGTTAGGATTTCTTTAACTTCTTTTGGCAATTTTTATATATCTCAGAGTATAAGATTGTCATTGCTTTTGTTAAATTTATTTCTAAGTGTTTTTTTTTTTTGAGACAGTGTCTCATTTTGTCACCCAGGCTAAAGTGCAGTGGTGCGATCTCGGCTGATTGCAACCTCCGCCTCCCAGGTTCAAGTGATTCCGCTGCCTCAGCCTCCTGAGTAGCTGGGATTACAGGCATCCGCCACCACACCCAACTAATTTTCATATTTTAGTAGAGACAGGGTTTCACCATGTTGGCTAGGCTAGTCTCGAACTCCTGACCTCAAGTAATCTGCCCACCTCAGCCTCCCACAGTGTTGGGATTACAGGTGTGAGCCATCGTGCTTGGCTTTCTAAGTCTTTTTTTTTTTTTTTTTTTTTGGGATGCTATTGTAATTGGCATTTTTAAAAACTTTTAATGTTCAGGTTACTTATGGCTTGTGTATAGAAATACGATTACTACTTATATATTGAGCTTGTATCCTGTAACTGTGTTGGATGTGTTTATTGGCTCTAATAGTTTATTTGTGGGATTTTCTTAGGATTTTCTATATACAAGATTATATCATCTGCAAATAAAGGTAGTTTTACTTCTTTTTTTTAAGCCTGAGTGATTTTTATTTCTTTTTCTTGCCTATTTGCCCTGGCCAGAACCTTCAGTGCAGTGTTGAACAGAGTGGTAAGAGCGGATATCCTTGTTTTGTTCTTGACCTGAGGGAGAAAGCATTCAAGCTTTCTCCATTAAGTATGATTTTAGCTATGGGGTTTTTGTAGGTATTCTTTTTTTTCCCCCATGGGTATTTTTTATTAGGTTGAAGATGTTTTCTTCAATTCCTACTTTGTTGAGTGTTTTTATCATGAAAGCATGTTGGATTTTGTCAAGTACTTTTTCTGCATCTATTCAAATGATCATGTGGTTTGTATCCTTTATTAATACCATGTATTACATGAATTGATTTTCAGAAGTTAAGCCAACCTTGAATCCCTGGGATTAAGTCATACTTAGCAATGGTGTATAAGCCTTTTTATATGTTGCTGGATTCATTTTGCTTTGTTGAGGACTTTTACATCTGTATTCATAAGATATATTGGTCTGTAGTTGTCTTATGATATGATTGGTCTGGTTTTTGGCATCAGAGTAATAATGGCTTTATTGAATGAGTTGAGATGTGTTCTTGGCTTCATCTTTTTTTTTTTTTTTTTTTTTTTTTTTTGAGATGGAGTCTTTCTCTGTCCCCCAGGCTGGAGTGCGGTGGCGCGATCTCGGCTCACCGCAACCTCCACCTCCTGGATTCATGCCATTCTCCTGCCTCAGCCTCCCGAGTAGCTGGGACCACAGGCGCCCACCAACACGCCCGGCTAATTTTTTTGTATTTTTTAGTAGAGACGGGGTTTCATCATGTTAGCCAGGATGGTCTCGATCTCCTGACCTCGTGATCCACCCGCCTCGGCCTCCCAAAGTGCTGGGATTACAGGCTTGAGCCACCGCGCCCGGCCGCTTGGCTTCATCTTGAACTAATTTTGGTTTAACTTTGAACATTCATTTAGCAAGAGTAAATTCTAATTGCCTAATTACTGAATGAAGATAAAATTAAAGGTATAACTGTTTTTTTGTTTTTTTGAGATGGAGTCTCACTCTGTTGCCCAGGCTGGAGTGCAGTGGTGTGATCTCCGCTCACTGCAACCTCCACTTCCCAGGTTCAAATGATTCTCATGCCTTAGCCTCCCAAGTAGCTAGGATTACAGGCCCCTGCCACCACACTCAGCTAATTTTTGTTTTTAGTAGACTAAAAATACAAAAATTTTATCATGTTGGTCAGGCTGGTCTCGAACTCCTGACTTCAAGTGATCCTCCCAACTCGGCCTCCTCAAGTGCTGGGATTACAGGTGTAAGCCACCATGCCCGGCCTTTTTGTTTATGTTTGTTTTAGAGATAGAGTCTTCCTATGTTGCCTAGGCTGGAGTACAGTGGCCTATGGTTTCAAGCACTCCTCCTGCCTCAGCCTCCCAAGTAGCTGGGACTAGAGGCACATGGCACACTTAGCTTGGTTGCCTTCCCCCCGCTCCCCAACCCGTGAGACAGGGTCTTGCTATTTGTCCAGACTAGTCTAGAACTCCTAGGCTCAAGTAGTCTCTCCACCTCAGCCTCCCAAGTAGCTAGGATTACCGGCACATGCCACCACACTTGGCAGTCAACTGTTTAAAAAACATCTATTATTTAACATTCGGGGTAGAGGTTCTCAGTATAGAACTTTAGATCCTTACTGCCTGCTTGGTTCCCTGGATTTTTTCTCCTAGTTTTATTTGGGATACTTACTTCATTATTTCATTTTGGTTATGCCATAAATAACACCCAATTTTAGCATTCCTGGGATGATTTAGGCAAGCTTCAGAATAGAGGCCAGAAGTAAATGGAATTGGAAGCATAAAGCCACTAAAATTTTTTCATTGTTCTCTGATCATTTTTTAGCTTTGGATTTTTTGATCATTTAACGTATCAATGAGTAGAAAGGATTTTTCTTGACTACCACATAGCTTATAAAGTGACCAAGTATTCTTTCCTTAGAGATTCTACAGTGTTTAACATTCATTAGGTACTCAGTATGTTTATGAATGAATATATATTAATGGTAGGGCTTTTATAGGGTCTTATTTTACTGAAAATTGAAGATAATCATTCACATTTGGATTACAAGTGTTTGTGTTATGTTATAAACATTTAATGCCCTAGCCCAAATATTAGCAAGCATGGTCGTATTTTGGTATTGCCACGGTAGGTATTCTGGGAAGTGTGAGTAGTTGTTTTTTCCTACCCTCTGTGCTGAAGGATTTCTTTCTTTTTTTTTTGAGACAGAGTCTTGCTCTGTCGTTCAAGCTGGAGTGCGGTGGCGCGATCTCAGCTCACTGACACTGCAACCTCTACCTCCCGCCGGGTTCAAGCAATTCTCCTGCTTCAGCCTCCCGAGTAGCTGGGACTACAGGTGCATGCCACCACGCCTGGCTAATTTTTTGTATTTTAGTAGAGACGGGTTTTCACCATGTTGCCCAGGCTGGTCTCGAACTCCTGAGCTCTAGCAATCCACCGGCCTCGGCCTCCCAAAGTGCTAGTATTAGAGGTGTGAGCCACCACGTCTGGCCTGAAGGACTTCTTATACCAAAGAAGATACAGTTTCATTTAACTATTTTATTTTATTTTTTCTGATGCTGGTTAAAGTTGGTTCATTTGGGACACATTTCATTAGATAAATTTGTGTCTAAATGTGATTGTGAGAATTTGGAATATGGTGGAAAATATTGAATATTAGATTCTACAATTTTTGTCAGTCTAATTCAGAAACAAAAAAGATTGCGGTTGAGAAAATCATAGATGATTTCTTTGTAAATGAGTTACAGAGATAAGACAGGACCTTTAGCATTTCCTGAATTCCAGTCATGTTCTCAGTAACTTACGGTCTCTTTTATAATATTGTACCCATGACAATTTATACGTTAGATTTCCGGTTTTATCTTCTGCCTGGAAGGATTACATTCAGGGGTTTTAGCCATGCATATTTATCTATAAATGGTCTAAACCAGTGCCTCTTTATCTTTCCTTAAAGTACTTTTCAGGGTCTAGGGCTGTTTGGAGCAGTTTGTTACAAGCAGGACATATCTCTCTGAGGACTCCTTTTCTATCTTGAAACAGTGAGAATTTTTCATTTTGCTCTGTATGCATTGCATATCCCATATCCGAAATGCTTGGGACCAGAAGTTTTTTGGATTTCAAATTTTTCAGATTTTGGGATGTTTGCATGTACATAATGTACTATCTTGGAGATGGGATCCAAATCTAAACATGAAATTCTGTTTCATATACACATTATGCACATAGCCTGAAGATAATTTCTTTTTTTTACCTTTTTCTTTAAGAGTTGATGTCTCATACTGTTTGTTGCCCAGGCTGGAGTGCAGTAGCATGATCCTACTCACAGCAGCCTAGAACTCCTGGGCTCAAGTCATTCTCCTGCCTCAGCCTCCCAGGTAGCTGGTACTAGCTGGTACAGTTGCATGGTGCCAAGCCCAGCTAATTTTTTTGTTTGTTTGAGATGGGGTCTGATTCTGTTACCCAGGTTGGAGTGCAGTAGCGCCATCTCTGCTCGCTGTAGCCTCCACCTTCCAGGCTCAAGCAATTCTCCCACCTTGGCTTCCTGTGTAGCTGGGACTACAGGTGCATGCCACCATGCCTGGCTAACTTTTTGTATTTTTGGTAGAGAGAGGTTTTGCTACATTGCCCAGGCTGGTCTTGGACTCCAGAGCTCAAGCGATTCACCTGCCATGGCTTTCCAGTGTTGGGATTACAGGCTGGAGCCACTGCAACTGGCCTTAATTTTTTTTTTTTTTTCAGAGATAGGGTCTCACTGTGTTGCCCAGGCTGGTCTTGAACTCCAGGGCTCAAATGATCCTCCCATCTTGGTCTCCCAAAGTGTTAGGATTACAGGCATGAGCTACCACAACCTACCAGTTTTATACAAAATTGAAAATAATTTTGTTCTTAAAATAAACAGTGTTTCTGATGGTTCAGAGAACCATCAGAAGCAAAGGTGTCACGTGTGGAATTTTCCATTTGAGGTGTCATGTTGGCACTCAAAAAGTTTCAGATTTTGGAGGTTTTGAATTTTCAGATTAGGGGTGGTCAACCTGTAATATATTTGTGTTTATTTTAACAAAAGTACATCTGATTTTACTACAATCCTTGATCAAATTGATACTCCAAAAGAGTTGCTCCTGTATATATTCAGTGGCTTTGGTTACTCCCTGTTTGTAGCTGTATGTTCTTGAGTGTACATAGAAACAAGTTCAAGAATCCAAGAATTAGTGGGTTAAAAATAATGTTCTAGGCTGGGCGTGGTGGCTGACGCCTGTAATCCCAGCACTTTGGGAGACTGAGACGGGCGGATCAGCTGAGGTCAGGATTTTGAGACCAGCCTGGCCAATATGGCGAAACTCCATCTCTACTAAAAATACAAAGATTAGCCGGGCATGGTGGTGCGTGCCTGTAGTCCCACCTACTTGGGCGGCTGAGGTAGGAGAATCGCTTGAACCCAGGAGGTGGAGGTTGCGGTGAGCCCAAATTGTGCCATGCACTCCAGCCTGGCAGCCTGAGCAGAGCGAGGCTGTGTCTCAAAAAAAAAAAAGTAATTCCAAGAATGGTATGCCACTTCATTGGAGGAAACAGGTCTGCCATCTTCCAAAGTCCCTAGGTTTGCCATGCCATCAGAATAAGATTTTACAAGTTGCATCATAACTTAGAATCGGCAACTGACGTAAAATAAATAAATAAATACATATATACATATATATATATTTTGAGACAGAGTTTCGCTCTGTCGCCCAGGCTGGAGTGCAGTGGTGCGATCTCGGCTCGCTGCAAGCTCCGCCTCACGGGTTCATGCCATTCTGCTGCCTCAGCCTCCCGAGTAGCTGGGACTACAGGTGCCCCCCACCATGCCTGGCTAATTTTTTGTATTTTTAGTAGAGACGGAGTTTCACCATGTTGGCCAGGATGGTCTCGATCTCCTTATCTCGTGATCTGCCTGCCTTGGCCTCCCAAAGTGCTGGGATTACAGGCATGAGCCACCGCACCCAGCCTGCAAAAACATTTTTTAAGGTGTGTTTTGCCTTGTACACCTGCTGCCTCCTTTTCTCTTTGAACATGTTTCCTTCTGACTCAGTTTTATCAGGCCCTCCACAACTTGGCTACTCACAGCTGCCTTGAAGTTCTGCATATTTACCTTTATGTTTCCTTTGGAAAAGAACTCAGGTAGTTTCTTGGTACATTTTGGCCAAATTCTGACACTCAACTTTATTATCTGATAAAACGTTTGGGTCCTGCGTAGATTGCTTAATCTGCAAAATCAGTATATTAGAATACTCCTTCTATGTTTGGTCATTGAACTTTCAGGGTTAACCACACATTCTAGTTATTTGAGAATTTTAAAATATTCTAAACTAAAGTTAAAAGCATTAGAATTAACTAAAATTCACCAAAATAATCAGGGTGTGTGTGTGTGTGTGTGTGTGTGTGTGTGTGTGTGTGTAAACTCATTGAGGAACTTTATTAAAATGTTCGTATAAAATCCTGGTTAAACTGCTTGCACTAGAAATGAGTGCTGGTAGCTGCTATTAAATCCACCACTGTGGAGAAGAAGACCAACAATCTTGGGTGCTAGATTTTAACAATAGCTGATGGCCTGAGAGAACCTGACTTGTTTCTTTCAGTGATATAATTGTATTCAGTTGAGCTTTAATGTTGTCTTCTGAATTATCCAAAAGTAAATTATTTCTAGACTTACTAGTACATTTAGGTTTAACCTACAACAGTATTGTTCTCATTACTAACACAGTTAAATCAGGAGGCTGCCTAATAATTAGTTTTTCTTTTGTATAAATTATTGGGTCAGTTCTGTGGTGAGATGGTAAAATAATATCTTTATGTAAATCCTGCAGTTTGTATCAGTAGTATGAGGAGGAAAATATCTTGTTAGGTTGGATTGAAATGAAGGAATGCTATGCATTCTTGTAATACTTTGCCATTTATGAAATGCTTTTGTTTAATCTTACTGAAAGTTTGTTTCTACTGGATTCAGTCAGTACATAAAAATACTGTATATTTTGAATCAGTTAAGGCCTCCATTTAATGAAAATAATCTTGATTTCTGAGCTTTGTAGTCATTGTAATCAGTATGAGGATTTTCTTCTACTTGCATTTGGCTAAATCTTTATACTTGTGACACTGTGAAATAGGTAGTATTGTTTAGGTTTAATGCCTTTAGCATGTTTGCACGTCCAGTTCACCAAGTGAGTAGCACTGGTGAATTAGAAGCGGGAAAAGTGAGAATTGAAGACTGAGAGACCCTGATCCCAGCTTTGACGCTTTGGCAGTCTCTTAACTGGCTTCTTTCTGTTGGCCTCATTTTCACACTAATAAAATGTGGCGGCTGAACATATTCCTTCTACATCCTAAATTTTTTGACTTAAATTTCTTAACTTTGGTTTAGTTTACTCTGGCTTTCTATTTAATATTTAGCTGGTTAAATATTAATGTGAGAACATGCCTCAGTTTCAGCTTAAAGATGTTTCTTTCATAATTTTAATATGGGTTTTTACATAGTTTTATGTGTTCATTTCTGTGATATCTAGAATAAATTCTTGAGCTTAATAGGTACTCACTAGATTTTTGTTGAATTAATAATAATAAACTTAATAGGTAGGTGGTATTACTATCTCCATTTTACAGAGCAGAATACGTACTTTGCCCAAAGTAACACAAAGAATAAGTGAGGGAGGCAGGATTAGAATCTGGGGCTACCTAGGTCCTGTGTGCTTAAGTACTACATTCTACCTTTTTCATTCAGTCAGTTGAATTAAATGTATTTTAAGTATTTAATGTGGCATTAGATTTATGATTGTAAATAATCGTTCTCAGAATATGTTTTTAGGGAGCTAAAAGTATTTTTATATATAGTATTATCTAAGTTCATGAATGAAAACATTGTTTGCTGGAGTCTAGACAGGGATTTTTTTTTTTTGAAACAGAGTCCCGCTCTGTCACTCAGGTTGGAGTGCAGTGGTGCGATCTTGGCTCACTGCATCTTCCACCTTGTGGGTTCAAGAGATTCTCCTGCCTCAGCTTCCCAAGTAGCTAGGACTATAGGCATGTGCCACAATGCCAGGCTAATTTTTGTATTTTTAGTTGAGACAGGGTTTCACCATGTTGCCCAGGCTGGTCTCAGACTCCAGGCCTCAGGTGATCCACTTGCTTCGGTCTCCCGAAGTGCTAGAATTACAGGTGTGAGTCACATCCAGGCTTTGTTTTTTTTTTTAAATTAGGTCCAAGTCCTAAGTAGATAGGTATTTGAGGTTTGAATTAGGAAAGAGGTGCTGATTTTTGCTTCACTCAGATTTTAAACTTTAAAGTTTAGAACTGTGGAAAATAGCTTCATTCACTAATAATAATAGTTAAACTTAATAGGTAGGTGGTATTACTATCTCCATTTTACAGAGCAGAATACGTACTTTGCCCAAAGTAACACAAAGAATAAGTGAGGGAGGCAGGATTAGAATCTGGGGCTACCTAGGTCCTGTGTGCTTAAGTACTACATTCTACCTTTTTCATTCAGTCAGTTCTTATGATGTGTCTCTTTTGTGCCAGGCCCTGGGCTAGGTCCTAGGTAAGTAACCAAAAAAATGGGTCCCTGTGCTTTTGAAACTAAATGGCCTAGGCTTTAGGACTTGTCCTGAGTTAATATATAATAATTGCTTTTTCTTAAGTGCAAAAAAAGTTATTCATTGTCCTTTTGAGATTAGTTTGGACATACGAGATACTGAATTTGTGAGAGATTATTCCGTTTAGGAATTTCTGGCTTGTTTAGAAAGTCTGCGGTAGGGAAGGTAGAGAGTGCCTTTTTGGAATACGTTTATTATCTATAGATGAGAGTTACAGATCTTAAATTAGAACAACCACAGTTCCTGCCTGCAAGGGCTTTCAGGCTGGCTTGAGGTGGCAAGACTGGTATATGAAAACAACCTCAGAGGAATTACAGAGAGCATTTAACCAAGGGTAATGTAGTGCCAACTCTGTACATTATTGGTTCTTTTTTTGAGACAGAGTCTCCTTCTGTCGCCTAGGCTGGAGTGCAGTGGTGTGATCTTGGCTCACTGCAACCTCTGCCTTCGGGGCTCAAGTGATTCTCATGCCTCAGCCTCCCGAGTAGCTGGAACTACAGGTGTGCACCACCATGCTTGGCTACTTTTTGTATTTTTAGTAGAGACGGGGTTTCACCATGTTGGCCAGGCTGGTCTCGAATTCCTGGCCTCAGGTGATCTGCCTGCCTTGGCCTTCTGGAGTGCTGGGATTACAGGCATGAGCCACCGCGCCCAGCCTACATTATTGTCAAGTGAAATGAGTAGATGATAACAGTGGTGTGGTGGAATATAAGAGGATAACATGAGTTGTAGGTGGATTGGAGAGTAATTAACAAGGAATGGTGGTAACGAGGGATGGTCCTCTTTTTCTAGGTAGAGAGAACACAGACAAAGATGGATGGGTACAGAGCTGTGTGTAAGAGGGAATACCTTTTCCTTTTTTCTTTCTTTCCTTCCCCCCCTTTTTTCTGAGATAGGGTGTTGCTCTGTTGCCCAGGCTGGTTTGCAGTGGCGTGATCATGGTTCACTGCAGCCTTGACCTCCTGGGCTCAAGTGATCCTCCTGCCTCAGCCTCTGAGTAGCTTGGACTACAGGCATATGCCACCACCCCTGGCTGAATTTTTTTATTATTTATTTTTTGAAGAGATGAGGTTTTGCTGTTTTGCCCGGGCTGTTCTCAAACTCCTGGGCTCAAGCAATACTCTCACATTGGCCTCTCAAAGTGCTAATTATTTAGGTGTGAGCCACCATGCCTAGCCATGGAATGTTTTTTCTGAGGAAGAAATAATAAGATTAGTTATATAAAATATTGTAATCATAAAGTAAGATACAAATACTAAAAAACATTAGAACTCAATCATTGTTTTTTAACTTCATTTATTATATAAGGAACCTAACTCAAATTGGCTTAAACAATTAATAAATGTTTATTGTTACATTGTTCTAATGTGGCTGGAAATCCAGAAGTCATACAAATTGTCAGGATTGGTTGATACAGTGGCTTAATGCTATCACCAAGGACCAACTCTCTATTCCCTTTGATGTTGGTGGCATCTTCAGGCTTGCTGCAAAGGTGACTGTAGCAGTTTGAGGTGTCACTGTCTGAGGAAGAGGGACTGTTTTTTCCTCCATCATTTTTAGGATTGAAGAACCTTTTCTCACAGTTCTCTTTTGGAGGCTGTCCAGGGGACTTCTACTCACATCTTATGGCCATTCCTAACCAATCATTGGCAAAGAGAATGGGGTAAAACTAATCAGAATAGAGTAGGTATTGGAGAGTCAACATGACTATTCCAAGAGTGATTTGAAATGTGTTGGTGTTTTTATTTTTTTATCACTTTCATTTTGAGACGGTCTCGCTCTGTTGCCCAGGTTGGACTACAATGGCATGATCATGACTCACTGCAGCCTTGACCTCCCAGGCTCAAGCAATCCCCTCAGCCTCTGGAGTAGCTGGGACTGTAGGCACATGCTACCACACTTGGCTAATTTAAAATTTTTTTTGTAGAGATAGGGTCTCACTCTGTTGCCCAGGCTGGTCTCCAACTTGCGAGCTCAAGTGATCCTCCCACCTCACCCTCCCACAGTGCTGGGATTACAGGAGTGAGCTGCTGCACCAGGCCTTTTTTTTAAAATCTTTTTTTATTTGTTTATTTTGTATGTAGGTGTTTTCAATCAGCCTTTTGGACATCCACTATTTTTTGGGGGGAAATTTAAAAAAAATTTATTTCTCTTCATAAGATTTTTGTGCGGTGGCTCATGCCTGTAATGCCAGCAGTCGAGTCCAGGAGTTCGAGACCAGCCTGGGCAACATAGGGAGACTCCGTATCTATCAAAACAAACAAATAAAAAGAAATGAAAAAAAAATAGCTGGGCATGGCGGCATATGCCTGTAGTGCCAGCTACTCAAGAGGCTGAGGTAGGATCACCTGAGCCTGGGAGCCTGCAGTGAGTTGTGATTGCACCACTGCACTCCAGCCTGGGCGACCGAGCAGGACCCTGTCAAAAAAAGAAAAGTAAAAGTTGGTGCCTAGGAAGAAAGATGTCTGATTTTAGATAAGAATATACAACAGGTTGACTGATTTAAGTGCCATAAACCCTGTGAACTCTTGACTCTTGCACTAAGCAATGAGAGAAAGGGGAAGCTGGAATTTATAGTTCCCCCAAATACATGGTTTTAAAAATGAGCATTTTCCAGTTTTCTCCTAATCCATTAGAAAAATATATTTCATATAATCTTGCTTATTTGGTTGTCTAATTAAATCTGACAGTTGGGTCTTAAAAATTTGGAGCAGCAGTAAGATTATTTTGTTATGGTGTGTCTGAATTTAATATTTAAGTATACGCTGCAAAGGGCTTTGCCTTATTTGGTGTTTTTCATTCTGCTAATTTAGATTTCAGAAGCCTCAGATTGGGGCTCTAGTTCGCCATCTATTGGTCCAATACCCTTCTACTGTATTTTGTGGAATTACTATTTATGTGTGTATGTGTGTACAATAAAAGTCAATTAAAGTTTTTTCCCAGGGTTGTAAATTAAAAATCCACGACTAAAGACCTCTTTTGGATGTGTATACAAATATTAGTTTATTCTTTGTGTAATTTGACCCTATGACTCCAAACTGCCTGCTTTTGATATTTGAGAACCATGACTATGCTTGAGAGTGTGATTTTAGGAGTATAAATGGAAGCTCGCAGAAACCTAGGTGCAGATGTTGCAGGGGCAGGTGAGTTAGTGTAACTTTGTGGGAAGACTAAAACCGTTCTGTAACGACTGTGAGGGTGTTTTTTGATAAGCAGAAGTGACGTATAATACCGGATATTGGTTCTGGTAAGCCACAAAAAAGTGTGAAGCATTTTGCGTCTTCCTTTTTGGTAGTAGAGCATACGTACCCTTCTTATCTGCCTAATTTGATGATTTAATGATTTGAACGATTTTTTCTTCAGTCATTTAAGCTAGTTTTGATGAATCCTAGATTAGTCTTTTAAATCTCAAGATACTGCACTCATCTTTTGGCAACTTTAAAGGGTGGTAGAATTATACTTTGTGTGACACTTTGTATTACATTATGTTTCTGAATTCTTTAAGTCTAGGAAAGGTTCCATTATTTTAAGGTTCTATTTTGGGGACAATATAAAGTTCTGTACTGATAAGCTGGTCATGAGAAATGATAAGGTGCCACCACTTTAAACCAACTCTGGTAAGGAGGTGGGAAGTTGGCTTTTTGTTGTGAGATTTGTGTTTCTTTATAGAGTTCTTTGTTAAACTTTTAGCATGGCAGTGAAATTCCTTTTGGTGGCGGCAGGAAGCATAAATACTCATTGTGTAATGCCATTTGCCTGTTTTGGCGGATCTGCCAAGCCATGACACCCAAAACAAGACGCGTGTTTCTTCACGAAAACTACAGTTCCCAGCGGGCCCGGCGCCGGCGGGGCCATCACTTCCCCTCTGGCTCCCGGCTGCCCCTTCCCGGGCTGGCCTGGCGCGGGCCCTGGCTGGGGCCTGCGCAGTGACTACGTGCACCAGCCCCCCCCCCCCCCGCCCCACACCCCGCCCAACTCTGGTGGCTGCGGAGCGCGGTGCTGGTGCTAGTGCCCAGCCGTGCTGCAGTGTATGGAGACTGGCTGCTAGGGACAAAGGGCGGGCGGCGGAAGCCGCTTCACTGGTCAGGGAGCTTTCTGTAGGGTTAGCCCTGGAATAGTATGGTGCCGACGGCCTTACCCTCTTTACTACACAGTGCAAACAGTTCCTCGCTCACGTCCTCTCGCTCCGCGGCGCCGGCCCGCCCTGCCCCTCAACCGGCGAGCCGCACCGCCGGCCCCAGCACGGAGGGAATGTGACGGTATCAGTGCCTCAGGTTAGACTCACCTCGGCCGCAGCGAGGGCTGGCTTCCCCCTGCCGCAGTGCTGCGTGCCGTCGCCGCACGTCCGAGGCAGCTGGGGCCGGGCGCCGCGGCCTCCGCAGATGGAGGTACAAAAACATCGGCCACGGCGAGGAGCCATGACTGAGGCGGCGGCGGCCGCGCCTCCTGGCGGCCCGCGGGGGCGGCGCGGCGGGCGCCCCCTGGCGGCGCGCCGGGGTGGAGCGGCCCTTCGCCGCCGCAGCCGCAGCCGGCGGAGGCGCTGCTGTCCCTCCTCCCCGTGTCCCCGGCGCTCGCCCGCTCGCTCGCTCGCTCCATTCTCCCTCCGCTTCAGATTAAAGGGGGGGAGGGAAAAGGAGCTCGGCCGCCATTTTCCCAGTGCCGCCGCCACCGCCGCCACCGCTCGCCGAGCCGGCGGGAGAACCGAGCACCGTAGCGAAGCCGACTCGTCTCGCCGCGGCGGCGCGGGGGGCGGCTGAAGCGCGCTCCCGGGCTGGAAAGAGGCGGCCGGGGGTGGCGGCCTGGGTGCGGGTTCGGGCTGCAGACGGCGGTGCTTGTTTGTGCGGGGCGGGGGGGCGGCTTCACTCTCTGCCCCCGCCCGCCCGCCCGGCCGGGCTGCGGTCTCCGGTCGTGCTCGGGCCCCGTCGGTGCGGAGGAAGGCCGGGAAAGGGCCCGAAAGAGAAGAAAAAGCAGCCGCTCCCCGCCGCCGCCTTCCCCTCCCCCTCCGCCTCGCCCCCCCCGCCCGGAAAGTCAGGGCGGCTCCGGGCGTCGGGGGGAGGAGAGCGGCGGGCCCGGGCCGGAGCCGCCGCCGCGCGCCCCCGCCCGCCGCTGGCCCTCGGCGCCCAGGCCGGGGGGCTGTTTGCAAACTGCGCCCATTTTGTGGGGCTGAATCCGCCCGGGCTACGCTCCTCCATCACGTGGTAGGTGCTGCTGCTGCTCCTCTCCTCCTCCTCCTGCTGCCCTTTCTCCTTCTCCTCGCTCTCCCTGTGGCTCCCATTTCTCTCTCTCTTTGTTAGTTGTAACTAGAAAGGCAGGGCAGGGTAGAAAAAACCCCCGGAACTTTAAATGGCCTCTCCGGGCTTCCCCGCTGCGGGTCCGGGCTGGGAGTCGCCCCAAGGGCGGGGGTGTACGGGGGCCCTTCCCCAGCAGCTGCCGCCTCGTTCGCCAGCTTTTCCTTTGGCGTTCTATTTAAAAAGGCGGCCTGGAGAACATGATTTATTCCCGTAAAAGAACCCCCCAAACAAACTCTGGCTCTCGCCTTGAACTTCTCTTGACTGCAAAAGGCCTTTCTCTGCTCGAAACACACATCTTGGCGCGTTGCACGGTTTGTATCACAACTCTGATTGTTTCATTTATTATTTTTGTTGCCTGTAAATTCAGGTCACTTACGTTTTCAGATGTAGTCTCCCTCAGACGGACTTTTTTTTTTTTTTAACTAAAGAGGAAGAGGCATTTATTTGCTTTTAAGTGAGTTGGAATCTTAACTGCCTTTTGGGGGGCCTGTTTTCCGGCTGACGGTCTTTTGATTCTTAGCAAATAGTTTGTTTTCCATACGATAAACAACGCTACTCCCGTGTTTTACTTAAAAATCCTCTTGTTTTCCAATGTTAGAATCCCAATGTGGATTTATAGAGAAATGTGTTACTTAACTATTGCTTATTGATTGCTTTAGGGGAGAAGGGGTGACATGATGGCGCCACTTTAAATTGCTCTCTTTCCTTTTCCTCGGTCCCCCCCACCCCCCTTTATCCTGGAGGTCACTGGAGCATTTTCTGTGACTTATTAATAAAACTGTACTTGAGGGTGTTAGAAGCACAACTCGTAGGGGCTGGAGTTTAGCCCTAGGGTCGGCAGACCGACTCCTGCGGTCCCCAAAGTTCCGAGAAATCTCTCTTCCTCCAGCCTCGTCTCCCTCCCCTCCATTCACAATCCTGGTGTTGCCATCTCCTTTGTCACGTGGCTAGCAATCATTGTTTTTTTTGTTTGTTTTGGGGTGTGTGTTTATATTTTTAAATTGCAGCTCAGAGGAACCTTTCCTCTTCGCTTTGGAGAGATCAAAACGTTTTACTTGTTTTAGTTTTAGAGTCGGAGAACATTTTAAAATAAACGATAAAATTACATAATCTTTGCCTTGCATAATCATGATATAGTTATAGATTGCTACTGAACTTCGTCTTGAAAGTCATTTCAAGTATGGAAACTAGTACGTTAGAATATGTTTTCCATTTGTCGGGATGGTCTGTAATTTGTATTTTCTCTGCTTTTTGGGTCAGTTAAAGGACCACTATTTACAAAGGCTTAAGTGGGTGTGTTTTCCCTTTCCCCTTTCCTATAGGCTCTACTTGGTTCCTTTTCTAGCATGCTGTCTGACCAATTTAGAAAATTTCAATTGTCTACAGGCGTTGTCAGTTAAAACTTTTTTTTTAACCTTCTATCAACAGTGAATACTTTTGAGTAGTAACTGTTTTCTGCCTAATGCTAAGTGTATTTATTGGCATTTCGGTTTTGATCTAGAAAATTTTTACTTTTAATCCTGTAGTTTTAGAAGTATGTTATTCCTTTATCTGTTTCTTTTTATCAGTTTTTCCCATAATTGGGTAAATTCCTATTTTATAAAACACAAAGTACATTTCTGGTTTTTTCTACATAGTTTATTAGACATTTTTTCAATTTAAAAAACATTGTGAACTGAGAAACTTATTTTTTTTTAAAGTAAATATGAAATGTGGTTCTTGAGTATGCATTGATCCTGATTTACCATGTACATTGTCAATGGTTTGGACCATTTTCTTTGCTAACAGTTACATCATGTCATGTGATATGTGCAGTGTGATGTGTAGTTCTAAAAATAAGGCAAGGTAAAAATGCTCATCCCTTGGGAATTTAAAAAATGTATTATAAATGTGGAATAACTACCTTCAGTCATGAAATTCTGAATTGTATTTCCACTAGGTTTATGCAACAAAGTGTGCCGTTCCTTTGACCTTTAGCATATTTGGTGTATTTGTTAGTACCTCATAATTTGAGGTGATTGACTTTATTTTTTGAACTACTTGGAGGGAAACATTAAATGTTACAAAGGTTCTTAATGTCTGTATTATGGTGAAGGTGCTTGTCACTGATGACCACCTCATTTGAGTATATACCAGTGTCTGTGATTGTGATTGTGACCAGCTAAAAGGATGATCAGTTAAGAATTATTAGAGCCTTTGTGGTAGGGTGGGATTTTCTGTCTTTCCACCTATATGAATCTACTGAAGTATTTTAGAAGTTTTCTTGCATCTTTTCTGAAAGCCATGTTCAGAACATTCGTATTTGACTTTGGTGCTTTACCAACGTGAGATGTTAAATTTTTGTCTGATTTTCTTTCTTCCTGCCTACACATGTTATTTCTCTGGTTAAACCTGCAGAGCACTCTTTGTTAGGTGAGTGTTTCCTGTTGAGGAAAATTCTGGAAGTTAGAAAATGAGTAGGCTTTAGTTCACTTGTGAACTTATATCAAGGTGAGAAGAAAGTGAAGTAACTATACTAAACTTTTTTCTTCACTGTCACTAAGGCTACTCTTCCATCTCTAGTAATGCTACATTGTAACCAGTGTCTCTACGTCTTCTGTAGAGTATTGAGTTGACCACAGATTTTAATTGCATTTTAAAGTGAATAAGAAGTTTTAGGTTTGTTCTGTTTGTTATGACCTGATTTGTGTAGTATGTAAACATAGGGGTGTTGTGGTTTGAGAAGGTATTTTAGTATTGAGAGGCTCTGATTAGGCCCCTTTGCGAATAAAGCTTAGTTACCTTGTTATATCAGGCAAGCAATTTTTTTTTTTTTTTTTTTTTTTTGAGACAGGGTCTCGTTCTGTCGCCCATGCTGGAGTGCAGTGGTGCCATCTCAGCTCATTGCAGTCTCCGCCTCCCAGGTTCAAGCGGTTCTCATGCCTCAGCCGCCTGAGTAGCAGGGACTACAGGCACGTGCCATTGGGACTACAGGTGTGTGCCACCACGCCCAGCTAAGTTTTTTATTTTTGGTAGAGACAGGGGTTTCACTATGTTGGCCAGGCTGGTCTCAAACTTCTGACCTCAAGTGATCCACCTGCCTCGGCCTCCCAAAAGTGCTGGAATTACAGGCATGAGCCACTACGCCTAGCCTAGACAAGCAATTTTTAAAATGTGCTATAAAACACCAAACTAATCCACACTGGGTTTTCTAAACATAGTAATAGTAAACGCCATGTTTAAAGAGTAATGCTTATTCCTTTCATGTTTTTTCAGCTTGTGGGGAGATGGCTAGGGGCTATTTTTTTCTTCTTAGTGAGTCCATTAAGGCACAGAAATAAGCCGACTTTCTTTCTAGATAGATGTATATAGTTTTACGTTTTATTGTCCCTCTCCACCCCCCAACAAAGGACCTCTCCGTTCCATTCCTTGAGTTTAGAGGGGAGGGACTAGGGTAAACTGAATATGTGGTTGTCTGTTGATTGCCCCAGAGTAAATCTTACTGAGTGGTTTAGAGATTTTGTTTCTTTTTCATTTTAGAGACCAGGTCTCGGGGTCTAGCTGTGATTCCCAGGCTGGCCTGCATAGACGTAATCATTGTGCGCTACAGTTTAGAGTGCCTGAACTCTGGGGCTCAAGTGATCTTCCTGCCTTAGCCTCCTGAGTAGCTTGAGCAAC
The DNA here is from genome assembly GCF_009828535.3 of Hylobates moloch. Lineage (NCBI taxonomy): Eukaryota > Metazoa > Chordata > Mammalia > Primates > Hylobatidae > Hylobates > Hylobates moloch. The sequence continues at coordinate 30,167,511 of NW_026652285.1, read as the reverse complement.
CGGAGCATATAACCTTGGTTGTCTTTTTTTTTTTTGAGACAGAATCTTTGCTCTGTTGCCCAGTCTGGAGTGCAGTGGCGCGATCTCGGCTCACTGCAACCTCCACCCCTAGGATTCTAGCGATTCTTCTACCTCAGCCTCCCGAGTAGCTGGCATTACAGGTGCCCACCACCACGCCTGGCTAATTTTTTTCTATTTTTATTAGAGATGGAGTTTTGCCGTGTTGGCCAGGCTGGTGTTGAACTCCTGACCTCAGGTGATCCACCCGCCTCAGCCTCCCAAAGTGCTAGGATTATAGGCGTGAGCCACCAGGCCTGGCCACTTGCTTTTCTTATTTAGAGTTTTAAAGCAGCTTTCGTTGTACTCTTTCTTCATTTTAAATGTTCCCACCTTGATTGATTTGATTATTCTACGTCTTGGGAAGCGTATTTTACCTTAGTGCCTCTTTACTTACTTACCTTAAGAAAGGAGTACAGGGCAGGTTCTTAAGTAAAATGGCCCCAGACACCTGGCTTGCCTACTGTGTCAGTGCAGAGAACACTTGGATCATATCTTTTTCCTAAAATTGGACTTCATAACTATTTCTTGGAAGTCTATTTTAAGATTTTTTTTAGTTCTCATGTTGCTTCTGAAGATGTATGTTTAAATTACAGTTTATATGCTGATAAGTTGCTTATACACCTCTGGGCATACTAAAAGTTGTGCAGAACAATAGTTCATAACACAAGATAAGATTCCCTCATCAGTACTTCCCATTCCCTGAAATGTGAGGTCAAAACTCAGTTGAACCACACTATGGCTGTAGAAGACAGTATGAATTAGAAAAGACAAATATCCACTGTACTAGAGTTCACCAGCGTTTGAAGGCTATCAGAAGATATAGGAGGTAAGTGATATCCTTGGGTGTCACTTGCAGATTGAGGGGAGGATTGTGGGTCATAGGAGATGACTAGTATGGCAGGGGGTAACTATTATTATTTGTTTCTTTTTTAAGCCATGTGCCTTTTAGGATGTAGAACAAAATACATAGGAGAAAATAAGCCAAATGGTGTGATTTACCAAAATACCTGGACTCCGAAAAGAGCTGCAATATATATTTTTATTAAGCATTTTCTTGTCTTTGGTAGAATAAAGGTAAAGCTAAAATAGAGTGCGGAAACTGACTTGACCAAAGTAGAAAACACAGTTCATGTTTATGAATCAAAAACAAATGAGTTTGGGCAGTCTGAAAGAAAAAATTAAACATTTTATATGAAGATTTTAAACCTTTATGCAAAGAGTCCCTTTAAGATGGAAGAGACCTTTTAAATAGAGGAGACCTTCCCCATTTAGTAGCACAATGCAGCAAAATAGTTGTTTAATAAATGTTACTTTCTGCAAGCCTTGCTTTTCCAAGATTTTAAGCCACTTCCACAGAGTGTTAACATTTGAAAGCCCTCTACCAGGAAATTATTTAGCTGTGTATTTTATTGTTGCTGACTGTGAACTTGCCCTTTTTTTTCCTGGCTGTAATTTTTTTAGAATTAAAGTTTCTTTCCAAGATTTTGAGGGTCAGGAAATGTAAAGTGCAGGTAGATTGAGTGCAGTTTTATCTAAATGTTATTTTTAAAACTCTGGTTCTTGTAACTTGAACCAGGAATCCAAAATGAGATCTTACTCTGAATTTTAATTACAGCAGATTCTGCTCTTATTTGGAAAAAGTTGCTTGAGTGACATCAAACTTAATGGAGTCCCTCTCCTTTTAATTCCTTTTTAAAAAGGGGACAGCTTAAGGTTAGACTTGGTTAAATTCAGTTGGAAGGTAAGTATTAGGGAATAAAAAAGATGAATAACAATTTTGTTGTTAGGATGTTAAACCAAAAATTGCTAAGAACTCATATCCAGACTTTCCTCTTGCTGCCTGTTATTTGGCCTTTGTGACTGTTTGTTAGCACCTCCACCAGAGGGTGTGAAGGGAAAGAGGCTCAAAGCTAAGTACTGTAGCTAGTTTCTGGTTTCTAGTATAGGAGAGACACTTCATAGAAATACCAGCCTGGGCTGGGCGCGGTGGCTCATGCCTGTAATCCCAGCACCTTGGGAGGCCGAGGCGGATCACCTGAGTTCAGGAGTTTGAGACCAGCCTGGCTAACATGGTGAAACTGTCTCTACTGAAAAAAAAAAAAAAAAAAAACCCAGAAAAAATTAGCTGGACGTGGTGGCGCATGCCTGTAGTCCCAGCTACTCAAGAGGCTGAGGCAGGAGAATTGCTTGAACCTGGGAGGCGGAGGTTGTAGTGAGCCGAGATTGCACCACTGCACTCTAGCCTGGGCGACAGAGAGAGACTTCGTCTCAAAAAAGAAATACCAGTCTGATAAGTTGAACTATCAGGAAAGTTTCATTAAACTCTCCATATGTTACCATGGAGAACTGAAGCTCTTTGAAGACCTTAAGCATGTCTCCAAAAAATTGGACTGTATTTTTTTGCATTTAGTGACTTACTCCTTACCCCTTGCCTCCCAAGAGAATGAAAAATGGATATTAGTATTGACTTAACATTTTATTGGCATTGGAAAAATGTACTTTTAAAAGTCATTAATTGACTTTTCTCTAAAGATATAAGGTAGGTTTCAGTGGGAACTCAGGAATTTGGCCATGGACCCTCCCAGAATAACCTGTTTCCTTTAGAATTCTTTTTTTTTTTTTTTTGAGACACAGTCTCGCTCTGTCCCCCAGGCTAGAGTGCAGTGGTGTGATCTCAGCTCACTGCAAGCTCCGCCTCCCGGGTTCACGCCATTCTCCTGTCTCAGCCTCCCAAGTAGCTGGAACTACAGGTGCCCGCCATGACGCCCGGCTAATTTTTTTATTTTTATTTTTATTTTTAGTGGAGACAGGGTTTCACCGTGTTAGCCAGGATGGTCTCGATCTCCTGACCTTGTGATCCACCTGTCTCGGCTTCCCAAAGTGCTGGGATTACAGGTAGGAGCCACCGCTCCTGGCCTCCTTTAGAATTCTTAAAATCTTCCAGAAGTCGCGGATTTTAGGATTGTTCAGGAGCAGTTACACCAACTATTAGGGCTTGTTGGAAAGAGATATGATAAAAAGTACAATTTGTTTTCCTCTTTGTTGTCAGCTAAGGACTGGTAGGAAATTTGAATTCATTGCTAGCATAGAAATAGGATAAACGCCATTAATAGTTTGATATCTAGACATCCTTCAGAAAAAAATACCATCTTGAGATGATATCTTGCTATGTTGTCCAGGCTGGTCTTGAATTCCTGGGCTCAAGCAGTCCTCCCACCTTGACTTCTAGAGTAGCTGGTATTGCATGAGCCATGGCGCCTAGCCTATCTGTGTGTGTGTGTGTGTGTGTGTGTGTGTGTATTTAATGGGATCATACTTGTTATATGGCTTGATCTTTTTAATTAGGGTTTTTTTTTGTATTACAGTTCTTTAGTGAAAGCATTGTGTATACATCTTTGAGTACCTATGAGAATATTTCTGTTGGATAGATTTCTAGAAGTGCAGTTGCTGGGTAAAAGTTTGAGCAATTACATTTGTGATTTTGATGGCCATTACCTTTATAATGCTGTGTAACCAAATTTAGTAATAGCTTAAAAAGTGTAGTTAAAAAGTTTCCTAGTCTGGGTACAGGTGCTTGGTCAAGTAAATAACTGGAACTTGTGGTGGGTGAAGTCTATTCTAGGTTCAGTTGATGCCTCTTCTTTTTTTTTTTTTTTTTTTGAGTCTCGCTCTGTCACCCAGGCTGGAGTGCAGTGGCGCGATCTCGGCTCACTGCAACCTCCGCCTCCCGGGTTCATGCCATTCTCCTGCCTCAGCCTCTCCGAGTAGCTGGGACTACAGGCGCCTGCCACCATGCCCGGCTAATTTTTTTTGTATTTTTAGTAGAGACGGGGTTTCACCGTGGTCTCGATCTCCTGACCTTGTGATCCACCCGCCTCGGCCTCCCAAAGTGCTGGGATTACAAGCGTGAGCCACCGCGCCCGGCCTTATGCCTCTTCTTGTTAGGTGGTTGATCACTTCAGACATCCCCATTAACATCCTAATGGATCTTCATCTGATGGGTTTGGCATAGAATGCTCAGGTTGCTTAACGTGTGTTGGTCTGCTGTCTGCCAGGCATTGTGCTGCTTGTAGGGGACAGAGATAAAACAAGCTATAACCCTCCTTTTTAAGAAGTACATAGTCAGCCAGGTGTGGCGGCTCATGCCTGTAATCCCAGCGCTTTGGGAGGCTGAGGCTGGCGAATCACGAGGTCAGGCCTGGCCAACATGGTGAAACCCTGTCTCTACTAAAAAAGACAAAAAATTAGCTGGACGTGGTGGTGGGTGCCTGTAATCCCAGCCACTCAGGAGGCTGAGGAAGGAGAATCGCTTGAACTCAGGAGGCGGAGGTTGCAGTGAGCCAATATTGTGCTGCTGCACTCCAGCCCCGGTGACAATTAGAGGCTCTGTCTCAAAAAAAAAAAAAAAAAAAGTACATAGTCTAGGGAAGAAAGAGACAAGACAAAATTGTGAGTTAATATTGTACCATGAGGAATAGCCAGGGTGTCGTGGGGGTGCAGGTAAGAGCCTAGAGGGAGGGACCCCCACCTCAACCTGGGAGTAATGGGGAATGCTTGAAAGAGCATGTGTAACCTTGAGCTGAACCGTGAAAGAGTAGCATGAGTAAAGGTGCAGGGGCATAGTAGAGGCAGGAAACATATGTTTCAGGTGGCTATAGTGAGGACAGGCTGGAGATGAGGTCAAATGTAAAAAGGGGACAGATAATGGTGTGTGGGGAATTTGGACTCATCCTTATTGTAGAGTCAGTGAAAGATTTTAAACGATTAGATTTAGGTTTACCTCCTCCTTTCCTTTTTTCTTCCCTTTCTAATAATCATTTTGGTAGTGGACGCTAGATTAGAGGCTTGCTGAGACAGGAAGAAGGAAGAATAGTTGGGAGATTATTACTGCCTGAATTACTATAGTACATAGTGAAGTTCTGCACTAGGGCATTGGCACTAAGGATGGGATGAATGTGCCTATCATTCTGTGTGTTGCCAACCCTCACCCTCTGTGCACGACCTCACCTTTCAAAATTCAGTCAGTATGTCATCTTTTCTAGAAGCTTCCTTGACCCCTTCAGGTGAAATACAGTACTTTATCAATCTAGGCTACCTTCACACCTAATTTATATTTTACTATCTTGTATCTGGCATTTAGTAGGTGTTTAAATTAAATATTTATGGTAAAAAGTAAGTTGGTGATTTGAGGTCATGATTCACTCAAATAGACAATGTTGAGGAGCAGGAGGAAGTTTTGGATTTGGTGTTGGGGCAGGGAATGGGTTTTGAATATGGGATACTTGAAGTAGTTGTATAGGCAATGCTGAATTCTACTCATTTCTTTCTTTCTTTTTGTTTTTTTGGAGACAGTCTCATTCTGTCGCCTAAGCCGGAGTGCAGTGGTGCCATCTCAGCTCACTGCAGCCTCTGCCCCCCGGATTAAAGTGATTCTCGCACCTCAGCCTTCTGAATAGCTGGGATTACAGGCAAAGACGGGGTTTCGCTGTGTTGGCCAGGCTGGTCTCAAACTCCTGACCTTAAGTGATCTTCCTGCCTTGGCCTCCCAAAGTTCTGGAATTACAGGCGTGAGCCACCTCTCCCGGCCCTACTCCCTCCCTTCCTTCCCTCCCTCCCTCCTTCTTTCCCTCCTTTTCTTCTCTCCCCTCCTCTCCTCTCGCCCCTGTCTCCTCTCTCCTCTCACCCCCCCTCCCCTCTCCTCTTTTGCTTCTTTTGAGACAGAATCTCGCTCTGTAACCCAGGCTGGAATGCAGTGGTGTGATCACAGCTCACTGCAACCTCCACCCGCCAGGCTCAAGTGACCCTCCCACTATGCCCAGCTAATTATTATTTTTTTTAGAGACGGTCTCAGTGTGTTGTCTAGGCTGGTCTCAAACTCCTCCTGGGCTCAGGCGATCCTCCTGCCTTGGCCTCCCAAGGTGCTGGGCTTATAAGTGTGAGCCACTATGCTAGGCCATCATTTAAAAAAAAAAAAAAAAAATTAGTGTTTGAGTGGCTTTTTTAGATGGGGGCTGTGTTGCCTAGGCTGGCCTTGAACTCCTTGCCTGAAGCCATCCTCTTGCCTCCTGAGTAACTGGAAATACAGGCACCTGCCACTGCACCCAGCTCCTACTCATTCTTTAGGTTTCAGCCTAGATGTTCTTTTTTCTGAAAAGCATTTTCTGACTCCACCTACTTCTCAGCCGGTATGAGGATTGCCTCCCTCCCCCAAATCACACAGTAGTGTCTGTCTTTACTGCTGCTTGTCATCCTTGTATGTACTTACTGTGGTGCTTTGAATACTCTAGGCATTTTAATATTTATTGGAGATACTCAGTAGGTAGTTGGTGTTCTTTGACTGACTTTCCTCTAAAGACTAAAATTCAGAATTTACTGTCAGGCAGTTAAGACCCTTTCAATTTAAGCCTTAAACTATCTAGTGTAGTAGTTAAAAGCATCGGCTTTAGCATTATGGATCCTGCCCCTGCAACTTCATAGTTGTGTGATCATGGGCAAATTACTTAACTTCTCTGAGCATCTGTAAAATGAGGACAGTAGTACTTACCTTACATTGTGATTGTGAAGATTAAATAAGAGAATATATACTTAGCATAGTGGTTGACATAGTAAAAGGCTAATTAATGTTAGTGAACAACATTTGTAATAACCTATCCTGCATTCAGGAATGATTCCTTTAGTAATATAAAGGTTTTTCAGTTAAGAAGCCCTGTTGGCCAAGGAAATTGATAATGGTCTTGTGGGTGACACACATTATCTCTTTGTTTTATAGTAAAAATTTTGTCTGTCCTTCCCCATTGTATTCCACAACAAATCTACTTTTGTTTATGTGTAAAATAAATACTTTGCAGTGCATTCCATAATGTAGCTTGCAGTACTTCATCGCAGATCACTGTATAGCTGTTCTTTTCCTCTTTCTCTTGAGAAGCTGTACATATACCACCTGATTCATGGAAGTTGTTTTGCGGATCATGCCCCACGTCTTTCCCATTATTTTGATTGTGTCAGTTTTTTGATACGTGTTTCCTCCTTTTTCTCTTCTTAGTAAAATCTTACACTTGAGGGCAACCCCCACGAGGCCTTTTTGACTTCTCTAGTCCAGTCATTTAGGGCTTACAGCGCCATGTACCAAGTTCTCGATAAAGTTAGCACGCTAAAGAAGGGTGCTGTTAAGGAATTTTGCTTGTCTTGGAAATAGAATTAGTTAACAGTTAGGGAAAATTCAGATAATTTGAACTGAATGACAGCGACTTTAAGTGCATTATACAATTCAAGCAGGAAGAAAGTGATATGAATTGGAAAAGTCTAAGAAGTTTTTGTGGAGATGCTATGTATTGAAAAATTAGTAAGTTTGGGGACAAAAAAAAAATAGAAGAAGGACCTTCCAGGTAGAGGTAGTAACATAGGCAAAGATATGGAGTTGGGAATCTGGGGAATTCTGAGTCCGTATCAATTGGTGTACTTGCCCTGATGTTATTTTAAGTTTCATCTTGAAGAATTCGAACTCATTAAAGAGGTGTGAGGGGCCGGGTGTGGTGGCTCACGCCTGTAATTCCAGCACTTTGGGAGGCCCAGGCGGGTGGATCACCTGAGGTCAGGAGTTCGAAACCAGCCTGGCCAACGTGGTGAAACCCCGTCTCTACTAAAATTACAAAAAAATTAGCTGGGTGTGGTGGCAGGCACCTGTAATCCCAGCTGCTCGGGAGGCTGTGGTAGGAGAATCGCTTGAACTTGGGAGGCAGAGGTTGCAGTGAGCTGAGATCACGCCATCGCACTCCAGCCTGGGGGACAAGAGCGAGACTTCGTCTCAAAAAAAAAAAAAAAAAAGGTGTGAGGAACTCGTTCAGAGTAGGAAAGAGATGATAAAAAGGTAAAGGATAGTTTGGGGCACTGAGGCACTAGTTAGGAGGCTGTTGTGATAATCTAGACAGGAGCTGATGAGGACCTGGGCTGGATTGATAGTGTTAGAAATATAGAGAGGATATACCAAATCTGAAAAGCTTTGTGAGAAACGAAGGATTTCATCAGAAAGGAGATGAAATTATGAAGGAAAAGAGAGCTTTCTTTCCATTCTTTATAAGCCATCACATTTTTGTTTGTCATATATTTGGCCTTTTTGTTAAACTTTGGCCCCTTCACATTTCTGGATTTAAGCTTTGGTAGAGACTTTGACTATTACTTTCTGGTTGAAGTTCTCATTGCATCCTATCTGGATTATTGTGGTAGCTTCTTTATTGGTCTTTACCATCTATAGATGCCTTTTTACTTACTTTTAATCCATCCTACCCAACTGGTCTCTCTGAAGCACAGTCTGATGTTTCACTCCCATTTAAAAAGTGTTTAATGATACTCTGCTGTCATTATTTTTTTTTTTTGCTGTCATTATTTTATATATACGTGTGTGTGTGTGTGTGTGTGTGTGTGTATATATATATAATTTTTATTTTTCAGAGACTCAATCTCGCTATGTTGACCAGGCTGGTCTCAAACTCCTGGCCTCAAGCAATCCTTTTGCCTTGGCCTCCCAGAGTGCTGGGATTACATGTCTGAGCCGCTGCACCTGGCCTCTGCTGTCTTTGTTTGTTTGTTTTTGTTTTTGTTTTTGAGACAGGGCCTCTCTTTGTCGCCCCGGCTGAAATGCAGTGGCTCAATCTCAGCTCATTGCAGCCTCTGCCTCCCGGGTTCAAGTGACTCTTGTGCCTCAGCCTCTCTAGTAGCTGGGACTACAGGCACCTGCCATCATGCCTGGCTAATTTTTTTATTTTTATTTTTATTATTTGTTTATTTGAGGTGGAGTCTCGATTTTGTCACCCAGGCTAGAGTGCAATGGTGCGATCTTGGCTCACTGCAACCTCCGCCGCTCGGGTTCAAGTGATTCTCCTACCACAGCTTCCCAGAGCAGCTGGGATTACAGGTACCTGCCACCACACCCAGCTAATTTTTTTGTATTTTTAGTAGAGGCAGGGTTTCATCATGTTGGCCAGGCTGGTTTCGAACTCCTGACCTCAGGTGATCCGCCTTGGCCTCCCAAAGTGCTGGGATTGCAGGCGTGAGCCACTGTGCCTGGCCCCTCCACTGTCTTTAAGTCTGAATTAAGGCTATTTAAGGCTGTCCATTAAGGATCTGGCTTCAAACTGCCTTTCTACCTTCATTCTACTATTTCCTCTATTAAAATGTGCTTTATGTTTTAAGCAAATTGTTAATTTTTTTTTTTTTGAGGTGGAGTCTCGCTCTTGTTACCCAGGCTGGAGTGCAGTGGCCTGATCTTGACTCACTGCAACCTCCGCCTCCTGGGTTCAAGCAATTATCCTGTCTCAGCCTTCCATGTAGCTGGGAGTACAGGCGCCCGCCACCACACCAGGCTAATTTTTGGTAATTTTAGTAGAGACGGGGTTTCACCATGTTGGCCAGGCTGGTCTCCTGATCTCTGGTGATCTACCCACCTCGGCCTCCCAAAGTCCTGGGATTATAGGCATGAGTCAGTGCGCCCGGCCCAAATTGTTCATTTCTTTTAACCTTCAGAATGTCGCCTTTTCCCACACAGCCTTGCCTTTTCTTATGCCATTTCCTCTCACTAGAATGCCACATTACCATTCTCTTATTCTAGCCTTTTACATAATGACATTTTAGCTAATTTTCGAGTGTCAGCTAAAATTGCGGCAACTTCATGGACACTTCCCTAATCATCCTTCCTGCTGTTTCTTCCTTTGTGTAGAGTAATGAGGTAATGGCGAAGGAAGAGGTTAGTAGAAGCCACATTATGGGCAAACTTTTCTTCCCCATCTGATTTTTGCTTTTGCTTTCAGTGCAAGTGTGGTTGTAATACTTGTCTTGTTGGCCACCCAGATGACCTATCCCTTCCCCTTTGTTCTCTGAAGCTAAATATTTTTGCAAGGTGGATGCTTCCAGGTTATTCTTGTGTATCTGGAGTCTTGTCTTGGGAATTTACTGGGAATAAATGAGGTTTTCATTTGTGGGTGTGGAGTTAGTTCTGACTTACAGTATTTGAAGCAGCTGGATACGTTTTGCTTTTGAAAGAGTATATATATGTGTGTATAATCTTTATCTCTAGGATATGGTTCTCTGTTGGGAGGTGTGATGTTGAACCCCCTAACTCCCATATTTGACATGTCTGGAGACATTTTTGATTGTCATAATTTTCAGAAGGGCACTACTAGCATCTAGTGGGTGGAAACCAGAGATGTTGCTAAACATGCTACTGCCAGGATAGCCCCCTATGACAGATTACTCATCGTGAGATGTCAGTAGTGCTTAGGTTGAGAAATTCTATCCTGGAAGTATATTTTTGCTTCACAAGTGCCACTTGTGTTAGGTAGAAGTTTGTCCTTGGACTGATAGTGCAATTTAGAATAATAGAATTAACATAGGAAGGGACCCTAGAGGTCACATATTTGAACTTTATCCCAACTTATATTTCTCACAATGATGTTTCTGCTTGATATTAATAGATGTAATGGGAAAAGGTGCTTGTTAAAAAAGTTTGGTAAAGGTAAACATTTGCATATTCAGTATGATGCAATACATTGTGAGTCTCCATCTGGGAAGTTTTTCCTAAATGTGTTTGCTTGCTGAGTGCATTTAACATCTTCCAGACCCTAAAATATTTCCTTGACACTGAGAGAGAAACTATTGATTATCTAGCCCAACCTTTTATAGCTAAATGACCTTGAATAGGTAGCCTTTTATCTGTACAAGCTTACTGCAGAATCTCAATTTGTGTGAGTGACAGCAGGTGTAGCAGCTCCATCTGTATTGATTTGTCAGATTATAGTTTACTAACTGAATGAACTAAAAATTGGGTTATTTGGGGCTTGAATTTTTATTCGGAATATACAGTCTGACTTTATCCCCACTGGTAAATTAGAAATTATAATCTCAGTTCTAATTCTACTGCCCAAGTTGTTATGAGGATTAATCAGTTAATTATAGCTTTTAAGGCTTTGTATTCTTTGGAGAAAGATGATTTATCAAATAGGCTGTTGTGCTGTTTGTTTAGAACTGTTTCCTTTTTTTTGTTTTTTTGTTTTTTTTTCCTTTAGCCCTGAGCTTGCTTCTCTTAAGAACTGCTTAAATTTGACAGTCTTTCCCTGCTTTACATTGTCGAAGATTGAAGTTTTTTGAATTTTGTAGGGGTCAAGTGGGATAGGAATCATTGTTTTGCTCCGTATATTAAATTTAAGAATGTTACTATGGGCCGGGCGCGGTGGCTCATGCCTGTAATCCCAGCATTTTGGGAGGCCAAGGTGGGCGGATCACAAGGTCAGGAGATCGAGACCATCCTGGCTAACATGGTGAAACCCTGTCTCTACTGAAAATACAAAAAATTAGCCGGGCGTGGTGGCGGATGCCTGTAGTTCCAGCTACTCGGGAGGCTGAGACAGGAGAATGGCGTGAACCCAGGAGGCAGAGCTTGCAGTGAGCTGAGATCACGCCACTGCACACCAGCCTGGGTGACAGAGTGAGACTCTGTCTCAAAAAAAAAAAGTTACTGTGATTTTGTTTTACTTGGTTATTGGCTCTTTAAGAATTTCCATTGTTTTCTTTTTGTTTATCTCCATTTTATTGTAGAAGTAATACATGTTTATGGTGGAGACTTTACATAAGCCAAGAAACAAAAGACAAAAGAATCTTACCAATGACTTTTTAAAGCAAAATTGAGATGATACTGTGTTTTGTTTTGTAACTTTTTTTCATTTAATAATGAAGCAAGCACTTTTCTATGTTAGTAAATATAGCTGTGCAATACTACGGTTGCGCAGTATTCCATTGTATGGATATTTAATAATTTAACCGAGTTTTTGGCATTCAATTTTCTTTTTATTATAAACAACGTCATGAAATATTAAAAGTAAGTCTAGACATAACAGGGAAAAGAGTAAAGTACTAAACTTAGATGGTGGTTTATGGCAATTGTAGCTAATTGCAAACTAGGTGCATTTTTTCTGTGCATTAAAAAGCCATGGAAATTTATTCCTTCTATGTTAGCTTTTTGTTTCCAGTGTAATAAAAGTGCAAATAATACTGGGTGGTTGCGCCAGGTATGTACGTGGCCAAGTAATTGAAAGTATCTTATTTCATCATCATAGCATCCTTGTGGGGAAGGCTCTGTTACTTGTAGATGAGGAGACTTAAAGAACAGAATAGATAAGTAACCTACAGGAGATGGAGCCAGGATGGGAACTGAGATTTGCTCACTTGAGCCAGTGCTCCTCTTACTTATGAATGTCTTTGGGAGTAACGTTGAATCTTAGCATAGTATTTCAAGTCAATAAAGGGAGAGGGATATGGAGTTAAGTCTTTTTTTTTTCTTCACAATGATATTTCTGTGGTATAGAAATCTCAAGATTTAGGAGTTAGGAATGGGAATTTTTTCTGAAAAAGTGGTCACTTTTTCCTGTTCTCTGCAATCTCTCCCCTCCCCCACCCCCTTATTTAGATGATTGTTTTAGTAACTACACTATGCTGTGTATCCTATGGGGATATTGAGACCAAGGAGAAAGTGGAGATCAAATAAACTATTGTCTTTGAAGTGTATATGTTAATGTCAAGTTCATAGACATCATTTCAGAGAAGTCTTGGAGTAGATGGGATTTTTTTTTTTTTTTTTTTTAAGGTGGAGTCTTGCCCTTGTTGCCCCAGCTGGAGTGCAGTGGTACAATCTTGGCTCATTGCAACCGCTGCTGCCTGGGTTCAGGTGATTCTCATGTCTCAGCCTCCCAGGTAGCTGGGATTACAGGCGCTTGCCACCACACTCAGCTGATTTTTGTATTTTTAGTAGAGACAGGGTTTCACCATGTTGACCAGGCTGGTCTTGAACTCCTGACCTCAGGTGATCCGCCTGCCTCGGCCTCCCAAAATGCTGGGATTACAGGCGTGAGCCACTGTGCCCAGCCGGAGTAGATGAGATTTAAGCCGGCATTTTTCTTAAAGTTGTAAGCTTTAAAGAATTGAATAATCTCAGAATAACTTTGAGAAGTTTATTACGTAAGCACTTTCTGTGGTATGATGTTAATTATGACCCTCTTTTTATTTGTGCTGGAGTGAGCCTGGGTTTTCCTAAGTTTTATGTAAGTCATAAAGCATATTTGGGCCCTTGCCTGGGTCCTCAGAGGGAAGCTGTTTCCTGCCCTTGCTAAGTCTTACTGTAGTGCTGTCAGGCAGTAGGGTACAATTACTCTTCACATGTTGTATTAATCATCTGGCACTGATAATATGCCTCCTTGCATTGCTCATATCAACTACATATTGACATTCAAAAGAGGAGGAGATTGAATTGATGGGAAATATCTGGTAGTGATTTTTGTTTGTCCATGGGAAAAACCCTTTGCATATTATAAAAGTGACTCAAAATATTTTGAACAACTATATTGGTCCAGCTGTCAACTGGTCTGTAACACAATGTTTAATAACAGGAATTAGTACTGTCAACTGGTCTGTAACACAATGTTTAATAATATATTAGGAATTAGTATTATATTTAAAATTAGAAATGGGAAAAGACAACATAGAATAATTTGTGCCACACAGAATGCTATATGCCAGAAAGCCCACAGGAGAAAACTCCATAAGCCCTGAAAATCTAGTTCATAAAGAATGTTGGTTAAAATACAACCCTAGAACAAGAAATTTTTGGTATTAATAATTATATGAGGCCGGGCACAGTGGCTCACACCTGTAATCCTAGCACTTTGGGATGCTGAGGCAAGCGGATCACCTGAGGTCAGGAGTTCAAGACCAGCTTGGCCAACATGGTGAAACTCCGTCTCCATTAAAAATACAAAAATTATCTGGGCATGGTGACACATGCCTGAAGTCCCAGCTACTTGGGAGGCTGAAGCTGGAGAATCACTCGAACACAGGAGGTGGAGGTTGCAGTGAGCAGAGATCGTGCCACTGCACTCCAGCCTGGGCGACAGAGCGAGACTACATCTCAAAAACACACACACACACACACACACACACACACACACACACACACACACACAACACACACACACACACACACACACACACACACACACACACACACACAGAGCAAGACAGATTCGACCCATATGTGTATTGGTGCTTTTTTTTTTTGAGATGGAGTCTCGCTCTGTCGCCCAGGCTGGAGTGCAGTGGCGTGATCTCGGCTCACTGCAAGCTCCGCCTCCCGGGTTCATGCCATTCTCCTGTCTCAGCCTCCAGAGTAGCTAGGACTACAGGCGCCCGCCACCGTGCCCGGCTAATTTTTTGTATTTTTAGTAGAGACGGGGTTTCACCGTGGTCTCGATTTCCTGACCTCGTGATCCACCTGCCTCAGCCTCCCAAAGTGCTAGGATTACAGGCGTGAGCCACCGTGCCCGGCGTATTGGTGCTTTTATGAATAATGTTTTCTCAGCCATTTATTTGAATATTTTTATGTTAATGATTCAAATTGTCATACTATAAAGAAGCTTACTGTGGTCCTGTAGAGCCTACCATCCTATGTTGGTATTGCTCCAAAGATAAACATTTTTGATTAAATTGGAGATTGCCCTCATTTGGGGCAGGGAGGGGGTGCTTAGTCCAGTGATTTCACAAGCATTTTGGTTTCAGGACTCTTTTTTCACTCTTAAAATTTGTTGAGAACAGCAAATAACTTGTTTTTCGTATAAACTTTGAGAAATTTAAAAAATATTTAATAAGTAATTCAGGCTGGGCATGGCGGCTCATGCCTGTAATCCCAGGAGTTTGGAAGGCTGAAGCCGGGAGTTTGATAGCAGCCTGGGCAACAAAATGAAATTCCATCTCTACAAAAATTCAAAAAATTAGCCGGGCATGGTGGCACGCACCTATAGTCCCAGCTACTGGGAGGCTGAAGCAGGAGGATCACTTGAGCCCAGGAGGTTGAGGCTTCAGTGAGCCACGATTGTGCCACTGCACTCTAGCTTGGGTGACAGAGCTAGACCCCGTTTCAAAATAATAGCAACAAATGATCTGTCTTGCATTTAAACTTTTTACCCATGCGTGATTTCCTGACATTCACTGGACATTTTATTGAACAACTATATTGGGTTATGCAGATCTTCCAAATGTTACACATTACATTATATGGAATCAAAAATTCACATTCATTAATATCGTCACGAGTCTGTTAAATCAGAAATGGCTTTTAAAATATTCAGAAAGTCTGAGTGTGGCAGCTCATGCCTGTAACCCCAGCACTTTGGAAGGCCGAGGTGGGCAGATCATGAGGTCAGGAGATTGCGACCATCCTGGCCAACATGGTGAAACCCCGTCTCTACTAAAAATACAAAAATTAGCCAGGTGTGGTGGCGTGTGCCTGTAGTCCCAGATACTCGGGAGGCTGAGGCAGGAGAATCACTTGAACCCGGGAGGCAGAGGTTTCAGTGAGCTGAGATCGCACCACTGCACTCCAGCGTGGCGACAGAGCGAGACTCTGTTACACACACACACACACACCCCAAATAAAATATTGGGAAAATGTTTAAGTTCATGATTGTTGATACAAGTTTTCAAAAACACTAATCTTTGCTTAAAAAATTCAGATTTTATTATTGGCAGCAAATATCGTCAGTGGTTTTCCTTGAAGTGACAAGTTCACTTTGTTCATTTGCAAGGAAATGTCTGCTAGTGAAGCAGGTTTCAAATAATGTTTGTCAGTAGTTCTGCCAAGTAAAAATCGTGTTCCATGAACAAAGCTCTAGTTCATTTTGCAACTCAGTTGTACTGTGCTTTTTCCTGAAAGTTCATAAAGCAGCAGTGCTTTATGCATACTTTCCCTTTCATCACAAAGAATACTTTTTAAAAATGCACTAAAGGCTCAAGATAATTCATAATTTTTGCTGTTTCATCAAGGACATCTTAAATGGAACTCCCTTAAAAAAAGAAAAACTGAGTGGAGAGTATAATGACTATTAGTATAGTTTGGTGCCTCTGCCTTGATTTGTGCTAATAATGTACCAGCAGTTTTGTTCACCTTTGTACTCTGATTGTAAATGTCAACACAGTGTAAAAGGCAGATAATATTCTAGTATTGCTATGAAAATACCTTGCATTTCACGAACCTCCAAAATAGCCTGTGAGATCCCCAGAAGTCCAGAGACTGCACTTTAAAGAACAGCTGGCTTAGTTCTTTACGTATGTTTCCTTTGGCTCCCAGACCACATAGATCAAGGGGGATCAAACAGAGGCAAATGACTGAGGTTTTTAGCTTGGTTACTAAATAAAAGCAGTGCCGTTGCTTAAGGTAATGAAACAGGATGCAGAATAGTGTGCTGGAAGGAGAAAATGAATTCTGAGCTTCAAGGGGCTTGAGGAACATAGAGGTATGGGAATCTTGATTAGTGCAGCTCAGAAGTTTTTCTTAGGGTTAGGAAGCCTCACCATGCTAGTGGTTGTTGAGAGAGAAGAGGGCAGAAGGGACCTTGTGCAGCACCAGCATTTAAGGGTCCAGGAGGAAGAGAAGAGGAGGATAGTAGAAGGACATTAGGAAAGAATTAGAAGGAGGTCGGTATTGTCCAGTGCTTCAGAGAAGTCAGATAGAATGGGGACTGAGGCTTGACCATTGGATTTGATAATAAGATTACTGGTGACCTTTGCCAGAGCAGTAGGGGGTGAAATCCAGATTATGGAAGAGTGAAGAGTGCAGAGACACTTATTTATACTATTCTTAGTTTTGGGGTAAAGGGAAAGAGAGATGTTGGGCAATTAAATATGAGAGAGAGGCTGTACTGAGGGCAGAATATACTTGAGTAAATTCCTAGGCTGAGAGGAAGAAGCCAGTAGAGAAGATATTGATGAGCACTTTGATCTGAAAGAAAAGAAAACTGATGAAACAAGTTGGTATTACAGATGTGGTACAGTTAGCTTTGTAGTATAATCTGTACTTCTAGAGAAGTGAGAAGCTGATGAAAACTGGATTCCCTGGCCAGAAAAATGCACAGACCTGTGATATTTGGCATACTTTTTTTAGTGAACATGGGAATTCCTTACTAATTTTTTTCTGTTTAATTATTGTTTAGTTTGATGTGTTTTGCTTTAAATCCATTTATTTCAACAAGCTTAAAGAGATTTTTTTTAATGCAGATGATTTAATTTTAACAATCTGTGATTTTGTCTGAATCGAACTTGTGTTTTGGCAACTTTCAATCTGTGGTAAAAAATGACAAGAAGGGTGCAATTCTTCCTTCTCTTGTGCAGGGATTTTGCCTCCCGCTTTCTCCCAGATGAAAGATATTTGGGTCTCTAGAATAACTGTGGTACAGTTAGCTCCAGAGTGTTTTCTTTCTGGAGGCAGTTTAGACAACAACCTCAAGTAGTGCTTTTGTTAAAAATATACATGTTTTTAAATGTGCTTGTATTTCTAACATTCTTTTCTTCTTTCTCTTCTAGTCTGTTCTCTGGGGAGGCAGTAAGGGGCCGTGGAGCTGGCCTCGGCCTCGGCATCGGGAGAGGCTGGACTTCCTGTCTCTCTGTGCTGAATGGCTGCGATGGCGCCCGCTCTCACTGACGCAGCAGCTGAAGCACACCATATCCGGTTCAAACTGGCTCCCCCATCCTCTACCTTGTCTCCTGGCAGTGCCGAAAATAACGGCAACGCCAACATCCTTATTGCTGCCAACGGAACCAAAAGAAAAGCCATTGCTGCAGAGGATCCCAGCCTAGATTTCCGAAATAATCCTACCAAGGAAGACTTGGGAAAGCTGCAACCACTGGTGGCATCTTATCTCTGCTCTGATGTAACATCTGTTCCCTCAAAGGAGTCTTTGAAGTTGCAAGGGGTCTTCAGCAAGCAGACAGTCCTTAAATCTCATCCTCTCTTATCTCAGTCCTATGAACTCCGAGCTGAGCTGTTGGGGAGACAGCCAGTTTTGGAGTTTTCCTTAGAAAATCTTAGAACCATGAATACGAGTGGTCAGACAGCTCTGCCACAAGCACCTGTAAATGGGTTGGCTAAGAAATTGACTAAAAGTTCAACACATTCTGATCATGACAATTCCACTTCCCTCAATGGGGGAAAACGGGCCCTCACTTCATCTGCTCTTCATGGGGGTGAAATGGGAGGATCTGAATCTGGGGACTTGAAGGGGGGTATGACCAATTGCACTCTTCCACATAGAAGCCTTGATGTAGAACACACAACTTTGTATAGCAATAATAGCACTGCAAACAAATCTTCTGTCAATTCCATGGAACAGCCGGCACTTCAAGGAAGCAGTAGGTTATCACCTGGTACAGACTCCAGCTCTAACTTGGGGGGTGTCAAATTAGAGGGTAAAAAGTCTCCCCTGTCTTCCATTCTTTTCAGTGCTTTAGATTCTGACACAAGGATAACAGCTTTACTGCGGCGACAGGCTGACATTGAGAGCCGTGCCCGCAGATTACAAAAGCGCTTACAGGTTGTGCAAGCCAAGCAGGTTGAGAGGCATATACAACATCAGCTGGGTGGATTTTTGGAGAAGACTTTGAGCAAACTGCCAAACTTGGAATCCTTGAGACCACGGAGCCAGTTGATGCTGACTCGAAAGGCTGAAGCTGCCTTGAGAAAAGCTGCCAATGAGACCACCACTTCAGAGGGACTTAGCAACTTTCTGAAAAGCAATTCAATTTCAGAAGAATTGGAGAGATTTACAGCTAGTGGCATAGCCAACTTGAGGTGCAGTGAACAAGCATTTGATTCAGATGTCACTGACAGTAGTTCAGGGGGGGAGTCTGATATTGAAGAGGAAGAACTGACCAGAGCTGATCCTGAGCAGCGCCATGTACCCCTGTGAGTAGACCTCATGCATGATAGCATTCTTGAGAAATGTTGGTACAAGGAAGGATGAATGAATCCCCATTATGGAGAGAATGTGATTCTTTGTACATAGGTGTCTAGGTTCCATTTGTTTTTTCCCTGATGTTGGGTAGGTGAGTGCATATACATGCTAGTGAAGAAAGGGAAGATATTTTTGCTGTAGTGTTGTGTTGTTGTAGTCTAAATGGTGGTAATTTCCTTTTGAAGTCTTATTAAGAAAAATAACTAGGAGACATCTTATGTGTAAAATTGTACTAGTGCCTCTTTAAGAGTGAATTTAGATTTCTTTTGAAACTATATATAAGACATGATAAGTTAATGGCCTGATTGTTTAGATTTTGTTGTTTCCAGTAAGCAGGGACAAATGCTGAGTTGACCTAGTTACCTTTGTAGGAAATTACAGTTGCTTTTGATTGAACTTTCAGCAGAGAGCATACCCAGTCTTCAATTTTAACACTTGAGATTTTCTTACATTTTAAGGACTGACAATTAGAAAATGCTTCAGAATATTTAATACATTGCCTCCAAGCACAGTCCACTTTCACAACCTCTCTTCCTATTTAAAAAAAAAAGCCCATTTTAATCAGATTTGTTAAGCTGAGTTAAATGTATTGATACATTTGGAATAAATTCTTACTTTTTTTTTGTTGTTTGTTTGTTTGTTTTTTCTTTTTTTTGAGACAGTTCCGCTCTGTCACCCAGGCTGGAGTGCAGTAGTGCGATCTCAGCTCAGTGAAGCCTCTGGCTCCCAGGTTCAGGCGATTCTCGGGCCTCAGCCTCCCTGAGTAGCTGAGATTACAGGCACCTGCCACCACGTCAGGCTAATTTTTTTCTCTTTTCTTATAAGTAGAGACAGAGTTTCACCATGTCGACCAGGCTGGCCTCGAACTCCTGACTTTGTGATCTGCCCACCTCGTCTTACTGGTTTTTCTAAATCTGTTGGTTTGAGAAAATTTTACATAAGCTTTTTATGGGTGGCACTCCAGATTGGCATGGTGGAGACAGACGTTTCACTCCTGTCACTCCCAATTCAGCATCTATGTATTTAAATAAAGCAGTACTATATTATAACATACTTAAAGATAAATGTTAAATAAGTGCATCTATCTCCATAGGAATATCAGACTTGAGAGATAGCATGAGGAGTTGGAAAAGGGGGGCAGGATAATTGACTAGTAGATCTTCTTTCATTTCCTCTTTGCTAGAGGCTGGCTTACTAGAGAAGGCTGAAAAGGATGAATATGTGGGAAGAATTGGTGTTTCCTTGACTGTATTAAAAGGTGATTAAGATTTTCACTGGAGTGTTTGGTTGTTGAGACAGCTGTGATTTTTAAAAGTAAATTTTCTGGTTTCCCAATTTTGTTTATATTATCTGCATGGATATTGTATCTGAAATGAAACTTTTTTTTTTTTATATTTTGAAGGAAGAAATGGATAATTTTTGCTGAATTTCTTCCTTGTAGACCTAGCTCCATTTTCATTTGTTAGTTCACTGTGCTCAAGTTCACATCTGTATTTAGATTTAAAGCAAATGTTTCAGAGGCTTGCTTCTTCCGTAACCCATCTTTCTTTAAATGGATTAGTAGCTTAATTCAGCTTGCTAATATTCATGGCATTATCCCCACTAACTTTGCTGTTTAAATCACTGCTTTAAAAATATCTTGGGTAATGTTAAATATTTTGTGCTTAGAGGTATAATAAACACTGTAGTTAAAGGATTTTAAATTGCATATACTTATTTTGAGTAACAGAAGAGCACCTAGACTCTATAAGCTTATTGTTTTCAGGATACATTGCATTGAAAACATTTCTGAGTTTTGGTACTGTTGTAGGTAAGTGTTACAAACCAATGAAATAAAAATACCTGAGAATTTTTCTTATTCTATAGGGTAATTCGATGACTTGGAAAAATCTTAAGGCCATTCATTCACTACTTAGTTCTGAGCATTCTTCTCACATAATGGTTTATGGTTTGGAAGGATGTGAAGCGTACAAGAACAGCCAAAGGATGGCTTTTAGGAAACATTTTGGGATCAGTTGAATCCTCTTGCAATTAAATCAACTGAATGATACTTTAAAAAATTGAATTTTCATGTGTTAGATTATATTTGGGTACTGAAAGTACTCTGAAGTAAATGCTCTTTTTGCACATTGTAATTGTATTTAGGGCCAGGCACGGTGGCTCACTCCTGTAATCCCACCCAGCACTTTGGGAGGCTGAGGCAGACGGATCACTTGAGGTTGGGAGTTCGAGACCAGTTTGACCAACATGGAGAAACCCTGTCTCTACTAAAAATACAAAATTAGCTGGGCGTGGTGGCACATGCCTCTACTCCCAGCTACTCTGGAGGCTGAGGCAGGAGAATCGCTTGAACCTGAGAGGCAGAGGTTGCGGTGAGCCGAGATCACACCATTGCACTCCAGCCTGGGCAACAAGAGCAAAACTCTGTCTCAAAAAAAAAAAAAAAAATTGTCTTTAAACTAAAACCACCAGTAAAGCATAAATACTTTGAAGTTCTTGTTGAGCAAGATCACTGGGTTGACTCTTAAGGCTGGTATTTATTTAGCCAAGTGTTTGTTGATCTTCTGAGTGTTTTAAAGGTTTTCAGCAGTTGACCAGACAATGAGAATGGAGGCATTGCTTTAATTTAAAAAGAAGAAAAAGTTGTTCTTTGATGCTGAGAAATGAATCCTAGAATGTAGTTAGTTAATTCTTCAGGAACTTGACCCAGCTGGTGAATTTTGGCTCCCCCCCCCCCCCCCCCCCCCCCGCCCTTCCAGTAGCTGGTCTGTATTTTACTCTTTTGCCCAAGATAAGAGTGGTGGGCTGGGTTTCGTCTAGGCAGCCCTGATGAAAATATTTAGTAGAGGAGACTGTTGGAATGAGCTGTTGTTAAATGATGTTGCTTAAATTACAAGTGGATAGTTCTGAGGAAATTACAATCTCTTTCTTCACTAAGAATTCAGTTGTTTTTTTCTTTCCCACCTCTCAGAGGAGAAACAGTGATCCATTCTGTGTCGTTGGTACAGCTAGCTATAGAATGATTAATTTTTCTGTGTTGTTGAATGTTCAGCAAATTGTATGTTTATCATTGTATTATGCTTGACAGTAAACTATATTGCTAAATGAAACTTTAGAGTTTTTTAAATTAATTTTTATGGTTGACTGATTTTATGTCTGGTTTAAAACTCTTACCCTTTTTGTTTTATACTCTTTTTGGAAATTTTTCATGAAATATTTCACATATCTTCCTTTCTTGGTACAGTGGACATATAACTGCTTTGAAAATTCTGCAGTACGTTGGGTTTGATATGATGTCACTAGACAGTGATATGTCATCACTGTGGAAAGTACAGGAATTTAAACTTTATCTCCTTGATTATGAGATTAAGAAGGAAGCTGCGTGCTTCCATAAATATCTTAATGTTTAATTTTTAATTGTAGATGTAGAAATAAAAGCATTTAATTATCATATGTATGTAATGTACTTGCTGAGTTGTGCTTGCTCTTCTTTTATATTCTTTGTTTCTCCCTCTTAGAGTTGTTTTTTTTTTCCCTGCAATTTTGTTTAATTTCTTGACCCATTCCACATTTTGCCAAATTTGGTTTTCGTTTTCTGGGTCCTGTGCTTATAAACTTCTATATAGTAAGTACTTGTTGTTAAAATAATATTTTTTTTCCAGAAATTCTCTTAATTGTGCTCTTAAATCAGCGGTGTTCTGGGTACCTGGACCACATTATGTAGGTCTCTCTCTCCTAAGTTTTTTTTTTTTTTTTCCTTTCTTTTTTTTCTCTCCCCGAAGTTTTTTTTTTTTTCTTTTTTTTCTCCCAACTGTTAACTCTAGGCTTATCTTGAAGTTCAGTATAAAAATAACCTCGTAAAACATTTCATTGTGATTACTGAAATATTGTTGAGGATATTCTCTGTATTCTGCAATGCCTTCTTTATAAGGACCTCAGCGAGAAAGATGTGCAGCCAAGAATAATTGTATGTTTGTCTAAGCTTTTAGTCTGTTTTTATTACCTGGGTGCTGTAATTGTTCACTAGGTTTCTGTTTTCCTATTGACATCTGGAAGTTTAGAGCTAAGCTTGTACCTTTTTAATAGCTTCATTTTGTTTCCCTATTTTCATGTTTTTATTTCTGGTTGAATTTATGCTAACCTGTGTTTTGTCTAATAGTCTTCCTGAAGTCTGTTTCAGATCAGGGTTGGGTAAAAATAAACTATAGATGCAGTCCAGTGACACTAAAGCGCTTATTTGAATTTTGGATGGTCTTGATTGCAGTGAGTTTTCTCACCCTCGGGAGTTTTTTTTTTTTTTTTTTTTTTTGAGATGGAGTCTTGCTCTTTTTGCCCAGGCTGGAGTGCAGTGGTGCGATCTTGGCTCACTGCAACCTCTGCCTCCCGGGTTCAAGCGATTCTGCTGCTTCAGCCTTTTGAGTAGCTGGAATTACAGGTGCCTGTCACCACGCCCGGCTAATTTTTGTACTTTTAGTAGAGGCGGGGTTTCGCCATGTTGCTCATGCTGGTCTCGAACTCCTGACCTCAGGTGATCCACCCGCCTTGGCCTCCCAGAGTGCTGTGATTACAGGTGTAAGTCACTGTGCCCAGCCTTTTGTTTTGTTTTGTTTTTTTAGACAGAGTCTCACTCTTGTCGCCCAGGCTAGAGTACAGTGGCATGATCTCGGCTCACTGCAACGTCCACCTCCCGGGCTCAAGCAAATCTTCTGCCTCAGCCTCCTGAGTAAGCTGGGATTACAGGTGCCCACCACCATGCCTGGCTAATTTTTGTGTTTTTAGTAGAGACGGGGTTTCACCATGTTGCCTGGGCTGGTCTCAGAACTCCCTACCTCAGGTAATCCACCCACTTTGGCCTACCAAAGTGCTGGGATTGCAGGCAAGAGCCACCGTGCCTAGCCCCTTCTGGGGAATTTTATCCTGGAGTTTATAAAGACCTCATGGTAAAATGAATTACTAGTGTGCTTATAGGTTTTGCTTTTTAAATACTCTGGAATGTTCTATATTGTTGCTCTTGGTCGGGCTTGGTGGCTCATGTCTGTAATCCCAGCACTTTGGGAGGCCAAGGCAGGTGGATCACTTGAGGTCAGGAGTTGGAGACCAGCCTGGCCAACATGATGAAACCCCATCTCTACCAAAAATTCAAAAATTAGCCAGGCGTGGTGGTGCATGCCTTTAATCCCAGGTACTTGGTAGGTTGAAGCACGAGAATCACTTGAACCCAGGAGGCAGGAGTTGCAGTGAGTCGAAATCTCAGTGCTGCACTCCATCCTGGGCGCAGAGTGAAACTGTCTCTCAAAAAAAAATAAAAATATCTGTAATCCCAGCACTTTGGGAGGCTGAGGTGGGCGGATCACGAGTTCAGGAGATCGAGACTATTCTGGCTAACAGGGTGAAACGCCGTCTCTACCAAAAATACAAAAAATTAGCTGGGCGTGGTGGTGGTCCCCTGTAGTCCCAGCTACTCGGGAGGCTGAGGCAGGAGAATGGCCAGAACCCGGGAGGCGGAGCTTGCAGTGAGCCGAGATCGCACCACCGCACTCCAGCCTGGGCGACAGAGTGAGACTCCATTTCAAATAAATAAATAAGTAAAAATAAAAATAAAAAAAATTGTAACTCTTGCTTGAATTTATTAAGAACACACAGATGATGTTGCCAAAGTGGCAATCAAATTGGTTTGTAATTTTTTTACTTTTTATGTATGTTTGTATGTATGTATATATTTGAGAGAGAGTCTCGTTCTGTCACTCAGGCTGGAGTGCAGTGGAGTGATGTCAGCTCATTGCAGTCTCTGCTTGCCAGGGTCAAGTGATCTTCCAGCCTCAGCCTCCGGAGTAGCTGAGGCATGCACCAAACGCCCGGTTATCATTTTTCTACTCTTTATCATTTCATAGAGTGGTGGGTTGGGAGGAACATCAGCCAGGATACCCAAGTCTTCTCAGCTAAACCTTTCTCTGCTAAAAACTAGCTATAGGACTAATCGTGTAACCATTTTTCTAATTAAAGTGAGGGAGCTGACCCTACGTGACCTTTAGGTCTCAAACTACTTTGAAATGTGACTGTTTATCTTTGACATGAATGGAGCTATTCTCATCACCATTTTTTTGCACTGGGGGAAGCTGAGGCAAAGGACCTAGCAAAGCACTGGTATAAGTTGAAACAAAACGGGTTTCTTGACTTGTGACTTAAAGCTTTGGTTCTTCTAATGCCTTCATTCATTTCTTTGGTTGATTTACTTTTCATAGTCCATTAAAGTGATTATCTTATTTCTTGATGTATGGGATAGAAATGTGGGAATAATTTGATTGTATTCTTACAGAATTTACTTCAGAGCTGAGTAAACTTTATTTGTTGAACACCTTTCATTTAATGCCCCTTGGCTTTTCTCCTAATCTGCACATGACGTCAAGTGGCAGAAATAGGAACTTGTGTTTTTTTCTTCTATTCCCTTCTCATTTTTTTCCTGAGAAGATATGTAGTTAGTGAAAATCATTCTTAGTGCTTGTTGTGGGATTCTGAAGAAAGGAACTTAGGCATCAGGAATTTGGGGGTTACCCATTTACTGTAGATATAGTTGCTATAGTGTTTTCTGCCACCTTGTGATTGTTTTTGTTCTGTGAAGTGAACGTACTGTTTTATGGTAATGTTAAAGTAGTCATATAATACGTACTTATTGAGTGGGTAAATGTGTAAGACACAAGAGATAACAGATGAATAAGTTTGTATCCTCAAGAAGTTTAAAGAGTGAAGGGAGTGAAGAACTTAGTAAGACAAAGATGAATGTTTAGAACAGTGCCTGGCACTTAGTAATGTTAGAAATGAGCCTTGAAGGTTGGCAAAGATTTTGATAGTTTTCTTTTGGTTGTGACCTACTGAGAGGTCAGTATAGGCAGAAGGCACAGGGCACACAGAGAAGACAAGTTGAAAGGTATAGGGCTTTGGTGGCCCCATGGGAATGGGATATGTTGAAGACATAGTATTATAGGTACAGATGATAAATGTAATATGAGAAGAAAAAGAGATAATTCCAGAAATGATGTAGAGGTAAATTGAATGGGACTTAATAACTGTGATGTGTGGGGGCAATGACGAGAGGGATCATCATAGGTGATTGAAGTTTCAAGCCTGGCTGACTATAGCAGTAGATGGTTACCAGAAGCATTTCAGTACTCAGTTTGCAAAATAATCTTAATAGCTCATGAGAGTCCAGGTTCTTTACTAGAGTCTTAAAAATGAAGGTTTCTGTATTCCTTACAAGTTCCAGCAAGTGTTAAAAATGAGGAAATGGCTGGGTGCAGTGGCTTCAGCCTGTAATCCCAGCTCTCAGGAAGTTGAGACAGGAAGATGGGTTGAGCCTAGGAGTTCAAGGCTTGGGTAAGCTATGATTGTGCCACTAAACTCCAGCATGGGCGACAAAGTGAGACCCTGTCTCTCAAAAAATAAAAAACAGTGAGGAAATAAGCTTCCAAATAATCTTCTATAAACGGGGGAGGAGTTGATACGTACAGAAACCCAAAAACCTTCATTGGAGAAGTTTGGATTTGATTAATTCATTCATTAACTCTACATTGAATGCCTGCTACATGCTGGGATGCTAGGGATACAGTGGTAAGAAAGATACAATCCTTGTCTTCCCTCATGGGGAATATAGATTAGAGAGAGATTAATATTTAAGCAGGTAATTACATAGATGATATATTTATGATTGTTGTGGTTGCTACAGGAACAAAGTTCAGAGTGATCTGAGGGTGCATATTGGATATATCTAGTCAGCATGTGGTGGGGATGTGATGGTGAGTCTTCTGAAGGAAGTGACATGTAAGCTGAGACCTGAAGGATAAGAGGGAATTGGTGAATGAGAAGGGGCTTTGCTGCTGATTGAGGAAACAAGACATGCTAAGGTCCTGGAAATGGAAGGTGCTTGACTCTCAAAGAACAGAGCAAAGTGTAGTGTATTTTACAAGTAGTGAGAAATGAGACCAGAGAGGTAGCTAGTTGCCAGATCATACAGATGGCCTTGTTGATTATATAAAGTTAAAATTTTTATTGTGAAGCCATTGACATGGCTTACATGATTTGTATTTTTCAGACCCTGCTTGTGTGGAGAAGGGGAATAGAGGTGAATTTAGGCTAACCAGTTAGCTGAATGGTGGACTCAGCCTTTGGCAGGAAAGATTTAAGAGAATTGATTATTGGAAGTAGGGGTGATGAGGGCTTGTGACTGATTGCATGTGGTGAGCAAAAGGGAAGAGGTGCCATGGGTGATTCCCAGATTTTTGTTTGGCAGGGGTAACTACATTGGATGGATATGTCAAGATGGAGAAGGAGCAGATGAGGTAGGCATTCATTAATTTTTATTTAAATATTTTCCTTTGTTGGGTATAACTGGAGTGTCCTTTGCAGAGCCCCCGCTTAGGCTCTGTCAGTGTGATAAAACGAATAGTTTTAACTAGAAAAGGGAAAGCATGGGTCCACATTCTGTTATAAATGGATGGTACTTCAATTCATTTCCCCACCTCCCTAAACATGGACCAAAATGGACTAGATTATTTTGCAAGCTGGGTAGAAATTCATGCCTAAGGTCATATCCTTTCATGTTTAGCAGTGAATTATCTTTTTCCAATTTTCTATTGTGCATCTGGGAAAATTATGCTTACATATCCAATGTAAAGAAAACATTGAGTTTATATAGATTTGAAACCAAGGGGGTTTAGTATATAGTAAACATAAGAATAAATCTTACCAGTTTTGATTCTCGTTAGTTAAGGCTTTGTGGCAACTGTATCCTGTTTGATTTTATATTTCTATAAGTGTGAAGAAAGGTTTCTTGCACCATGGTAGACAAAATTGCTTTGAAATTATTTTAAGCCTGATGAAAGTTTCTGTAGGGTCTGCTCTGCAAACAATATACTGAAAATTTGCTATTAAATTGTGAATGTTGTTGTTTGCTCTAGCAGCCTATTTAGTAGCATTGTAGTAATCATGTAGATTATATTCAGAACTCAGGTAAGAGGAATTGTAGAGAAAATTGTTTTGGGGGTGGGGGAAATGGGGAGATTGGGGAATGGCAACCACAGAGAGGTGTCATAGTTCATTTAAAATCATGTTCTTATAAGTTGTTCTACTTAGGCCTAATAGAATAGAGGACATGTGCCAGGGAATTGAACACCCTTGTATATGTAGTGCCATTTCCTTGCTCTCCCTTTAATTGCTGTTTCCTGTTTGTTTCTCTGGTACTTACGAGAGATGTATCCTGGGAAGAAACAGGGTGGCAGAGTTTAGGGCCTTTGGGACTGAATTAGTCTGAAACCTGAGAACCCAGGAGGATTTTGACCAAACTGATTTGGGTGAGCTAGGAAACAAGGTTTTTTTTTTTTTTTTTTTTTTTTTTTGAGACAGAGTTTTGCTCTGTTGCCCAGGCTGGAGTGCAGTGGCACGATCTGGGCTCACTGCAAGCTCCAACTTCCGGGTTCACGCCATTCTCCTGCCTCAGCCTCCCAAGTAGCTGGGACTACAGGACTACAGGCGTCTGCCACCACACCCGGCTAATTTTTTGTATTTTTTGTATTTTTTTTTTTTTAGTAGAGATGGAGTTTCATCATGTTGGCCAGGATGGTCTCGAGCTCCTGACCTCGTGATCCGCCTGCCTCGGCCTCCCAAAGTGCTGGGATTATAGATGTGAGCCACTGCGCCCTGCCGGGAACAGCGTTTTTAACCAACTTTGCCTAATCAGACAACAGAGTTGAGACATCCTGGTAGAGAAATAATAGCCTGCATTTGTTGAATTGTTTTTAGCTCTTTAGTTATAAAGAGCTTTTTACAAATTAATTTATGTAATCCTCCAACAGTACAATGAGATAGATAATTTTAATTTTACAGACTCAAACTGCAGAATGGAAAGTTTAAGTAACTTAATGTCAAACAGCTAATAAGAGATCAAGATAATAATCTAGGCTCTTTACCTATCTCCTGGGCATAAGCACTAGCTTTTTTGGTGGAAACAGAATCAAATTGTTCATTAGATTTGGTTGATGAAAAGAGGTCTACCAACCATCATGTAAAATATGGCGTTTATGTTTATTTTCAGAAGACTATTATAAATTAATTTGGTAATACATATTTTTTGAGGAAAGGTATAATGGCCATATGTATCTTAACCAGATACATCCTTAAGCCTACAATACCCTATTACTCATTTTCTTTTGTGGAGTAGAAGTTGGATGGGTTATATGGGCGTGGTGCCTCTCTCCTGTAATTCCAGCACTTGGGGAGGCCAAGGCGAGCAGATCCCTTGAGCCCAGGAGTTCTAGAGCAGCCCGGGTAACATGGCGAAACCCCTTCTCTACAAAAAAAATAGCCAGGCATGGTGGCATGCGCCTATAGTCCCAGCTTACATGGGAGGCTGAGGTAGGAGGATTGCTTTGAGCCTGGGAGGTGGAGGTTGCAGTGAGTTGAGATTGCACCACTGCACTCCAGCGTGAGCAGCAGAGTGAGATCTTGTCTTAAAAGAAGTTGGATGGGTAGAGGAGGGACATTTTGCTAGGGCAGACTAACATCTAGGAAGTGGTTGAAGTTATTTTTTTAAAAAAGGAAGAAAAGAAAGGAGTTAGTATTTATTGCTCACACCTTTCTGTATGTTAGGTGGTTGAGGTTTGGTGTCTTTAAATCTTCCATATGATGATGATACCCCATTTTACAGTTGAGACCCAAGACTACAGATATGTTAAATAATTTGCTTGTGGTCATACACGTTCTATCTTCTGAATAGAAGATATAACTCCTGGAACTGATAGGGAGAGGGCAGAAAAAAGATTCTATTTTGAGAAATGGAGCAACCCGAAGGCCCATAGCTTTGCTGTTTGCTGTAACTCCTTTAGACAGCTCTCTGACCACCCAGTACGTGGGTGGACACCAGCATTGACCAGGAGGGATGGTGAGAAGTTTATATAGTTTTCCTTTACTGTAATAAACACTCTAGAGAAGTGAACTATCAAAGGTTTTTCCCCATCAAATGGCTAAATTAAACATTTTTGACATTCAAAAGGGATGATTTATATCTTATGTGGAAAAGCCCCAAACAACTATTTCCCCAGTTGCTGGAAAAAGAGCTCTTTTGAGATATGAAGGTATTTTATGTTCTTTCTCCATTATTCTTACCTTGTGCTTACAGGTGAATTGTAAGCATGTGCTTTGTGTTTAGTATTTTCCTCAAGAAAACTCTTGCTGGTAAATCTAGTTACCATAGAACTTGAAAGGATATTGAAAGAATAGTTGAGGACTATCCTGATTGGTTTTCATCTGCTTAGTCTGGATTTGTGTCATTTCAGTGTCTGAGTAGGTGGTTTGTGATTAACATTCCACATGTTATTTTTATTGATTTGGCAAGTACCAGAAAACTTGAAGGATGAACTAGACGTTATTTTTCTTAGCATTTGTGGTATTAGTACTGAAAGGGGAGTAATAGAATAGAAAGAATTCTGGACAACTATTGAGAATTGTTACATTTTGTCTTCCTAGGCTCGAGTTCCTCACTTTTAAAATTAGGACTGTACTTTTTGGAAAAATATTGCTTGTTTTGTGGTGGGACCAGGCTGTGATGGGAAAGGCTATCGTCATAGGCATAGGCAGGGCTTTTGCTTTGCTGAGGTATAGTGAGCAGCCCGGTGACCCTCCATGTAGCCTGCATTGCATGCAGTTTCCATAGGGTCCATAGAGGTAGTGCAGAGCTCCAGCAGGCCCACTCACCTGCTTTTCTCATGAGGCAACCTGGGACCAGTGTGTCCCTGTAGTAACTGTAATTTTTTGTTGTGTTCACTTATTGCAGTGAAAAAAAAATCTGACCGTAAGGTTCTGAGTGGACCTGGAAACGGGTGGGTGTTGTAGTGAGAGACTGAAGACAAAGGCCTGTAACAGATGGGTATCTTTTTAGCTTAATCAAGCTATTGCTGGAGTGTTATGCTTCAGAAATAAGTCTGTTGGCCGGGTGTGGTGGCTCATGCCTGTAATCCCAGCACTTTGTGAGGCCAAGGCAGGCAGATCACTTGAGGTTAGGAGTTTTGAGACCAGCCTGGCCAACATGGTGAAACCTTGTCTCTACTAAAAATACAAAAATGAGGCGGGTGTGGTGGCGGGCGCCTGTAATCCCAGCTACTCGGGACGCTGAGGCAGGAGAATCGCTTGAACCCGGGTGGTGGAGGTTGCAGTGAGCTGAGGTTGTGCCACTGCACTCCAGCCTGGGCGATAGAGGGAGACTCAGTCTCAAAAACAAACAAAACAAAAAATACAAAAATTAGCCGGCGGTGGTGACACATGCCCGTAATCCCAGCTACTTGGAAGGCTGAGGTGCAAGAATCGCTTCAACCTGGGAGGCGGATGTTGCAGTGAGCTGAGATCAGTCATGCCACTGCACTCCAGCTGGGCGACTGAGCGAGACTGTCTCAAAAAAAAAAAAAGTCTCTAGTGGAAAACAAAAATTTATCCCAATTCCCCCAACCCCTCCCTCCCTAAAAGCAAAACAATAAAGAAGTTTTGTTATTCTTGCTTTTTTAAAAAGCAAAATAAAATGCTTTCATTATTTCCCAGAAACAGTTGATTTAAAAACTATTGCAGATTATAAAGTTCATTTATGTAGAACAAATAAGGTACTTAATGCCTTTTGCACTGTCAAATATCAAAGGCAGAATTTCAGTTATTGCTGTTTAGGTGCATAAAATTAGCATAGTTGATTGAAGCAATGAAGCATACTTCATTGATTCATTTAGTTGCCTTTCATGGAATTTTACTCCAATAACAAAAAGATCTGGGGTTTTTCTAAAATTTTCTTCTGATCTTGAGAGTTTTCAGCTGAATTGCTACAACTATTCCTTCTCTAGATTTCCAACTGGGTGAAAATGTTTTTCTTTTTAAATTGGCACTCTCCCAGCAGATTTTTCCAGCAAGTATTCTTTGGGCACACCCTGTGCATAGTGAATTTTTCAAGATCCTTTTTCAAAAGGCTGGGAGGACGGGCCATTCTTCTCTTTGTAAGATGAAAACAGAATGAAGCTTGCTTAAGACTCATTTTGCTTCTGCCCAGCTGTATATGAAATTGATCTCATGCAAATACACTCGAGCATTACCAGAAGTAATTTGACTTGATAGTGTAAGTAGAAAGGCTAATTTTGTATTTGCAGGCAGTTTGCTTAGTGCAACGGGTGACCTCCCAATTGAGAATTCTTAATTTGTTCTCAATGATAACTTGATAGTAAGCAGGTCTCAGGTCCAAGAGTTGAGAAATGTGAGGTGACTTTGAAATTTTCAAGGTAATTGTACATTCAAGACATTGACATGATATGTATATATTTGGTTTTACATTTTATTAGGTGCTGAGGTTGTCATTTCTATAATGTCCAAAGCAATATCAGATTATTTAAGCTTCCATGGTTTACTGATGGTATTACTAGATGAGATAAATGCCTTTAATTTCATCCTTGAATGGTAAGATTGGCTGACTAATTTATGGAAGGATAAGGTACAGAATTGCTCTTGTGTGTTTCCTAGCAGGCCGGCCTTCCAAAAGCAATAGCTTAATGTTTGTTCCTTTAATAAATAGTACTTAAACAGTGATCAGGGAATTACCATAGTTGGTAATCTGAATGGAAACTAAAATGTGTCATCATTGAGGATAGTCAGAAGTGTCCTTGTGGCAGTCCTAGAAAAGGAGTTCCAGAATTTTCTGAGCAGAGAAAAATATAAACATTTTCAAGGTTCTAATTATTTGGAGACTAGCCTTTCAGGATCATTTATCACCAAAATCAACCTTGCCACCAAAGGGCAAGGAAACACTTCTCTAGTGGTTAGATCAGGAATGATGAAAACACTTAAGAATTGAAAACTTGGTTCCTGTCTTCAATGAGTAATTTATGTGACTGAATTTTTTTTTTTTTTTTTTTATTAAGATAGAGTCTCACTCTGTCACCCAGGCTGGCGTACAGTGGTGTGATCTCGGCTCGGTGCAGCCTCCACCTCCCTGGTTCAAGCGATTCTCCTGCCTCAGCCTTCTGAGTAGCTGGGATTTCAGGTGTGAGCCACCACTCCTAGCCTTCCCCTCCACTTTCAAGTAAAAGAGGAAGCATTAGAATTAGATATTGTGGGCCGAGCTCCTTGGGAGGATCCCTTGAGCCCAGGAGTTCTAGACCAGAATAGGCATCATAGCGAGACCCCGTCTCTGTTTCGTTTTAGTATTTTAAATAAAAATTAAAAAACAAGAATTAGGCATTGTGTACTAAGTATTAGATACATGGTACAGGCATTAAATGCTGAAATCTTAGGAGGAAGGAGTGGTTAGAGGGAAGGATTGACTGCTGTGGGGTGAGGTGATAGGAAGACCTGAGAAGAGATGGATCTAGAATTAGGAGTTTACATTCCAGTGCGGGAGTTCTCCATATAAACACTATCAGATACTGACTTTCTGGATGATCTGGAGTATTCTTTGTTAATGTTTTTTTGAAACAGCATCTCGGTCTGTCACCCAGGCTGGAGTACAGTGGTGCCATCTCGGCTCACTGCAACCTCTGCCTCCTGGGTTCAAGGGTTTCTCCTGCCTCAGCCTTCCAAGTGGCTGGGATTACAGGCATGAACTACCATGCCTGGCTAATTTTGTATTCTTAGTAGAGACGAGGTTTCACCACATTGGTCAGGCTGGTCTCAAACTTTTGACCTCAGGTGATCCACCCACCTTGGGTTCCCAAAAGTGTTGGCATTACAAGTGTGAGCCACTGTGCTCGGCTATCTGCATATTTTTAAACTACTTAGGAGGAGAAGCTTTTTTCTGATATTTACAAGATTTTTCCCCCAACTTTTGTCATTTGAGTAATAGCTATCAAAAGAAAGGATTGTTCTTAGACTGTCTTTTCTTTTTAGAGATGGAGTTTCACTCTATCACCCAGGTTGGGGTGCAGTGGTGTGATCATAGCTTACTACAGTCTAAGACTCCTGGGCTTAAGTAATCCTCCTGCATCAGCCTCCCAAAGTGTTGATATTATAGGTGTGAGCCACTGCACTTAGCCTGTAATATCTTTTAAATAGTTTTTTTTTTTTTTTAATAGACTGGAACTAGAGTGTGTTATTCTCCTCTTCTGTGTTTATGTGGTTTTTCCAAAAATGAATGTTTTTTAGGCAGGTTTTCTTAACAGAGGCACCATTAACCTTTTGGGCCTAATAATTATTTGCCATGGGAAGCTATTCTGTGCGCTGTAAGGATGTCTGATGGCGTCTCTGGCCTCTATCCCCTAAATGCCAGTAGGACCTTCCCTCACCCTAGTTGAGACAACAGAATGTTTCCAGACTTTATTATATGTGCCCTTTTGGGGGTTGGGGTAAGGTCAAAATAATCCCCAATGCTGGGAGCAGCGGTTCACACCTGTAATCTCAGCACTTTGGGAGGCTGAGGTGGGCGAATCATTTGAGGCCAGGAGTTCAAGACCAGCCTGGCCAACATGGCGAAATCCTGTCTCTACTAAAAATACAAAAATTAGCCGGGCATGGTCGCACACGCCTGAAGTCCCAGCTACTTGGGAAGTTGAGGCAGGAGAATGGCTTGAACCGGGAGGTGGAGGTTGCTGTGAGCCGAGATCACAACACTACAGCCTGGGCAATAGAGCAAGACTCCATCTCAAAAAAAGAAATCCCTGGCTGAGAACTATTGAATTAGGGCTTCCTGTACCTATCTTTGAGGGGGAAAGGATGCTACCATCAACTTTTCTGAATGCCAGGAATGTCTTTTTGTATAGTTATTTCACTTACTATTTTGTAACATTTTAATTGTATAGTAAGCATTGTGTCTGTTTTATGGTAAGGAAACTAAAATTGAGAGATTAGGCTGCCTGTGGTGGTGGCTTAAACCTGTAATCCCAGTACTTTAGGAGGCCAGGACTTTGAGGCCAGTGTGGTCAACATAGCAAGACCCCATCTCCATTAAAATAATCATAAAATAATAAAAGGGAAAGATTAAACCTGGAGATGTACATATAAACCATGTACAATATGGGTTACTTCTGCTCTGATTGTTTACTCCTTCCCCCCACCACACCCTCTTCTTTGTCCCAGCTCTAAGAAAAGCATACAATATCCTTTTCCTGTATCCTAGCACGGTTTAAGGCTTTGCAGTGAAGATGGTTTGGTGAGTCAGACCACCTTTAAAGAGGAAATTCTACCCTTCCCTTCATTCTCTGTCTTTTTATAAATTTTGGTGAGAGCCCGGGCACAGTGGCTTAGGCCTGTAATCCCAGTGCTTTGGGAGGCCGAGGCAGGGGGATCACTTGAGCTCAAGGAGTTCGAGACCAGCCTGGGCAACGTGGTGACATCCATCTGTACAGTAAACCACAAGAGATGAGCTAGATGTTGTGGTTCACACCTGTAGTCCCAGCTACTCAGGAAGCTGAGATGGGAGGATCACTTGAGACTGGGAGGTCGAGGCTGCAGTGAGCATTGCAAGTAGAAATTCTTAAAGTGCAACCCTGAGGGGGGAATATCCTCCCTCATTTGTCAAGGGACAGATCAGAATGTTAGCATTTCCCCACCTCCCTCATTGCCAGTAACGTATAATTTAAGCATGTGGATTTGCCAGTCAGCTTTCCACAGCTTAGCTGGGGTAGAGAGAGGTGTGCGAACCAGTGCTTTGTTCTTTCTTGTCTTTTTCCCCTTCCTTTTGTACTCCCACTCCTGCCAAACTAGACATCGTTTTATCCTGGTGTGTTCATTAACCTCTACTCCAAAAGTTAAGTGTGGTTAAGGGAGTGAGGTCGATTTCAAAATGCTGCATCTGTTTTAGAGGGGGGTGTAGTTGAGTGAAGAACTAGGCACTGAAGCATGAGGGGAGTGTTTTCTCTATAAAGCCCTTACATATCGAGGCATCTGGTGTTCATGAAATAGTCTCTTGTGCTGTTCAACTTTTTTGCTCTTTTCTTACCTGACTTAGACAATTAACTCCTAGGGCTGGGTTTTCCCTCCACATTGCAATTCCTTCAGGGTCAGATTGTCTTAGTTTCTCTCTCTTCTTTGTATTGATACTTTGTTTTTTTGGTGATTCTCATTTCTCCAAATGTAATGAAGTGAGGAGACTCAGACTTTTTCTGGTTTGGTAATCTAGTGTATAAATGACCTGGTCTTTTGATGGTTCATGAAGTCTTTAACTCCGTCATCTCCAAGTAGCCAACCCTTCCATGTAGTCTTCATTTCCTAGTGTTCTGTTCCTATTACATAAAAGTCACGTACACGAAACGTTTTGTAAACAGCCAGTGGGGTTTTGTATCCCGTGCTGTTCTGTTTTCATTTCTAGCCCACATTTTGGGAATATGTTGCTGTGGCTTTATTTATATATTTACTAGTTAATCCCAGAACATTTATTTCCACAGGCTTTTGATAAAAGATAAAGTTACTAATAAGAGTGTACTATTGTACCGAGTAAAACGACATAGAAAGCTAAAGATTTCCTTGTGCCCATCTTTCTAGAAGGGAAATTTAAAGAGGGCTCTTCCAACTCTAATAGTTTTATGATTATTCATGTCTCCTAAGCCTGATAGCTCCCCGAACTAAAATGCGTTGATGAGCTGTGTACCTGCATGTATGTCTTTGTTTGCACTTTCTTAGTAAATTAACTTACTCAACAAGGGAACTGAATAATACTTAAAAAAAATATCCTTGCAATATGACTAGGAAGTCAAGCCACAGAGCTTCATAGCTAGGAGTATGGCTTTCTTCCCTAAGCCCTTTAGATTTTAAAAAATACTGCTTTAAGTTTGTAATGTTTTATGTCAGATGTGCTCATGACCTGGTGCTTCTGTGTCAGCAGATATCTCCATACAGCCAAGAATAAAGAAAGAAAGGGATAGATGGAATGAGTTCCATAGTGATTCTAAGTATCCAGGAATAATTTAAAATTATTTATCACTATGGATTTAAGCATCTGGATTTATTTATTTTACAAATACTTAGCATTTTGTTGTTTTGCTATCTTGCTAGTCACTTTTTTAAAAGGGCTACTTGGATGAAGGTATAAAAACCAGTAACTTATGAAACCCTAGGTTGGTATCAGTGAATTGGCTTATTACTCAATGTTTGCTTGTTTGACTTCAAAAAGAAAATAATTTACCACCTGTGTCAGTCTGACACCTGCTCTTTTCAAACCCTTTTGGCATGATCTAAATAAATCTCTGAAATTCCCCCCCTCTCCTCTCTCCTTTGTGTCTGTTGTCAGTATTAGTTTCACCTAAATTCAGGGCCTGTCATCCTGTGTAACAGTTGAGGCTAAATAAGGACATTAATTGGTGGAAATGTGTTGCTTCAAAGGCATTTTTAGCAATAAAACTACAAAGAGCTTCATAGTTGTAATATAGCTCTTGATTCGTCTTCAAAAAGTATTCTGTTGTTTTCTTGATAGTTTTAGGTTTTTATAAGTTATTAAGAAGTGAATGTTTGAAATACGTTATTTTAAGTGAAAGATGTTATTTGTGTTCTGAGAGTAAGCTTTAAAATCTCAATGTCAGGTTAGTATTTAAGTGGAGGTAGAGCTACTAGCTTTTGTTTAAAATGTTTTTATGATATAGAATTACTCAGGAACTTGTATATTGATCTGTTTGCCAGCAATGCCAAGTCCCTCAAAATTAGTAGTTTTCCATTTTTGTTTTCTTCTCACTGTAAGTACCTTTGAGGACTCTCACCCAGTTAACATTTGTTGTGTTCAAATTGCATGGTTCTCAACTTTTGCTATACACTAGAATCACCTGGGTAATTTTTTAGACATCCTGTGGTTGTACCACAGATGAGAAAAAATACACCCTCTGGGATGGGATCCAAGCATCTGTATGTTTAAAATTCACCAGGAGATTCCATGGTGTAGCCAAAGTCATAAATCACTGGTCTAGGATGTTTTTGAGATTAGGGACTGTTTAAAGAAAAGCTGTAGATTTTCCTTCCAGAAACATGGATATTAATGATTCCCTAAAGCCCCAAATTAAGAACCCCTGTTCTAGGAGTAGCTCAACATGCTAGATTTAATTGTAAGCAGTTGGTTTAAGAAATTATGTAAGTTGCAATAATGAATATTCCTCGTCACTCACAAATGTTATTCATCAATTTAAAAATTAGTATGTATCAAGTACTCAGTGTGTTCCAGGCATGATTTTAGTTACAAGGAGTACAGCAGCCAATAAGAAATTACAGTTTTCAGGGAGTTTTATCCTAATAGGGAAGACAGATAACAAGTAAATAATGACCGAAGGCTAGTTAACAAGTGCTATAAAGAGATATAAAAAGGAAAGAGCCTAAGGAGATTGAAAGTGATGGTTATGGGAGAGAGATGTCTATACTAAATAGGGTGGTCAGGGAAAGCCTCTCTGAGGAGGTGACAGTTTGAACGAGATCTGTATGAAGTGTGTGAGCAAGACCTGTGAAGATCTTGAGGAAGAGCATTCAAGGTATAGAGAACACTTGCAAAGGCCCTAAGATGGGACTGAGCCCGGTTTGTTGGATTTTCATCAGGAAGCCCAGGGTGGCAGGAGCATGCATGGTGATCCAGGTATAGAATGAGTGGTAGGAGATGAGATTAGGAGCTCTGTAAGCTGTTGTAAGCATCGATGTTTTAATTTGGTAGAAACTTAGTTATAACTCATTCTTAAATATTTAGCTTTATGCTTAAAATAATTTAGAAATAACCTTGGACTTCCATCTTTTTAGAAATAGCTGGAAGGTTAGCACTCCGTATGTTGTATTACTTCTCTGTGAAAGGATCTACAGTAGACTGAACTTGTCTATGTTATGAGACCACTCATGTCTTTATTCTTTATATTCATAATGCTGAACACAAGATGCTCAACAGTTTTTTTTTTTTTGACAGAATAGGGATCTTGCAGTTAACTTAGCTGTTCTTAAATTTCTATTTATAAAAGCCATAATGCATAATAATTTACTGTAATAGTTATTCCTAGTTTTCCCAGGTAGGCAGTGGTAACATCTATTTCACAAGATAAGGAAGGAAGCAGAAATTTAACAACAATGGCAGAATCAGGATGTCAATCTTGTCCTTTTTTCCTTTTCCCACTTTGCCTTGCTGCCCTCTGGGTAATAAGATGGAGACTAATTTTTGAAGGCTTAATTTGTTGAGCCAGTGTCATCAGTTTTTAGGTAACATTTTAATACAGAATAAGTGTGTCTTGGGCTTATTAACAGTGCTGTGTTATGTAAAGGAATTTAGTTGTAGGAATATTTTCTTAGAAACAATAATACCTGTTTTTTTATCTCTTGATTGTAAAGTGCTGTGGGAAATCTAGAGATGACTTGTAAATAAATTCTGCCCACAGGCTCAGTGGATCTAAGATACAATTCACTGTGGTAAAAGAGACAAAGGAATCATTGTCACAAAAGATACAGATTAAGTGCCATAGAAGTTCTGTTGAAGAATTTCTGGGTAAGGGAAGGAGACTTCTTAGAGGATAGATGGAATTTAGTTCTAGGTGGTAGTGTGGGAAGCAAGGGAGATGTAGGTGTTTAGAGGGAAAGAAGGAAGGACATTCTCTATACAAATTGAGCAAAGGTTTGGAATTAGAGCAGTATAAGGAGCCATAATCATGGAATACAATTTGGAATCTAGTATGGGAAAAAGGAAATGACCAAGGATAATGAAGATTATACTCATGGAGGAAGCCTTTGAGTATCAGGCCAAAGAATGTTGAGTTCTATTTTTTTTTTTTTTTTTTTTTGGTGAGGAAAGTGACTCTTTTTTTTTTTTAAATTTTTTAAAATTTTTTTTAAATTTTTTTTTTGGTTTTTTTTTTTTTTTTGAGATGGAGTCTCGCACTGTCACCCAGGCTGGAGTGCAGTGGTGCCGTCTCAGCTCACTGCAAGCTCTGCATCCCGGGTTCATGCCATTCTCCTGCCTCAGCCTCCCTAGTAGCTGGGACTACAGGCGCCCACCACCACTCCCGGCTAATTTTTTTTTTTTTGTATTTTTAGTAGAGATGGGGTTTCACCGTGTTAGCCAGGATGGTCTCCATCTCCTGACCTCGTGATCCACCCGCCTTGGCCTCCCGAAGTGCTGGGATTACAGGCGTGAGCCACCGTGCCCGGCCAAGGAAAGTGACTTTTAAATCAGAAATCACATGATCTGTGATGGAATTTAGGAAAGTTGATATCAGTTGGTTGGATTAGCACAATCAACAGACTATGCCCTGTAGGCCAAATGCAGTCTAAGGCAAGTTTTTGTAAGTAAAGTTTTATTGGAACACAGTCATACTCATTCACTTGAATATTGTTTGTGGCTGCTTTAGTACTATAATAGCAAGAGTTGTATAGTTGAGACGGAGACTGTGTGGCCTGCAAAGCCTAAATATTTGCCATCTGGCCCTTTACAGAAAAAGTTTGCCAACCCCTGGATTAGAGGAGTGGAGGCAGAAATCCTGTTCGTTGTTGTTCTGGTTAGGGTATAAACCCGTGCCTTCCTGTCAAATGAAATGAAGGCCAGAATTGTGATAGTCCTAGTAGAAAAAAAGAGGCAAGAATGGTTGAGATAAAATATTTTTTTTGAATCTGGTAACTTGATTAGGTTAGGAGTCTAGGGAGAGGGGAGGAATTTTTTTTTTTTTTTTTTTTTTTAAGTATAAGCAATAGGCCAGATACGGTGGTTCATGCCTGTAATCCCAGCACTTTGGGAAGCTGATGTGGTGAGATTACTTGAGATCAGGAGTTCCAGACCAGCCTGGCCAACATGGTAAAACCCCATCGCTACTAAAAATACAAAAAAAAAAAAAAACCTAGCAAGGCATGGTGTGTGCTTGTACCTAGCTGGTCAGGAGGCTGAGGCAGGAGAATCAATTGAACCCGGGAGGTAGAGGTTGCAGTGAGCTGAGATTGTGCCACTATACTTCAGCCTGGGCGACAGAGGGAGACTCCCATCTCAAAAAAAAAAAAAAAAAGTGAGTGAAGGAGGATGGTGATTTGGGTTAGAAGAGGCTTTTAATTGTAAGCCATTCAGTGTGCGAACTCGTTAAAAAGACCTTATGTTAAATAATTCGTTCAGAGCGCTGATCTTCAGAGATAGGAATGTTTCCTGTTTTTGATAAACGATAAATTACCCTTGTTTATGATTAGGGGTGGGTTTTTGTCATGGTCCAACCAGGTGATATGTATGTGAGCATATTAAAATTTTTTAATGTTTAAATTCTAATCCTTAAAATGTGACACAACTGATTTATGTTCCTCCTCTCCCAGTTCTCTTGAAATCATGACAGTGGCCCTCTTAAAAACTGCTTTCTTTTGGGGGAGCGGTTGTTGAGAAGAATCATGTAACTATGTAAAAAGCTTGTCTGTTTGGTACACTATTTGCTAATGTCAGAAGTGTTAAATAGAAATAAAATTTCCACCATAGTAGCTAATTATTGTTTACTGAGTGTCAAAACTGTGTGCTAATCACTTTTTATAAACCATCGCCTTTAAAGTCTTAAAACTTTTCTATGAAGTAGGACGTTTGTGTCCCTACCTCCTCTGTTTTACCATTGGGAAAACCAGGGCCCAGAGCAAGTAACCACACAAGTTCCACAGCTACCAAGGTCAAGGTTATTTCTACGCTAAACACACATCTTTAAATTTTATATTCATCAACAACCTAGTACTTAAAAATTCAGATTCCTAGGCCTTTGAAGAGTTTTGCCTGTGATTCTATTTTTGATCTTTGTACCAAACTTCGAGAAAATACCATCATATAGTCTTCTATTAACAGCAGTTGCCTCATGTGGAGAACACCTAAATTTTACTTACAACTCCTTCCAATGCTGACCCATTTTGATTTTTATAAACATTTTGAAATATTTGTTAAGTTGGTCAAGCAAGAGATAATGTGATTGCATAGTATCTTATCAATTGAGATCTTTCTTTCTCTCTCTCGCTCTCTCTTTTTTTTTTTTTTTTTTTTAAAAAAGAGTCTCACTCTGTCACCCAGGCTGGAGGGGTTAGTGGTATGATCTCTGCCCACTACACCGTCCGCCTCCTGGTCTCAAGCAATTCTTCTGTCTCAGCCTCCCGAGTAGCTGGTACTACAGGCGCGTGCTACCACGTCTGGCTAATTTTTGTATTTTTTGTAGAGACAGGATCTTGCCACCTTGCCCACACTGGCCATGAACTCCTGAACTCAAGTGATCCGCCTACCTTGGCCTTCCGAAGTGCTGGAATTACAGGCATGAGCCACCACCCCAGTCTGGTTGACGTTTTTCACCTC
Organism: Hylobates moloch; assembly: GCF_009828535.3. NCBI lineage: Eukaryota > Metazoa > Chordata > Mammalia > Primates > Hylobatidae > Hylobates > Hylobates moloch. Next base: position 30,125,388 of record NW_026652285.1, on the reverse strand, counting down.
CTCTTTACAGCATATTCAGAAATTTTAAACCAGTAATACAAAATACATATATTGGTTGATTTTTCTGTTGTATTTTAAGCATATTCACTTTTTAAATCGGATCATATTTTTGCATGCAAGTACTATGGCTTTTCGAGGTCATTCTGATTTGAAACAACACATTTCTTAGTCAATTCATTGGATCTTTACCCCTTTTTAAAATTTTTCATTTTTTATATGATTTATTTATTTACTTATTTTTAGTGATGGAGTCTCACTGTGTTGCTCAGGCTGGGCTCAAGCAGTTCTCCTGCCTCAGCCTCCTGTGTAGCTGGGACTACCTAAGGATGTGCACCACTGTGCCCAGCCAGATCTTCACCTTTTTCAAAAAAAGAAACATCTAAATGTGAAACCTTTTAGGCCTGTCAACTTCTTGTGATAGACGCATACAGAATTTTTCAGCTACTCTCTGCCTATGGGGTAGCCCTACCTTGCAGGAGCAGTCCAAAAAAAAATTTTTTTTTCAATTTAGGATCAGTGTAGAGGAAAGAGCCCTGGACTGTCATAAGACTGAGTACCGGCTTGGCCAGTTAGTCACTTTGTGACCTTGATTAAGCTATGTAACCTATTCAAATTGATTTCCCTCTCTGTAAATAGAGCTGATAAGATGGCTTGCCCTGTTTCCTGTGGTTTTTAAAGAGGATCAAATGAGTGCGTGAAAGTTCTCATGAAAACTAGACGCCTGTTCAAATATGAGGTGGTGGTATTCTCAGAAGGTCATAGATGAATGATGCATTTATTTTAGTGCTTTTCACAGTTTAGTCTCAATACCAAGTGCTTACTGAGGGGTTATATGGAGGCACACTAGTTGTCTCTTTAGGAGATGTCTTTAGCTGCTAGAGTAGAGAACAAAAGAATGAGTAAAGAGGCTTCAGAAAAGCTAGTATGGGCTGGCGCAGTGGCTCACACCTGTAATCCCAGCACTTTGAGGGGGCCAAGGTGAGAGGATCACTTGAGGTCAGGAGTTTGAGACCAGCCTAGCCAACATGGTGAAACCCTGTCTCTACTAAAATTAGAAAAAAATAGCTGAGTGTCATGGTGGGCGCCTGTAATCCCGGCTACTCGGGAGGCTGAGGCAGGAGAATCCCTTGAACTCAGGAGGTGGAGGTTGGAGTGAACCAGGATTGCATCACTACACTCCAGCCTGGGTGACAGAGAGTCACTCCTCTCAAGAAAAAAACAAGGAAAAGCTAGTATGGATGAAGCACCTCCATGCTCATTTCTTAGAGCTTATGTTTAGTTGTTTGATTTCCTAGTTCATAACAGAAGGGGTTTTGTAAGCTGTCCTAGCTTGACAATTCTTTTTTGTTTGTTTGTTTTAAAAATGATCTTATAAAATTATTTAGTGCAGGAAAACGTAGACCCCAGTAGCTGCTTAGCTCTTGAGAAAAGGCTGTGTTTCAGTTTAGCACAACAGTGTTTTCAGGAAGATAACTGTTCTTGGTAGCTCTCTTTTTTCCAAAATTCTTGATTAAGGTTTGGGGAATTTAGAATTATCTCCAGCTATTAAATTATTAAATTGGTTAAGTAGAGGTAGAAAGTTTATTGCATAAATCAGTAGATTTGTCTTCCAAAGAAGCTTATGAAATAGGGCCAGGAGGTATACCTGTAGTTGAAATATGGGATGGGCCCATAGAGAGTGAGTTGGAAAATGACAGTAAGTGGTTGAACGTGGACTTAAAAGCATGGCATACTCTGAAGTCGTATTAGAAAAGTCCTTTGCTTTCATGCAAAACCAGTCTCTGTGGCTTTTCATTGTGTAGATTGGGTTAAAAGCAGAATATAAGAAGCAAGTTTTTGGATGAGATGATAGAACTTATGTAGTACTTGTCTGTCAATCCTAAAAGAATTATTTGTGGCCAAATCCTTTCCTCTAATCACCAAATAAGGAGCTTGACTTCATTCTCACTGTTAAGAATCAGAAACCCAATTTAGAATATCCAACTTCTGGTGAACTTTTAAAAATTAATATATATATATCTTGATATTTTATCATCTATTGTGTGGCATCCAACTAATGTGAGCTAATCTGGGGAGTTAGAAATGCCTTCCATTTTGTGTGGAAAAGGTGTAGTTGTAAATTTGGCCTGGGAAGGTTAATACTGTCTTTGCACATAGAAAGCTAAGGGCAGTATCATCATCATTCGTTTGTGAGGAGGGGACTGCAAAAGCAAAATCATCACCACTAGCCTATTCTAAAGGATCTTAATCCCATTCCATTTTTCAGATTTTTTTTTATTGTGTAGTATCCCCTGGATATAATCTTTTTGGTGAAGGGGGATGCCTCTAATTTCCACATGGTACACCCTGTCATATACAGGTTATGTATCTGGCAGTCTACACCTGCAATTCATGGCTGTTTATAAAATTTCACCAGAACTTGTCCTGACGTCCTTTTACTTTTGTAAATGATTAGAAAAAATTCTGAGCCTGAGTATGTATTTTTGTATTAAGAGTTCATTTAGAGAGTCCCAGAAATTGGCAGAGTTGGTTCAGCTTTCTGTGGTTTAAATTTGAATATGCAATTAGTAGACTGCTGGTATTTCAGAAGTTTGTTGTTGCAGGCCTCTTGTACTGAGGAGGAAATCTGGAATTTCTTTTTCCATTTTAAATTAGCGTTTGTTCATTCAACAAACATTTTTTGATTATCCCTAGAGTTTTGGCACGCGATAGGAAGTCTAGAAGTGTGCATTCTCACCTGGTCTCGCAAGTAATGAGAATTTTGAAACTATACAGGACTTAGAAGGTATACCTTCACTTCCTTCAAAATGATAGCAGTAGTATAGTTATATCCTTCCTTGACCTAATTAAATTTTTTCGTTTTTCCCCCCCAATGACAAAGTAATAAAAACTTGTAAAAAAGCAAAGAGCCACAGACATGTGAAACTTGTTTTACCTCTAATGTTACTTGGTCTGTTGTAATGCCACTGTAGAAAATATTCCCGTTGTTTGGGGTAGCATAGGAAACATGTGATTTGGAATCAGACTTCAAGTTCTAGCTCCATAATTTTACTAGCTCTGTGGTCCTGGGATATCACTCAACCAATCTGGACCTCAAATTTTCTCATCTCTTCTACTGGGAAGATAACAACTTCTTTTTTTTTTTTTTGAGACGGCGTCTCGCTCTGTCGCCCAGTCTGGAGTGCAGTGGCGTGATCTCGGCTCACTGCAAGCTCTGCCTCCCGGGTTCACGCCATTCTCCTGCCTCAGCCTCCCGAGTGGCTGGGACTACAGGCGCCCGCCAGAATGCCCGGCTAATTTTTTGTATTTTTAGTAGAGACAGGGTTTCACCGTGTTAGCCAGGATGGCCTCAATTTCCTGACATTGTGATCTACCCGTCTCAGCCTCCCAAAGTGCTGGGATTACAGGTGTGAGCAACTGTGCCTGGTCTTTTTATTTATTTATTTATTTATTTATTTTATTATTATTATTTTTTTTTATTTTTTGAGATGGAGTCTCGCTCTGTCACCCAGGCTGGAGTGCAGTGGTGCGATCTCCACTCACTGCAAGCTCTGCCTCCCGGGTTCACGCCATTCTCCTGCCTCAGCCTCTCCGAGTAGCTGGGACTACAGGCGCCCGCCACCACGCCCGGCTAATTTTTTTGTATTTTTAGTAGAGACGGGGTTTCACCGTGGTCTCGAACTCCTGACCTCGTGATCCGCCCGCCTCGGCCTCCCAAAGTGCTGGGATTACAAGCGTGAGCCACCGCGCCCGGCCTATTTATTTATTTATTTTTTGAGACGAAGTTTTGTTTTTGTTGCCCAGGCTGGAGCACAATGGCGCGATCTCAGCTCACCGCAACCTCCGCCTCGCAGGTTTAAGCGATTCTCCTGCCTCAGCTTTCTGAGTAGCTGGGATTACAGGCGCCTGCCACCACACCTGGCTAATTTTGGTATATTTAGTAGAGACGGGGTTTCACCATGTTGGCCAGGCTGGTCTTGAACTCCTCCTGACTTCAGGTGATCCACCTGCCTTAGCCTCCCAAAGAAGATAATGACTTCTACAGAACTGCTGAGTGGGTACATATATGTAAATATTCTCACCTGACTTCTGCTTTTGCCTTTATTTCACTGGGAGGTATTATATTTTTGGTGTATCTTACGACCTTTGAGGACTTCTTAGTTTGAGTATATTTTAGCTGTGTGCATAAATGTCTTTACAGTGTACTTAAGGAGTTGGATTTTTAGAAACTTGCCATATTTAGAAATCTATTGGATTGAACGTAGTATGAAAAGCAAAGTATAAGTTAATTCCTTTACTATATACTTGTACTATTCTTTTCATGGACTTTCTGATGCTTGCTGTTTGTGCACATAGGCTTTGCTTTTTGTATTTATTTATATTGTATGAATCTAAGAATAAAAGAGAGTGTGAACAATTCAGAAAACTACAGATATATCTTGTTAGGTTGCTTTCCAAAAGGTTCTCAGTTGTAGTCATACCAGCAGTGTAACTAACAGGTTTTTTGTTTAACCACACTCCAGTTAGCATGGAGGATCCTTTAAAAATATTTGCTAAACTGACAAATAAAAAGTACTATCTTTACTTAAATTTGCATTGGGAAAGTATTAGTGAAGTTGAACATTCTCATAGGTTGTAATATTTTGTTTTGTTTTGATACAGTCTACAGTCTTGCTCTGTTGCCCAGGCTAGAGTGCAGTGGCACAGTCATAGCTCACTGCAGCTTCATCCTCCAGGACTCAAGTGGTCTTCGCAAGTAGCTGGGACCACAGGAGTGCACCCCCATGCCCGCCTTATTAAAAAAATTTTTTTTTCTTTGTAGAGATGGGGTCTTGCTCTGTTGTTCAGGCTGGTCTCAAACTCCTGGACTCAAGCAGTCCTCCTGCCTTGGCCTTCCAAAGTGCTGTGATTATAGGCGTGAGCCACTGTGCCAGGCTGTTGTAATGTTTTTATGATTCTTTGAAGCAGAGATACTTATCCTTTGGTAAAAATGTTGGAGTCAAACTTGGATAAGATAGAAATTATAAATTGTTTAAATTTTTGTCTGTTGATCTTTTGCCTTTAGCTTTCTTTCTCAACCTAAAATAGTAGAAATTCTTCATCCTTCCAGACACTAATAGGAGAATTTTAAATTTCCTTGTACATGTTTTTATGTTTGGAAACTACCCTTTCACCAATATAGTGAAACCTTGTCTCTACTAAAATACAAAAAAATTAGCCAGGTGTGATGGCACACACCTGTAATCCCAGCTGCTCGGGAGGCTGAGGCAGGAGAATCGCTTGAACCTGGTAGGTGGAGGTTGCAGTGAGCCAAGGTCGTGCCACTGCACTCCAGCCTGGGCACGCAGAGTGAGACTTGTCTGAAAAATAAAGAAAGAAACTACCCTTTTAATTCTTCAGAGCATTTTTTGTTTCATAATACAAGGAAGTAAGTAAGTCCTCTCTAACCCTCTTTCCCAAAAAGCTGACTAGTATCTCAAAACCACTTAATTTTGTATTACTTTCTTTGGGACTTTGGAAGTTGCATAAGACATACGGGTTAACTTGTAAAGAATATCTTTCCAGAATATGAGTTGCCGAATTTTTACTATATTCATTTAGGTATTTTTTGTTGAGGATATTACATTCTTGGGCATTTTGTACTTTTTAATTCCTTTTATGAGTATACGCTCTCTCATTGTCTTTTCTTATTTCACACCCAGATTTTCGACAGTAGCTCAGTGGAATATTTTGAGCTTAGTGTAAGATAGACCCTTTGTAAATAAATGTAAAGTATTGCATACAAGAATTTATTTGTCTCAGACCCTTAAGCAGCCCCTGTGCTCCCCCAGTGAAGTTGATTTAGATGTGTAGACAACCTTGAGGAAAGAGAAGGGCTCTTAAGCTGTTCTCCTGTTTCCAAGTTTATCGAAATCTAGGGTTCTGTGAAATGATTTAGTCTTCAGTGTGGATTTTGCTCTGTGGGATAGCCTCTGAGTGTAAATGCTTCCTGTCCTGAGACCTACTGGGTTTAATGCATTTGCTTCACCTTGTTTTGTACACTCACAGGTGGGAATATAAAAGGATTTTCAGTTCAAAGAACCAGATGAACAATTTTCAATTTAAAATGTTTAGTTCTTACATAACTTTTTTGTAAAGAGAAATACAAGTACTTTAGTTAATTGTTAAGTACATTGTCTATTTTTTTTTTTTTTTTTTAAACAGACACTCAGGATCAATCACTGTTCTGGGAATGCTTTATCTGAATTTCTGATCCTTTATGCATCCTCAGCATTTAACACATAGAGTAGCCCTTGTGTTTAACTTTTTGAGGAACTGCCTGTTTTCCATTTTATATTACCATTTTATATTACCATGAGCAATATATGCAGGTTCCATTCTCTCCACATTCTTGCCAATACTTCTAATTGTCTTTTTAATTATAGCCTTGCTAGTCAGTGTGAAGTGATATCTCATTGTGGTTTTGATTTTAATTTCTCTAATGGCTAATGATGCTGATAATCGTTTCAGGTGCTTAATTGGTCATTTGTATATCTTCTTTGGAGAAATATCTATTTAGATCCTTTGCTCATTTCTAAAGTTATTTGGTTTTTAAAAATTGTTGAATTGTGTTTTTTTGTATATATTCTGGAGACCAGTCTTTTGTCAAATAGATGATTTTCATATATTTTCTTCCATTCTGTGGATTGTATTCTCATTTTCTTGATTATTATTTACAGAAGTTTTAAATTTTGATATAGTCCAATTTATGTTTTTTTCTTTGTTTCTTCTGCTTTTTGTGTCACAGCATAAGAAATCATTGCCTAACCCAAATTCATGAAGAATTTACTCCTATGCTTTTTTCCAGGAGTTTTATAGTTTCAGTGCTTACATTTAAGTAGGGCTTTGATCCACTTTAAGTTAATTTTCTGTGTGGTGTGAGGCAGGAATCCAATTTTATTTTGCCTGTGGATAGTGGATATTCAGTTGTCCTTGTACCATATTTATTGTAAAGACCTTTTTTTCTCCATCATGTGTTTTACAATGTAAATTTAGTTGTGGAAACTTATTTGTGGCTTAAAATTTTTTACGGTTGTATAGGTTTTATATTTTTCTTTTTTATGCTACTCTTTATTTTCCAGATATCTGCAGTAAAATTTTGGCAACAAAAATATATATGTATGTATGTGTATGTGCACACCAGAGTGCTAACAATGATTATTTCTGAGGGATGGGATGGGTTGGGATGGAGGAAGGGGGGAAGGGATTACTTTCATTTATTATTTAATACTTTTAAATTTTATTATGAGCTTTTTTGGTGTAGTAAAAAATAGAAAAAGTTTTTGTCTCTCTGGATTATGCTAATTTACTTGAATTATTGTGGTGGCTTGTAGACCAGGACCGAAAGTATTTTTTAAAATTTTTGCCTTTTCCCTTCCCTCTCTCCTTTTTCTTCTCTTTTCTTTCTCTTCATTCCTTCCTCTTTTTTTAAGGACAGTGTATTCTGAGAATGCTTTCAGTTGTTGGAGGGTTAGTTTCCAAAGTCAGGGTGCTATTGTAGGAGAGGGAAGGAAACTAACAATCACTTAGTGCCTATTTTTGGTATTATGCTTTTATGTACATAATAATCCTTCACATTTTTACAGTTAGGAAACTGGAGTACTAGACATAATGATTGGCTTCCCAAGGTCACAAGGCTTAGTAATTGGTTAAAAGCAAGAAGTAGAGTCAGGTTCGTATCACTCCAAAGGCTGGATTTCCTCTGCTTCTCCATGCTGACTAGTACGTAATAAGCAATTCATTGAATGCTTGAGTACACATGTGCACATTTAGATGGATGAGTAGTGGCACAGGTGGAGGAAATCTGGTGGAAAAATTGATGTTAGAAATAATGGAAAATGAGTAACTTCACCTTGAGGGAACTAAAAATTTTGAATTCAGTGAGAGCAAGTATTTAATTATATTTGTCATGGTATTTAAAGCATGTTAGTGATTATATACTTTTTTTTTTTTTTTTTTGCCTAGAAAGATTTTAAACTTGGTTCCAAAATGTGGTCAAATGCCCAAAATGTGGTCAAATGCCCTATGAGGATGAGAAAATAATGTCAGTACTATGAGTTCACTTTAATAAAGGCTAAGAGGTAAATAGACATTAGTAAATAGACATTGGTTTCCTGTGATGTCCTAGGTATTGTTCTAGGTTACGGGGATAGAGCATCAATGAAAGACTTCTGGTTTCCCATTTTTCTGCCTTCCTTTTTAATGAATTGACACTAGTTTCTTCCTCAAAACTCAAGACTTCTTAGCAGATTAGAAATTTGTAATGGTAATAGTCTTGTGTCTGATGCCTTTAGGATTGATTCATAAGCCACTGGGGGTAGTTGAGTGAGAATAGGTTTAATGAATTCTATCACAGGATTCCTGGTTAGAGGTGAAATTTGTGTGTGCCTGTATGTATGTTACTTCATGACTTCTAATATTGTGAACTGTACCTATGTTGTTGGGTTACAGTGATGATCCTTTGACTCCAGTTCTTGCTGTCAGGTGCGACCCCTGGATCAGGTGAGGAATACTATCTCATCTTTGTCTTGGACTTAATATTTTTAAAGTACTTTGAACCTTAGCCACATATGTATTCACAAAACTAGATGTGCTGTTGATTTACAGAACTGAAAGCCATTACAGGTGGAGTCTCTGATCTGAAATGTTTGGGACCAGAGGTGTTTTGGATTTTTGAATCTTTGCATTATACAGTTATCCCTCAGTGTTCTTGGATGACTTGTTCCACAATCTTCTGCAGATACCAAATCTGACAGTGCCCGAATCCCTGATATAAGATGGGATAGTATTTGTGTATAACGTATGCACATCCTCCTGTATACTTTGTCATCTCTAGATTACTTATAACACCTAATATAGTGTAAATGCTATGTAAATAGTTGTTATACTGTATTGCTTAGGGAATAATGAGAAGAAAAAGTCTGTATATATTCAGTACAGACATTGTTTTTTAAATATTTTTGCTGTTTGATTGATTGAATCCACGGATACAGAGGGTCAGCTGTACTTACCAGTTGAACATCCCAAATCTGGAAACCCAAAATGCTCCAATAAATATTACCTTTGAGTGTCATGTTGACACTCAGAAAGTTTTCGATTTGGGGAACTTTTTGGATCTTGGGTTTGGTCTGCTGAACTTGTATTTGCATGTGCGGAAAGAGATCAGGAGTCAAGGCAGGAGTCAGGAAATGTGGCTTCTGTTCTTGGCTAACTTGACTGGTGTAGGGCAGATCACTTCACTAGCCTAAGCTGCAGTTTGCTACTGTTCACTCCTGAGGGCAGCTCGAGAGGCTTGAGAACAAATTTTAACACACTACATAGTGCAGACGCCTTTTCATCTGAATTTTTCCTTTGAAGGATGAGTCATTCTTATGAAACAGTTTTGTCTTTTTTTTTTTTTTGAGACGGAATCTTGCTCTGTTGCCCAGATTGGAGTGCAGTGGCATGATTTTGGCTCACTGCAAGCTCCACCTCCCGGGTTCACGCCATTCTCCTGCCTCAGCCTCCTGAGTAGCTGGGACTACAGGCGCCTGCCACCACGCCTGGCCAATTTTTTGTATTTTTTTAGTAGAGACGGGGTTTCACCGTGGTCTCGATCTCCTGATCTTGTGATCCGCCCGCCTCGGCCTCCCAAAGTGCTGGGATTACAGGCATGAGCCACTGCGCCTGGCAAAACAGTTTTCAAAACAGAAAGATGGAAGTGACATTATCAAATTAAGTGCACACTGAAAACTTTTATGACAATTGTATCAAGGGGGTACATGTATTTTTCAATAGATATTGATTGGCTGCTATAGTAAGGATTTTTGCTGGGCTCTGAGAATCATTTTCTAAGTTTGAGGATGCTAACTAAATCATACATAAGTTGTATGTGATAAATATGGGGCAGAAATAGGTATGCACTGTAAAAGTAGTAATAGCTTCTGGTTTAAAGAAGTGGGAGATCATAGCAAGTTGGAATATCTGGAAATATTTAAGAAAATCCTTTAGCATGAACACTATTTTGACTATCATTTCAGAGAATGAGGATGAATAGAGAATAAGTGAGTAGGGTAGAAAGGGACAAGGTAAGAGGGCCAAGGGGCAGAATTAAAATTAAGCCAGGGGAATAAGTGTGAATAGGAGTCTGGAAGAGATAAACAGTTTTGGGGAGAAGGGTTTGATGCTCTTAGTGCACTTGCAATTTCTGTGTTATACTGTACTCCAGCTCTGCCCTACACTCACCCCAAAGAACAGCAGAAACACGTGTTCAAGAGAAGTGTTTTAATCTGGAAATAATTAGGGAATTACGATTTTTTTTTTTGAGGTTTAGCTGCTGTTTGTGGGACTCAGTTCCCGACCCTGAAAGTAAAAGTAACCATGAACATTTTGTTTTGTTTTTTAATTTATATACGTTCCAGGAAATACTATTTTAGTATAAGTTGGTTCATAATGGCAGTTAAATTGCCCTTGTGTTTTGCCACCTTGGACAAAAGTGCTTTTGTCTTTCTGGTTTTCTTCTTTTGGTTTTATTTAATTTTGAACCCTGGGAAGAAGGATACTATGTAAATTTAATAAAATGAGTTTTCCTCCCTTTTTGTTTTTTTCCTGAATCTTCATGGAACTTTTCTGGAAATGTGGAACCTAGGTGGGGTGGGTGACGAGAAAGGCCCGAGAAATGCCAGGAAGACATGAGGACGGATTGGCCTTTGGGCATCCAGTCTACCTAATGTGTTTATGTCATGTATGTTACCGTTGAGGAAGTCAGTGCTGATTATGCCAAATTTCTACTTTTTCTGGATCATTTTACTCCTTAGCATTTGTAGGGGAAGACATTTATTTGAGCAGAAGAGGGTAACGATATGGTTCATCTCTGTATACTACTGAGAAGGATGATTATGGGTATGTGAACATGTGCATGCGTATGTAAAATGAAACCTAATCCAAGCCTTGTGGTGAAAATACTCTGACAGGCTTCAGAGAAGTAAGAGTTTTGATCAAGGAAGGTACATCAACCTATATACCCCTAGCTTTTTTAAAGAACGTGTAGATTAGGAATTCTCATTTTAAAATTAAGGTCTTTTTGTGACTTTTACCATGGATTATTATTTTCCCAAATACATGACCCTGTTTGATTAGCATATAGAGTTTTGACCCAGGGAGAGCATGCAGTGCCCAGCTTCTCAATGGTTAACAGCTGTTCAGCCTAGTGCATATCAGAATGTATGTGGGTGTTGAATGATTTTTTTAAACTAGTGTAGGAACACTTGATACCTTCTCAGTAGTTATGTGCATGTTTTTGTAGTTTCCCAAGCTAATATGAGAGATCTTCAAAATGATGGAATTTTATTGAAATCAAATAGATATGTTAAGAAATGGAAATGCTGAATAGAGCCTAGTTTGCTCTACCTGCTCTTTGGCGAATCGTTGGGTCACTGAGACATTTTAAGATAACAATATAGGCCAGGTGCAGTGGTTCACACCTATAATCCAGCACTTTGGGAGGCTGAGGCTTGAGCCCAGGAGGTCGAGACCAGCCTGGGCAACATAGCAGGCCCCTGTCACTACCAAAAAAATAAAAAGCCAGGCATGGTGCAGCATGCCTGTAGTCCCAGCTGCTTGGGAGGCTCGCTTGAACCAGTAAAGTCAAGGCTGAAATGAGCCATGATTATGGCTCTGTACTCCAGTCTGGGCAACGGAGTTGAGACTCTGTCTCAAAAAAAAAAAAAAAAAAAAAAGTATAGTTGACGGGAAAAAAAACTTTCACCTTTAAAGTCTTGGTATAACTGAATCTTTTAGAATGTCTGCATCAAACCTGTGGATCCTTGGTTGTATCTCTTGTTAATCTGGGTAAGATGGAGAGGTTTCTCATGGACTAGTGTTTGCCAACCTTCCATACTATGTTTTATGTTTTATTGTGGAATATTCAGACCAGTGCAGTGAACCTTCCCATGTGTGCATTGCCCAACTGTAACAGGTGTCTACTCAGAGCTGTTCTTTTTTTTATCTAGACCACCCCTTACTTTGATTATTTTGAAGCCAATTCTGTACAACGTATTATTTCATCTGTAAATATTTAGAATCTGTTTCTAAAAGATAGGCTTTTTTTTCCCCCCAAGTTATTTCTCCCTGTGCTTCTTCAAAAAAGATTTGTAGTAGAGGCTGTATAGAGGACACAAAAGAGTAGAAATTAAGCACAAGTGATACTGACTTCCAGAAGAGACTATCAGGTAGACCCAGATCCATAAGGGGACAGCAATGAGAATTCATTATTGGAAGATGTCATACTCCAACCCCTACTGGTCTCTACAAGATTTCCAGACCCCCTTACGCTTTGAATACTAAAAGTACCTCAGGGTTTAGTTCTCACCATCCTCCTCTTTCCTATCTCTGTTCTTCCTGACCCATCTTCTGCCCTTTTTTTTTTTTTTTTTTTTTTTTTTGGAGACTGAGTCTCACTCTGTTGCCCAGGCTGGAGTGCAGTGGTGCCATCTTAGCTCACTGCAGCTTCTGCCTCCCAGATTGAAGTGATTCTCCTGTCTCAGCCTCCTGAGTAGCTGGGCAGACAGATGCATGCCACCATGCTCGATTAATTTTTGTATTTTTTTTTTTTTAGTAGAGGTGGGGTTTCACCATGTTGGCCAGGCTGGTCTTGAACTCCTGACCTCAAGTGATCCACCTGCCTTGGCCTCCCAAAGTGCTGTGATTACAGGCATGAGCCACCACGCATGGCCTCCCCATCTTTTAAGTAACATCCGTATAACAATAGTTCATAATTTATATTTTCAGGTCAGCTCTATCTCCTTTCTGAAGTTCAGACTTAGTATCTGATTGTTAGTCTTGTAAATACATTATAAATGTTTAATGTGTTTATTTTATTTTTTATTTTTTGAGACAGAGTTTTGTTCTTGTTGCCCAGGCTGTAGTGCAGTGGTGTGATCTCAGCTCACTGCAGCCTCCACCTCCAGGGTCCAAGCGATTCTCCCGCCTCAGCCTCCCGAGTAGCTGGGGTTACAGGCACTTGCCACCACACTCAGCTAGTTTTGTACTTTTAGTAGAGACAAGGTTTCTCAATGTTGGGCAGGCTGGTCTCAAACTCCCAACCTCAGGTGATCCGCCCGCCTCAGCCTCCCAAAGTGCTGGGATTACAGGCGTGAGCCACCACGCCATGCCATTTAATGTGTTTGTAATGGAGCTCTTGATTCCTTTTGCTAAAACCCAGCTTATTCCACTGTACCCTTCCATCCCCATCCTTCCTCATGACAGTGTGCAGTAAGTCTAGAAGTCTTCCTTCATTCCTGTCTGGTCACTCCCATTCCTAGTCTTCTACAATATTCTCTAAAATATATCTTGGATCTGTTGATTTCACTCATATCCACAGCCACCATCATCTCTCCTTGAACCAATATAGTAACCTAATTAATTGATAATTGATATCCTTGTATTGACATTTTCCTCCAAAATCTGTTATTTTATATTGCAACAGAAGTGGCCATTTAAAAATGTATCAAGGCCGGGCGTGGTGGCTCACGCTTGTAATCCCAGCACTTTGGGAGGCCGAGGCGGGCAGATTACGAGGTCAGGAGATCGAGACCACGGTGAAACCCCGTCTCTACTAAAAATACAAAAAAAATTAGCCGGGCGTGGTGGCGGGCGCCTGTAGTCCCAGCTACTCGGGAGGCTGAGGCAGGAGAATGGCGTGAACCCGGGAGGCGGAGCTTGCAGTGAGCCGAGATTGCGCCACTGCACTCCAGCCTGGGCGACAGAGCGAGACTTCGTCTCAAAAAAAAAAAAAAAAAAAAAAATGTATCAAATCATTTCTTTGGCTAAAAAAACTCCTTCATGAGTTGCCCCCCTATGCTCCACTTTCAGTTACCTGAAATGTTTCCTTAAAATTTTTAGAATCAAATTTTAACAACTATTTTATAATAAAGATACCTTGTTATTGTCCTTGAGCTTTTATAAATCTGGAGCCACCTTATTGAGCTGAAAACTATACAAAAGCACTAGGCTCTTGGGAGTAGAGTACGGGAAGATTGGATAGCAAATTGTTTTCTTTCACTTATGTGGTTGCAAAATTACCTAGTCTATATCCATATCTCCATGCCTTGACGTGTGCTTTTTCCTGCCTCATAGCTTTTTTCATAGTATGTTGTCATTTTTTCCTTTCTAGTTGGAGTGAAGAATAGTTTACCACCTGTCTTCTGAGAGTTGCTTTAAAGTGCTAATTTCTGGTTATGTTTCATCGTAAAATCATTGCAGCTAAGGTGGTATGATAGAATGAAAAGAACGATGCCCTTGGGTGGGGAAGTCTGGGCGTGTTCTTGGTATCGTTCCCTCAGAACACTCGGTGGTCCTGGTTTCAGTAAGGTTTGGGATCACATACTACTTGGATTTGAATGTTGATTTTGCCCATTAAAAATTAAGCAGCCTTTGACAAATTACTCCATCCATCTTACACCTGAACCTCAGTTTTTCTTCTGTTAATTGGGGCCCAGCTGGGCTGTTGTGAGGACCTGATGTTACAAGAGTAAAAAGTGGTCACTCTGGTACTTGGCATATAATGGACCCTAAACAAATAGTCTCCATGATTGTGGTTTTGAGCAGGTCATTTTGTCTCTTCAGGTTTCCATCTGCTTACTTTTATTTGTTTTTTTTTTTTTTGAGACATGGTCTTGCTGTGTCGCGCAAGCTGGAAGTCTAGTGATATTATCATGGCTCACTGTAGCCTCGACCTCCCAGGCTCAAGTGATCCTTCTGCCTCAGCCTCCCGAGCAGCTAGGACTACAGGCACATGCCACCATGCCCAGCTAATTCTTGTATTCTTTACAGAGACAGGGTCTCACTATATTACGTGGTCTCAAACTCCTGGACTCAAGTGGTTCTCCCACCTTGGCCTCTCAAAATGTCGGGATTGCAGGCAAGAGCCACTGAACCTGGCCTTCATTTTCTTTATACGTAAAATTAGAGTGTTTAATTAGGGCAGCAGTTCTCTAACATTAATGGTCATCACAATCACCTGGAGTGCTGTTAAAACACAGATTACTGGGCGCAGGCTTGATAATTTATGATTCAGTGGGTCTGGAGTGGAGCCCTAGAGTGTGGGCTTCTAACAATTTCCCAAATGATGCTGATGGTAACTACACCCTGAGAACTATTCGACTGGAAAATTGGATTATTGAAAGGCCCCTGCCAACACTAGGATTTTACTGTTTCTAACTGTAATGATAATAGGCAGTATTTGAGACTATGTGCCAGGCATTGTGCAAAGTGCGTTATATACACTATCTCATTTGGTTCTCCTGGTAATTAGTAGGTATTATCTTCCTTCAAAGGGTTAGGTAAATTGTTGAAAGTCACACAGCTAAATAAATGGGAAGGTTGAAACTGCCCTGATGTTTCTCTTGACCAAATGAATTGCTTCCTTTGGTTTCTCAAGTTTTTAGGACTCCTGTATACTCATTTTCTATTTTTGTTTGTTTGTTTGAGATGGAATTTCGCTGTTTTGGCCCAGGCAGGAGTGCAGTGGCACGATCTCAACTCACTGCAACCTCCGCCTTCCAGGTTCAAGTGATTCTCCTACCTCACCCTCCCGAGTAGTTGGGATTACAGGCAAGCGCCGTCACGCCCAGCTAATTTTTGTATTTTTAGTAGAGACGGAGTTTCACCATGTTGTCCAGGATGGTCTCAATCTCTTGAGTTTGTGATCTGCCCGCCTTGGCCTCCCAAAGTGCTGGGATTACAGGCATGAGCCGCTGTGCCTAGCCTACTCATTTTACTTTTTACTTATTTGGCTTGGCAAGGGTGGTGGTGGTGGTGGTGTTGCTATCTATGTCTGAGACTGCAAACTGGGAACTGGTATTCAAAACTTAGTTTGTACTGCCTGATTTAGGCCCTTATTATGTGTTTTATTGCTATCTTGCCTATCAGCCCTATCTCCTCGGTCAAATTTGTAAGCTTCTTGAGGATGCGGAGCTTATCTTTTGATTACTGTATAGTGCTCAGCAGAATACTCTTCACATTGCAATAATTCCTATGATGAAGACGATGGGTTGTCATTGTAATCATTTTGGCAGGTTCACAGTAGGCACTCAGGTTTCAGGCATAGGGTGTACCAGTTATTTTTGAATAATCATGCCATAGCATTCAAGTTCTTTAGCAGTTTGCAGCTTTTGCACAATTAAGGTATGACAAACGTAATTTTATTGAGGGAAATGCTTACTCAGTGAGCTGAACTTTAATGTAAATTTGAAATGAAAAGGTCCTGTGTTCTGATTTCAGATTTTCAGAAACTGGATGTTAGATGGAAATCATGTTAGCCTTAATACTATGCCTTAAAGTGCTACCCATATTTTATTTGTATTCCCATTCACTCATTGATTTGAACAACCATTTTTATTCATTGTAGAAGGCACTTAAATAAGTATAAAAACCAGGCAAAATTTCTTCTCTTTTATAATACATCCTTGATCATAGATAGAAATTTTGTCACTTCTCTGATATTTAAAAATAAGACGGGTGGCAGTTCGAATATCTATAATGAGGTGAAGATCAGATTGTGCTTGAAAACCAGGACAGAGGGTTTCTGTGGCAGTCTTCTTCATGTGCTGGGAGAATGGGAACATTTGTCAGTTTACTAAGGTTTTGCTTTACTCTTGTGCTTTATAGAATTTCTTAAAGAAATGTGTTTATTTTGCAGTGAGGACTGGTAATTTCATTCCTCTGTACCCCTGTAAGTGGTACAGTGAACCACAGATGTGTTCAAAGTTAGCTGTTGATACGTGATGAGGGAGGGGAAAGAGGAGGGACACACTGGGGTATTATTTTCTATCTTCTATGTGGAGATTTCCTTGGCTGGAGATGTATTTAGCTGTGCAGTGGTAACTGCTGTTCTGTAGAGTTCTAAGGCAGCATTACAGGGAGAAGCCGTCTTGAACTGACTCTCTAGGTTTGTTGCTATTGTAGTGTTGGGTTAAAAAAAATTCAAGCCATTGGGAAGGAATGTGGTGGAGTCAGTCAAGGTTTCTTGTTTTTGTTTTCGTTCTATCCTTTCCTGAGCTGTTTGAGTATGTATGAAACAACCTTTTACAATTCCAAACCAGGTCCTTTTATCTGTGCTCCAAAATGCCCACTGTGACCCCCATGTGTTAACATGAAGGCTCAAGTTTGTTGATTCTGAAAGTGTTGTTTCTTTAAAAGATTTTTATGTAAATCCTCTACTTTAAATTTTATTGCTGTAAATTGGTGATTCTCAACTTGGGCTGCACATTCAGATCACGTGGGAAACACTTAAAGGGAAAATCCCAGGACCCACCCCTGATTAAATTTTGATTTAATTTATCTGGTGTGGGTCTCCAGCATTCATGTTTTAAAAGCCTCCCTAGTTGATTTTTTTTTTTTTTTGGAGACAGGATCGCATTCTTTTGCCCAGGCTTGAGTTCAATAGCACCATCTCAGCTCACTGCACCCTCTGCCTTTCTGGGCACAAGTGATTCTCCCGTCTCAGCCTGCTGAGCATCTGGGACTACAGGCACACGCCACCATACCTGGCTAATTTTTGTATTTTTAGTAGAGATGGGATTTCACCATGTTGGCCAGGCTGGTCTTGATGTCCTGGGCTCAAATGATCTGCCTGCGTCGGCCTCCCAAAGTGCTAGAATTACAGGTGTGAGCCACTGTGCCCAGCCCTCCCTAGATGATTCTAATGTATGGTCACTATTAAGGAGTACTGCCCTAAGTTCTGCTTTTGGAGAGTCCTATAAATTTCTTAGTAGAAAACAGGTCCACCCCCACCCCTACCCTCTCCCACAAGGGAGAGTTGAGATTGTCCAATCTGAATCTTATTCAAAAGCACAGAAATATAATCTTATAATTTTGCAAATACTTAAGAGTAGGCTTTGAGTTATGTTTACAGTGATCTCCAATCTTCCCTTTAACAGACTTTGCTTGCTAAATATATTTTGTCTGTGTTTTTAAAACACTCCACACTCTGTATGACTGATTTATCAGATTGCTGATACCAGTACCACAAGGACCCAGGGTCCTCTAGCTGTGTTTGGTGAGGCAGGTCTTTGTCAATTTAAGTAATCCTGTCAGATGGTGTAGCCCATCTTGTAACTCACGACAAAGCACTGTTGCTCAGATACTGTGATTTATTTTCCTTAATGAGCAGTTTTTATATATGTTCCATTTTCAGACAGGTGGTGCTTTGAGTTGAATTTGCAAGTTCAGTGAAACATGGATCTCTTTTTTTCTTAACTCCCTTTTCTTCTCCTAAGGTGCTTAATTTCCATGCTTGACATCATACCAGTATTTGCCAGCCAAAATAAATGCCAATATTGTGATTCTGTAGGGAAAGAAGTAGGTCATTTATTAATTCAACTAGAACATACTGCACTGTTCCTTTGTTCAAGGACCTGAATAGGACAAACATGGCCTTTGCTTTCATGGTGGTCAGGTACCTTCTCTGAGGGGATACAGAGATGATTAGATTTTTTTTCGTTTCATCTCTACATTCTATTCCATTGGCAAATCTTGGCTCCACCTTCAGATTACATTCTGAAAATAAATAACATTCCTCATTTGACTGCTATCATCATCCTAGTCCAAGGTATTATCATCCTTTGCCTGGACAACCTTTGCAGCCTCCCAGTTGGTCTCCTTGCTTCTGAAGTTATTGGTCATTTATAGTGTGTCGATAACACATCCATGTCCCTCCTCAAATTTCTTCAAAGGCTTCCTGTCACACGTAGACTAAAATTCAAACTCCGTATCGTGAGCTGCAGGCTCTAGATGATCCAAGTTCTGTCTGCTTTTATTTTCCTCTTTGGTGTTGTCTTTATCACCTCTCTTTTGGCTCCCTGTGCTCCAGCCATACTGTTTCTTTTGCTCAACAAGCTAAGTATATTCCTGCCTATCTATTTTCGATTCCTTCTGCCTGGAAAGCTTTAATCCAGATCTCCTGTCAGCTTGGCTCTGTTCTTCACCCTGTTCAGGTCTCTACTACTCTTAAAAGAGGTGTTATTCACTGTCAGCTGTACAAGGACAACTTCACTCTCTGTCCTCTTACTGTGTTTTTTTTTTTTTTTTTTTTTGAGAAGGAGTCTCGCTCTTTCGCCCAGGCCAGAGTGCAGTGGCGCTATCTTGGCTCACTGCAAGCTCCACCTCCCGGGTTCATGCCATTCTCCTGCCTCAGCCTCCCAGGTAGCTGGGACTACAGGCGCCTGCAACCACGCCCGGCTAATTTTATTTGTATTTTTAGTAGAAACGGGGTTTCACCGTGTTAGCCAGGATGGTTTCGATCTCCTGACCTCGTGATCCGCCCGCCTCGGCCTCCCAAAGTGCTGGGATTACAGGCATGAGCCACCGCGCCCGGCCTTTTTTTTTCTTTATAACACTTGTCACAGTGACATTTCGTATGCACACATATATGCATAACACACTTTTTTTTGGCTTTTTAATTCTCTTCATACCTCTGGAATGTGAATTTCCTCCTGTTAGGGGCTTTGCCTTGTTCACTGCTATAACAAATGTACCTTGAAACATATGAGGCATCCAAAAAATGCTTGAATCAAGTGAATAAGATTGTAACTGACAAGTACGGCAAGGCACAAAGTTCTGTGAGAGGGCCTATCGTTGAACTCTCCTTTGGTCTCTGCCAGTGTGGCTAGAGCCACAGAGAAAGCAGAGGCTTTGAGTCTGTTTACTAGAGATACTTATGATATAGCAGGGGCCAAGATCAAGCAGAACCTTTTGTGGGACATGTTAAGAATTAGGGAAGCGACCAGGCACAGTGGTTCACGCTCGTAACCCCAGCACTTTGGAAAGCCCAGGCAGGAACATCACTTGAGCCCAGGAATTTGAGATCCACCTGGGCAATATAGCGAGACTTTGTACCAAAAAAAAAAAAAAAAAATTAGGGAAGGGGTGTTTGGGTATCTTCGTAGTTATTGTGATGTTCTATTTTAAATTCATACATATATGAGGGTGAAGTATTAAGTTGCTCTCAAGTCTTACTAGGTGCTGTCACTGGTAACTGGTGTGGGAAATGCTTTATCATAGTGAAGAATTTACAGAGAATTGTGTTCTATTCAGTCATCAGCATTTAACTTTTTATTTTTTGAGACAGGGTCTCGCTCTGTTGCCCAGGCTGGAGTGCACTGGCGTGATCTCGGCTCACTGTACCCTTGCCATCCTGGGCTCAAGCAGTCCTCCCACCTCAGCCTCCCAAGTAGCTGGGACTACAGGAGTGTGCCACCACCATGCCTGGCATTTTTTGGTATTTTTTTGTAGAGGCAAAGTTTTACCATGTTGCCCAGGCTGGTCTCACACTCTTGTGCTCAAAAGCAATCTGCATGCCTTGGCCTCCCAAAGTGTTGGGATTGCAGGTGTGAGCCACCACGCCCATAAAACTGTTTAAAACTGTTTCTTTTTTTGTTGTTGCCGGAGCGGGATCTGGTAAAAAACAGAAAACCTGCCAGATTGTAAAGGAGTTGTAACATTGCTTTAAAACTATTTCTAACTTGATGTTGTTTTGAAGATGATGAATGTAGGTTTTCCAGCTCATTTTTTATTGTTCTTTTTTTCCTTTGAGTTTGATTTATAAGTGAAATTTAATATCCCCATTATTGGGAAAGGAAGATCCTGAAGAGAACACAGAATTCAATTTCTTTTCAGAAAATTTTGCTGCTTCAAGCGGTGCTTGGGCTTCTTATCCTTATTGTAATTGTGAGGGGTGAAAATAGTCTTTTGAACTTTTTATGAGGAAAGTGGTGGTGTTCTGTAAAGGACATTTGTTTAAATATGATTGTTATTGACTTCCATAATCCCTCATTTCATCTGACCTCGGATTAGACCCAGTCTGCCAGTCTGATGAGAGCCAGTTGTAAATTACCTGTTGAATTTCCTGTGGATCCCCTCTGTTGTTCTTTATTAGCTCTATAGTCCAGCTGGATGTTACTGGTTACAGTTTGGCTAATGATCATGACCAGTTTTTGAAGAAGGGATTCCTTATTGGTGGGCAAATTTTGTTGAGTGGTACAGCCAGAAACATTTTTACATTATTCTTTCCTACTTCAGGAGCTAAACATGCAGGCTGTTTATGTATTTGTTTTTAGGGTAATCAAATTTTTTCTTTATAACACTTGTCACACTGACATTTCCTATGCACACATAAAGAGTAACCAGCTATTACACTGTATATTTTGGAGGAAAGTGTTCTGGAAGACCTAGGCGTAAAACTCATTTAATAATGAAGTTGGGGAAATAGATTACGGTTCTTATTAAGAAAAAAAAATTTCATGTTTTAAAGCCTCCCTTTATTTGCCAAAATATTCCAAAATAGAATATCTCCTTGACATGTTATCCAGAACCCAGTATGCCTTACCTGTTTGTCATAAAGATTGATTGAGAAAAGCAGTGTGGTCTAGTGGAAAGATGCAGACTTTTACTTTTTTTTTGAGACGTAGTTTTACTCTTGTCACTCAGGCTGGAGTGCAATGGCGCGATCTCCACTCACTGCAACCTCCGCCTCCTGGATTTGAGTGATTCTCCTGCCTCAGCTTCCCGAGTAGCTGGGATTACAGGCGCCCATCACCACACCCAGCTAATTTTTGTATTTTTAGTAGAGACCACGTTTCACCACGTTGGCTAGGCTGGTCTCGAACTTGTGACCTCAGGTGATCTGCCTGACTCGGCCTCCCAAAGTGCTGGGATTACACTGTGCCCGGTCGACTTTTGCTTTTTCAACAGCTTTATTGAGGTATATTTTAGAATGCAGACTGTTGAGTCAGACCTGAGTTTGAATTCCTACTGGTACTGATAAGCTGTGTGACTTCAGTCTCTAATATGTAATAGGGTTGAAATAACAGTATTTGCTTTATTGAGTTCATATAAAGATTAGAAAATGATATATGTCAAGTACCAGGCCCTTCAGGTTTCAATAAGAGGTAACTATTTTTAGTATTACTAATACTAGCCTGTAGTATCTCTTTCTGTCCTTTTGGGGTTTTAAAGCTTGGGAATGGAAATGAAATGGACAATGATGGTAGAATCTGTTACTACTCAACATAATCATGCTAATTGACCAAAAGAGTACTCTGACATAAGAGTTGGCTTTGTTTTGTTAATGAGCAAGGAGTCCTTATTCTGCCTATTTTATGTTTCCTTTGTAGCTGTCTTGAATAAAGAGTAACCAGATATTACACTGTATATATGATTTGGTATGGCTGGAGATAGGAGCCATACACCCCTTTGGTCTTGGGAGTGGTACCCCCTATATGGACAGATGTATTTGGGATCTAGACTCTAGATTTAGGGGGAGTGCCTTTATTTGTATGAAAATAAAAGCCATACCTCAGAGATATCACAAGTTCATTTCTAGATGACCACAGTATTGCAATAAAGTGAATATCACACTAAAGTGAGAGACATGGGCTTTTTCTGTTTCCTATTGTATATAAAAGTTACATTTACGCTATACTGTAGTCTGTTAAGTATGCAGTAGGCTTATGTCATAATAAACAATGGACTACCTTAATTTTAAAATACTTATTGCTAAAAGAAATACCAGCGATCATCTGAGCCTTCATGAAGTGAGTCATAATCTTTTTTGCTGGTGGAAGGTCTTATCTCCATGTTGATGGCTGCTGACTGGCCAGGGTAGTGGCTGCTGAAGGTTAGGGAAACTATGGCAATTTCTTTCTCTCTCTCTCTCTCTCTCTCTCTTTCTTTCTCTCTTGCTTTCTTGCTTTTTTGCTTTCTTCCCTTCCCTTTCTTCCCTTTCCTTCCTTTCCTTCCAATTCTCGATTTCTAATTCTAGTTATCTTGCTGTTTCTTCCACATCTGCAGTTACTTTTTCGACCTATGTCTTGAACCTTTCAGTTATCCATGAGAATCAGAGTAAACTTAACTCTGCATCTGTTCCAGTTTTATCACGAGATTGCAGTTCAGTCACATCTTCAGGCACTATTTCTAATTCTAATTATCTTGCCGTTTCTTCCACATTTGCAGTTACTTTTTCGACCAATGTCTTGAACCTCTCGATTATCCATGAGAGTTGGAGTCAACTTCTTCCAAACTCCTGTTGGGGTTGATATTTTGAACTCCTCCCATGAATCATGAGTGACTCAATAGAATGATGAATCCTTTCCAGAATAATTTTCAATTTACTTAGCCCAGATTCATCAGAAGAATCACTATCTATGGCAGCTATAGCCTTACAGAATGTATTTTTTAAATTATAAGGCTTAGAAGTGGAAATTACTGCTTGATCTGTGGGCTGCACAATGGATGTTGTGTTAACAGGCATGATAACAGGATTTATATCCTTGTACATCTCTTTCAGACCTCTCGGGCAATGGTGCATTGTCAGTGAGAAGTAATATTTTGAAAGGAATCTTTCTGAGCATGAGGTCTCAATAGTGGACTTAAAATATTCAGTAAACCATGCTGTCAACAGATGTGCTGACATCCTGGCTTTGTTGTTTCATTTATAGAGCATAGGCAGAGTAAATGTAGCATAATTTGTTTTTATTTGATGTGATGTGATGTGATGTGATGTGATGTGATTTAAGAGACGGGGTCTTGCCGTGTTGCCCAGGCTGGTCTCCAACTACTGGGCTCAAGCAGTTCTCCCTCCTTGGCCTCCCAAAGTGCTGGGATTACAGGCATGAGCCACTGCAGCTGGCTGATGCAGTGTAATTCTTAAGGGCCTTAGATTTTCAAAATGATCAAGGAGCATTGGCCTTCACCTAAAATCACCAGCTGCATTAGCTCCTAACAAGAGAGGCTGTCCTTTGAAGCCTTGAAGTCAAGCATTCTCCTCTCTTTGAAACCAGGATTTCTCCTTTCTCCTCTCTAGCCACAAAAGTTTTGGATTGCGTCTTCCAATAGAATGCTGTTTTTTCTGCATTGCTGACAAGTTGTTTAATGGAGCCATCTTCATTGATGATCTTAGCTAGATCTTCTGGATAACATGCCACAGCTTCTCCATCAGCACTTGTTGCTTCATCTTGCACTTTTAGCTTATTGGAGATGGCTTATTTCCTTAAACTTCGTAAACCAGCCTCCGTCAACTTCAAACTTTGCTTCTGCAGCTTCCTCACCTTTCTCAGTCTTCATGAAATTGAAGAGAATTAGGGTCTTGTTCTGGATTCGGCTTTCAGTTTAATGGAATGTTGTGGCTGGTTTGATCTATACAGACCACTAAAACTTTGTCCACATCAGCAATAAAACTGCTTCTCTTGCTTACCATTTGTGTGTTTACTGGAGTAGCACTTTTTAAATTTTCTCCAAGAACTTTTGCATTTACAAGTTTGCTAACTGGTGCAAGAGGCCTTACTTTCAGCCTGTGTTGGCTTTCAACATACCTTTCTCACAAGCTTAATCACTTCTAGCTGTTAAAAAATATATATTCTTTTTCTTTTTTGAGATGGAGTCTCGCTCTGCCGCCCAGGCTGGAGTGCCGTGGCACGATCTTGGCTCACTGCAACCTCTGCCTCCTGGGCTCAAGTGATTCTCCTGTCTCAGCCTCCTGAGTAGCTAGGACTACAAGCGCGCAATGCCACACCCACATAATTTTTGTATTTTTAGTAGAGACGGGGTTTCGTCATGTTGGCCAGGCTGGTCTCAAACTCTTGACCTCAGGTGATCCGCCTGCCTCCGCCTCCCGAAGTGCTGGGATTACAGGCATGAGCCACTGCGCCCGCTCTCTAAAAAAATATTCTTTTCTTTCAGCTATTTTACCAGAAAACATCCGCAAGTGTCTATTTCTAGCTTTTGATTTAAAGCGAGAGCTGTAGACTCTTCCACTTGAACACTTAAAGGCCATTGTGGCGTTACTAATTGGCCTAATTTCAATATTGTTGTGTTTCAGGGAATAGGGAAACGAGGAGAGGGAGAGAGACGGGAATGGCCAGTCAGTGGAGTGGTGAGAACACACATTTTTATCAGTTAAGTTTTCCGTCTTTTATGGGCACGGTTCATGGTACCTCCAGAAATTACAATGGCAGTGTCAGAGATCATTGATCACAGATCATCATAACAGATAATGAAAACATTTGGACTATTGTGAGAATTACCCAAATGTGTCACATGGACATGAAGTGAGTGCACGCTGTTGGAAGAATGACGCTGACAGACTTGCTAGATGCAGGGTTGCCATAAACATTGAATTTGTTTTTTTTTTTTTTTTTCCAAACAACATCTGCAAAGTGCGGTGAAGTGAAGCTTTACTTGCTTGATGAGCATAGATTAGTTCAGTTTCTAACCCACTTTTGTAGTTGATAGGAGACCACCCCTAGTATTTCTCAGCCAGTTAATTTCGTGGTACTTTTGTTAGGAATATGATTAAAAGTGTTTCATATTTCCAGTATGAATACTTGTTTAAGTATTTATGGCTGAATGCATCTTTGTCTTTATGATAGAAGCCTAAATATGCTTGTGTCCTACCTATAGATCTGTTCCTAAGTGTGGTATGCTTTGGCTGTGTTAGTGGCTAGAAAATAGATGGGGACATCCCGAAGGCAGCAGGCTAGTCTCCTCAAACTGTAGACTTTTTTTTCTGATAGAAGGGCTTGAAGCCTTTAAGAGAGTCAAAGGAACTTCTGTGTTTCCAGAATCAGTTACTGATTTGTTGAGAATTGGGGCTTTATTTTTTTAGACTGTAGTTACTAGCACCTGTATGTCACCTTTAGGAACCTTGACAGATGGTCCCCAACTTACTGTAGTTCAAATTATGGTTTTTCAACTTTATTATCGTGTGAAAACTGGAAACTGTACTTTGAGTACCCACAACCGTTGTTTCCACTTTCAGTACAGTCTTCAGCAAATGAGTTATTCATGCTTTGTTATAAAATAGGCTTTGTGTTAGATGATTTTGCCCAACTGTAGGATAATGTATGTGTTCTGAGCACGTTAAGGTAGGCCCAGCTAAGCTTTGATGTTCAGTAGGTTAAGTGTGTTAAATGCATTTCCATCTTACGATATTTTCAAATTATGATGGGTTTATTGGGACAAAATCCCCGTTGTAAGTTGAGGAGAATCTGTACACCGTAGTTTATTCATTCAACAAAGTGCTTGTTAAGGCCAGAAACTTCAGTTGCTGCGTTTATTTTCTCGTGGGGTGGGGGGGTCAATAAAATAACAAAGTAGAATATATATTTGGTTGCAGCAAATGCTATGCAGAAAAAAAGCAGGTAAGAGGGATAAGGAGTACAGGGGAAAACAATGCAGTGATAAATAGGGTCATCAGGGAAGGCCTAACTATGAAAGTGATATTTGTGTCAGGATGTGAAGTCAGCTGTGTGAGCATTTGTGGAAGATATTTTGGACAAAAAGAACAGCCAGTGCCAAAACTTTAAGGACAGAGACTGCCTGGAGGAATCCGGCAAGCAAGCCAGCGTAGCTTCAACAGCAAGTGGTGAAGAGGACACAGGAGGTGAAGTCATAGACATAAAAGGGAACTGAGGTAGGTGGAGACAGGTTGTGTGGAACCTAGTAGGCCTGTTGTGAGGATTGTAGCTCTTGCTCTAAGGTAGAAAGCCATTTCCTGCTTTGAGTAGACGAGTGACATGATCTGATTAGTTTGTGGACAGAAGCAAAAAAAAAAAAAGAGTTAGGGGGCTACTATAATAACCTAGTGAGAGAATGGTGTCTTGGGTTCCAGTGGTGGTGGTAGAGTGTGAGAATTAAGGTTCAATTCTGGATATATTTTGAAGTCAGAGCAGGTAGGATTTGCTGATGGGCTGGATGTATGGGTTATAAAGGAGGAAGGAATTTTTGGTCTGAGCAAGTAGATGGAAGGTATTGCTCTTTACTGAGGTGGGAAGACTGGGAAAACTAGGTGGGAGCAGGGGAGAAGATCGGAGTTCAGTTTATGTTACTATGATAAAGATAATGAGATGCTGAAACATTCTCTCTTTGAATCTAGCTGTATTTTTTGGTATTGCATATTTTAAAATTTCATCGTAAGTACATGTTTTACATTTGTCATAATTCAAAACAAAGCGAATCTTGATGTAAATAGACTTTGGTTAATAAGAATATGTAAGTATTGGCTCATTAAGTATAATAAATGTGCAAAGGAAATGGAAGGGAGTGTATGTGGGTACTCTTTCTACTCAGTTCATTAAACCTCAACTTACTTTAAAATATAGTCTATTAATTTAAAAAATTAATCATGTTAACTTACACTGTCATGTTTTCTTTGATCGTTGAGGTCATTTCTGGGGGTCTGTCTTTTATTTAGTGACAGCATGTTGACTTGCCCCTCGCTCCCACTTGTTTCTGACATAATTTCATACCAAGTATATATCCACAGTAGACCTCCTTTCATTCATGGAAATGCACAGCTTATATAAATATATTGTAGAAAATTGTGCTGCTTTTACTTAGACTGAAAGACACAAGAGTCCCCTGTAACAAACAGCTTGAAGTTCTTTCATTTCACTGAGGTTTGTGCAGGGTTCCTGAAACTGTCCTGTTTCAAGAGCTGCCAGATAACCTGATCCTAGAGTGAAACTCACTTTGGCATTCAGATTTTGTCTATGTTGGTATACCTCAACAGTTTAAGATTCTTTTTTAACTTACATGACTCCATGAAAGAGGTATTTGATGTTTCAGTGTTCGGTTTTGGTAGCTATTAATTATCCCTTGTAGCCTTCCACTTAGAAGTGATACTTTCAGATTGAACATTGTTTCTTAAGTTTTTTCCTTTCCACCCCTCTCTCTCCTTCTTCAGAAATAAAGAAAGCTCTGCATGTGTGTTGGTGTGTTTTAAGTATAATTTTTAATCTGTTTGTGGAACCACAGAAATGGATCCAAGAGGTAGGTAAGATCTTAAATTGAATTTGGTGTTAAATAAGCTGGCCTTTGACCCATAGGCAATGAGTGAGGAGCACCGTTAGGTTAAGACTAGAAGCAGAAATACTAGGCATTTTAGAGGCCAGGTGAAGGGTGAGTAAGGACATTTAGGTCAATTGAAATAGAAAAAGACAGATGTGAAATGTAAAAGGACTTAATTATGGTAGGAACTTAGTGATTTTGAGCCTGACAGCCTGAGTAGGAAGGCGAGAACATTGACAATAGGCAAGTTTAGAGGAAGAGCTAGTTTTAGATGAAAGATTGGAATTTGTACAAGTTGAATTTTAGATGATGAAGTGTAGTGGTTAAAATTCAGGACTCTGGGCTGGGTGTGGTGGCTCACACCTGTAATCCCAGCGCTTTTGGAGGCCGAGGTGGGCAGCTCTCTTGAGGTCAGGAGTTTGAGAGCAGCCTGGCCAACGTGGTGAAACCTCATCTCTACTAAAAATACAAAAATTAGCCGGATGTGGTGGTGTGCACCTGTAATTCCAGTTACTCGGGAGGCTGAGGTACGAGATCATTTGAACCTGGGAAGCAGAGATTGCAATGCACCAAGATTGCACCTAGGCAACTGAGCGAGACTCCCCATCTCAAAAAAAAAAAAAAAAAAAAATTGAGGACTCTGGAGCCAAATTACCTGTATACAGATGTAGATTTTACCTGTGCTTGCTTCTCTGACAAATGACCTAACCCCTTGGTGCCTCTTTTTCTCCATCTGCAGTATGGGGATAGTAGGCACTGCTTTATAGAGTTGTTATAATGATGAAATGATGAAAAGTCATGTAATGTTGTAGCATAGTGCCCAGAACAAAGGAAGCATTCAGCAAAAGCTGCTATATATAGGATCCAGCTGGAGAAAGCAAATTCATTAGAAAATATTAAGGCTGGTGATACACATTTGTTAGTCATAAAATATTGGAGCTATGTGGGATCTTTTACCACAATTTTTGTTTACCCCTATTATTTTATCCATGAAGTGTAGAAGAGATCATTAAACCTTGAGAAATGGATAAGGCCCATGAGAAGGAATGAAGAATAGAAAATTTAGACTAGCAACTTAATCTAGGATTATTCTTAAATTTAGTGTAGGGCAATGGTTTTCCACCTCTGATAGAGAGAAGCAGTGCACTGACTATTGGTTGTTTATCCATCGGCTTTTCTACTCTTGCTTGCCTCCCTCCCCCATTAATGGAATCTCCAATATTGTTTAACTATCTTGTAATTGTGTAATTCAAAGGATGCTAGGCCTCTCTCTGGCTTCAGCAAGGAAACTTCATCAAAATGTGGTCCCGAGATCACCGAAGTGTAGTCTTTGGACCATTACCTAGAAATCTGTTAGAAATGTAAATTCTGGGACCCTATTTCAGATGTCCCGAGTCAGAAACTCTGGGGGTGGGGCCCACCAATCAGTGTTTAGCAAGCCTTGCATGCTTAAAGTTTGACATCTAGTGTAGGGCTTCCAACTGAGATAACTTTAGAATATAAAGCGTCTAATGTAAATGAACTAAGCTCTCAGATTAGGGATGATTTTGAACTGTGGATCATGTGCCATATCTGAAGGGATTGGCTACTGTTTAGCCAATAGTCATTAAGAGGCTTGCAGACCCGGTGCTGGCAGATCTTGTGTTTGTGTGCAGTAGATTTTAAAATGCTGGCAACTTACTGAATTTTTTTGTGACACGCTTGTGAAGGCCAAAGAAAACCCAACTACAAGCAAATAAAACTAACGTCGGGAACATGACCCTCAGTTAGTGCTCTTTTATGTGAGAGTTTAAAAACATTGCGTGTAAAGCTTGCTTCATACCATAGATTATTACCTTAGGTTAAATTTCTAGATGTGGACTTTTTTTGGCGGGGCGGTCATGGGATAATGACAATTTTAAGGCTTTCAAGAAATGTTATGTTCTCCAGAATGAAACTGCTGTTTTGTCGGCAGTGTTCTAAAGCCTAACAGATAGTAGTTTTTAAAGAATTTCCAATTTAATAGACAAAAAAGACATCCTTGGAATATTTTATTTGGTTGATTTAGTAGTGTATTTCTTTTGTATTTGTCACTTTTTTATATAAAGAAATCTGTAATTCTTTGTGTCTTTTTGAGTTATTCGAAAGGGTTTTTTTGCATTTTAAAAGCATAATTTATTAAAATGCAGATTGTTTTCCCTAGCTTTTTATTTATTTACGTTTTAATTTTTATGGTTTTTGAATGATAGAAGTTTTAAATTTCTTTAGTCAGATCCATCAGTCTTTGTAAAATACCCTTTTAAAAGCCTGGGCTTTTCATTGGAATTAGATAGACTCTCTGAAGATCTTTGGATGCTTTGCCAGGCATGCACATGGTTACTGCTGTGAACTATCATGAATAGGATATCCCTTCCTCCACCTGCCAGTGCCACCATCACTAATATCTATTTAACAGACATTTATTGAATGTTTACTGCATACATAAAAGGAAACTGTTAAAATGGTGTGGATACATCAGTGAATAAAACAAAGACGAATTCCTACTTTCTTGGAATTTACGTTACTGGAAGGAGAGTCAATACACAAATTTCTGAGATCGTTTCTTCACCCAGAAGTCTGGCAGCTTTTAAGGAATGGCTAGAAAGCTTTACTTGGCTGGGTTGCTTCGTCAAGTGCTGTGTGCACATGGCTGTTCAACATGGAAGTCTCAGGGTTATAATATCTCTTACATGAAGTCTCTGTGCTCAGTTGAAGCTGTATGCCCATTTATAACCTGTCCTGGAAAGTCATCTAGTACCACATCCACCATATTCTGTTGAAAGTCATCTAGTACCACATCCACCATATTCTGTTGGTCACAAGCTCCCTCAGATTTGAGGGGGAATTGACAGAAATCTGCCTCTCATTGGGAGAAGTGTCAAATAATTTGTAACCCTTTTTAAAAACATTCCCTCATATATTTTTTTCTTCACTTGTAATAAATATAACTTTATACTTTATAAAAATGTAATTTTCAAACATTACTTCAGTAATACTGTTGATTACTGAGATTATTATTATTATTTCTTTTTTTGAGACGGAGTCTCGCTCTGTCGCCCAGGCTGGAGCGCAGTGGTGCAATCTCGGCTCACTGCAAGCTCCACCTCCCGGGTTCACGCCATTCTCCTGCCTCAGCCTCTCCGAGTAGCTGGGACTACAGGTGCCTGCCACCACGCCCGGCTAATTTTTTGTATTTTTAGTAGAGACAGAGTTTCACCGTGGTCTTGATCTCCTGACCTCGTGATCCGCCCACCTCGGCCTCCCAAAGTGCTGGGATTACAAGCGTGAGCCACCGCGCCCGGCCTTACTGAGATTATTTTGCCGTTTAAAATATATTTTCAAACACTCTTTTGGAAGCTACAGATTTATAGATTTTTGTTTACATTTAAAATAATTCCCTGCCAACAAGCTGTGAAAGGGAAAAGTAATGCAACTTTTATTCACTGTTGGAAAAGTTCTTGAGCTGTATTGGAAAACTGATAAGAAATTGGAGGACTCTAAATGAGGAGTTTTTAAGAGTTAAGGTTAAAGATTGCATTGCACTTAAAAGTAAAGGGAGCCACTGGAAGAGACGGGACAGAAGAGTCACAGGGTTGATAATGAATTGATTTATTATTCCTTCCTGATCTGCTTTTAATATTTTGTGTCTTGATAGAAAACATTATTATAGTTTAATAATGTGTTGTTGTTGTTGTTGTTGGTTTTTGTTTTTTGAGATGGAGTCTCGCTCTGTTGCCCAGGCTGGAGTGCATTGGCGCCATCTCGGCTCACTGCAGGCTCCGCCTCCCAAGTTCACACCATTCTCCTGCCTCATCATGCCGAGTAGCTGGGAGTACAGGCACGCATCACCACGCCCGGCTAATTTTTTGTGTTTTTAGTAGAGACGGGGTTTCACTGTGTTAGCCAGAATGGTCTTGATCTTCTGACCTCGTGATCCGCCTGCCTTGGCCTCCCAAAGTGCTGGGATTACAGGCGTGAGCCACTGCGCCTCACAGTAATGGTTTTTTTGACTATATGTCTGTTTCCTTTGAGGACTTTACGTGGTGAGCTATTTCTAATAAAATCTAAATTACTAACTATTTAATTTTTGTGAAGTATAAAATCCTATCTCAGTTTGAAGTTGGGTCTAGTTTTCACTCCGCCGTTAAGTTTTTCAGGTCAGTTGACTTATTTATAAGAGGCTTGGTTCTGGGGATTCTTCTCGTGTGTGATTCTATAGTTAGTAACATGAGTTATAAAACCAATCAGAAAATGTGCCATAAATGAAAACGTTTCCACCGTAGTTTCCAACTCTGAATGCTCCTTATCCTCTGCTTTGTCACATTGGTAACTACTGTGGTGATAACTTACTGTCCAGCAGTTATGGGGCATTTGCCTGGTGTCTGTATGCAGCTTAAGCATTTTGTGGTTACCCTCTGTGATGACCCTAGGGATCCCTGGGGTAAATGTTAAAAGCGGTCTGTGTATGTTTTTTAAATGCGTTAGTATTTCTGCCTGATTGCAAAGATTTATCTGTTGGCTTTCCTAAAGTTGTTGGATTGTTTAAGCATACTTTTTGAGTAGAGTCAAAGTATCCTGTAGTTTGAAATCACATATAGTTTGCTGAAAACGCATGTATGCATCCTGTAATACATATCTAAAGTTATCTTCACTCCTTGAATGTATACTTTCCTGGGGATTTCTGTTTAGCTTTCAGGAGCAGTACAGTGGGGGTGGGGACGGGGGTAATATAGAACTGTTGACATTCTCGATAGCTTTATACTATTTTCTCATCCATAGTAAGGAGACAGAAAATCTGCACTTTCTTTTTGCTCTTTAAAAATTCTTGCTTTACAGGCTGGACACAGTGTCTCACGTCTGTATTCCCAGTACTTTGGGAGGCCGAGATGGGTGGATCACCTGAGGTCAGCAGTGTGAGACCAGCCTGGCCAACATGGCAAAACCCCATCTCTACTAAAAATAAAAAAATTAGCTGAGCGTGGTGGCGGGCACCTGTAATCCCAGCTTACTGGGAAGGCTGAGGCAGGAAAATCGCTTGAACTCAGGAGGTGGAGGTTGCAGTGAGCCAAGATTGCACATTGCACTCCTGCCTGCATGACAAGAGCTTAACCCCATCTCAAAATAAATAAATAAATAAGTTTTGGCTTTACAAAAATACCTGTTTGCAAAAGAAAAAATGAAAAAAATTCGTGGACTTTAGTACAAAATTTCAGTGAAATGGACCTAAATCTGGACAGATCTTTAGAGTGTCTAAATCAAAAGGAGAAACTGTTAAAAAGAAAAATTGTTCTAAACCTCATCTAAACAGAATCTGTGTGATATAATTCATAACCTCCTTCTGAGAAGAAATGAACATTTCTGTTATACAGTTGTCTGATAAACCTTAATGGGATTAAGGCTTCTGCTGGGGAACCAGTTACCTCCCCACTCAGATGACTGTCATAGTCTAATAACTTTTAACAAGATATTGTCATTTTTAAAAAAATCTATGAATTAGTCATTGCCATTTCCTAATATAGCTCTATCAAGAGTGTATATGTCTTTAAATTAGTATATCAGAGACCTTCTTTCTTGCTTAAAAGATTGTAATAAAATACTGACATGTGGTCCTAACTAAACTGGGAAAAATATTGTAAGCTGTTATCAGCAATGTAGAACTCCTAGGGAGAATTTGATAGTAGTCTAAGAACATTAGAATGAAGTTTTTCTAGTTTTAGTTCCGCATGTTAGGGAATCTTTACCCTTCTTCCTCTTCAGATATATAAGATTATTTTGATACTTACGCAGCCTGATTCAGTTAGATGTTTTAGTTTTTTTGTTTTTGTTTTTGTTTGAGAGGGAGTCTCGCTGTTGCCCAGGCTGGAGTGCAATGGTGCGATCTCGGCTCACTGCAACCTCTGCCTCCTGGGTTCAAGCTATTCTCCTGCCTCAGCCTCCTGAGTAGCTGGGACAACAGGCGCCTGCCACCACGCCCAGCTAATTTTTGTATTTTTAGTAGAGACGGGGTTTCAGCATATTGGCCACGCTGGTCTAGAACTCCTGACCTTGTGATCTGCCCTACTTGGCCTCCCATTGTGCTGGGATTACAGGCGTGAGCCTACATGCCTGGCCCTGAGCATCTTTTTCTTACCAGTTTGCTTTAACGGTTTGACGGTCTGACTTGGCTTATGACTCTGGGCAAATCATTTAATCCTTTGGGCCCCATTTTGGGCTCATTTTACTCATTTAAAAATTAAGATGCTTAGAGATAGATAATTTCTAATGTTTCTTTTGGTTTTAAGGTTTTTGGCACTTTCTGAGTGGGTGATTTAGATTTAGATTTGGCCTCATGGCTTAATCAAGATCTTACAAAGTCTATGTGAGTGTTATTGACTAAGGAGTTCTCTTGAAACATCTAAAATGAATTGAGCCTTTCAGGTGTCTACCTATAAGGACTGTACCCCCTCCCATGTAGGTTACATCTGTACATACAGGGTATACTTCATGCAGATGATCATAAATTCATTGACATTTTATAAAGAAAGTGCCTCATAGGTTTTTTTTTTTTTTTTTTTTTTAGTCCAACTCATGAGTTTTTTGGATGAGAGAACTGAGGAGTATCTTGAATGACTTTCTTTGAGCATGATCTACAGTACGATAAACAGTTTGCCCCACTTCTTATACCTGCAGGTAAATTTGAAAGACACACAGGCTTGCATATGCCTAACTTTAACAAAAGTTACTTTTTCCACATACTCTGCATACTACATACTCTTAATTAGTTTTTCTGTTGTATTCTTTTCCATTATTTTTTAAATGTTGGGTCACAGCTTAAACTTCTCTCTTGCCATTCATTTGATTGTTAACAGACTGTAACAGCTATTTGGTGGCTTAGCCAAAGAACCTGCAAACACATGGGGCCATGATGGGGCTGAAAGGAAAGATTGACCTTGGAAAGCTAAGATTTTATTCTTATCAGTGGTTCATATACAGCAAGGTTTCTTAATGTCAGCTTTACTGACATTTTCTTGTAGGAAACTGTCCTGTGTTGTAGTACGGTTAACGGCATCTCTGGCCTGTACCAAGTACCACCCCCCCACCCCCACCCCCAGTTGTGACAATGAAAAATGTGTTCAGGCATTGCTAGTTTCTTTGTATTCTTTGTAGTCTTCTTCCCACTTAAATTGATGTCTAAAATTATCTGTCCCAGCCAGGCGTGGTGGCTGATGCCTGTAATCCCAACACTTTGGGAGGCCAAGGTGGGTGGATCACCTGAGGTCGGGAGTTCAAGGCCACCCTGACCAACATGGAGAAACCCTGTCTCTACCAAAAATACAAAATAGCCCGGTGTGATGGCGCATGCCTGTAATCCCACCTACTTGAGAGGCTAAGGCAGGAGAATCACTTGAACTTGGGAGGCGGAGGTTGTGGTGAGCCAAGATTGTGCCATTGCACTCCAGCCTAGGCAACAAGAGCGACACTCCATCTCAAAAAAAAAAAAAAGTAATAATAATAATAAATTTATCTGCCCAGTTTACTTTTTTTTTTTTTTTTGGAGACAATGTCTCACTGTCACCCAGGATGGAATGCAGTAGTGCGATCTTGGCTCACTGCAACCTCTGCCTCCTGGGTTCAAGCGATTCTCCCACCTCAGCCTCCTGAGTAGCTGACACTACAGGCACGCACCACCATGCCCGGCTAATTTTTGCATTTTTAGTAGAGATGGGGTTTTACCATGTTGGCCAGGCTGGTCTCGAATTCCTGACCTCAGGTAATCTGCTCGCCTCAGCCTCCCAAAGTGCTGGGATTACAAGCGTGAGCCACCACTCCCGGTCTGGATTTTTTTTTTTTTTTTGAGACAGAGTTTCACTCTTTTCACCCAGGCTGGAGTGCAATGACTTGATCTTGGCTCACTGCAACCTTCACCTCCTGGGTTCAAGCGATTTTCTTACCTTAGCCTCCCGAGTAGCTAGGACTACAGGTGCACCCCACCATGCCCGGCTAATTTTTGTATTTTTAGTAGAGATGGGGTTTCACCATGTTGGTCAGGCTGGTCTTGAACTCGTGACCTCAGGCGATCCACCTGCCTTGACCTCCCCAAGCTGTGGGATTACAGGTGTGAGCCACCGTGCCTGTCTTCATTCTTAATGATTATATAACACTCCCTATAGAGGTGTACAATAATATACTCAGCCGTTCTCCTTTGGGAAATGTAATTGCTTTCAGTTACCTTGATAGTAAACATTATTGTATCAGTGCTCTCGTTTCGGTGGGATCGAATCTTGAAAAGTGGATCAGAGAGCATGAGAATTTTTAATAAGATAATTTTCTGAAAAATAAACTTTTCTGGTTTCTGCTTTTCTTCTGTTCTTTAAGAATGACTCCCAATGCAGTGATTATGCTAGTCTTTACCACACTTTAGATTTATCTTTGTGTGTAGTGTAAGATAGGAATTTCCTCTCCCTTCTTCCCAAATGTGTAGTTGGTTATATCAGTATCAATAATTAAATACAACATTCTTTCCTCTGAGAATTGAGATGTCATCTTTGCATATTACGTTGCTGTGTGTACTTGGATGTATATGTTGTATTTTGTGGTCTGCTGATCTCTTTAGTCTAGTTCAAATACCATCCGTATCTGTTGATTATACTTGTTGTATAATCGCAATTTTAATAATTGGTTGGGCAGAGTCTTCCTTAATACTCTCTTTCGGTTGGGCACGGTGGCTCACGCCTGTAATCCCAGCACTTTGGGAGGTGGAGGCAGGGGGATCATCTGAGGTCAGGAGTTTGAGACCAGCCTGGCCAACATGGTGAAACCCCATCTCTACTAAAAATACAAAAAATTAGCTGGGCATGGCAGCACATGCCTGTAGTCCTATCTCCCTGCGAGGCTGAGGCAGGAGAATGGCTTGAACCCGGGAGGCGGAGGTTGCAGTAAGCCAAGATCACGCCATTGCACTCCAGCCTGGACGACAGAGCGAAACTCCATCTTTAAAAATTATCTTTCAGTGTTTTCTTGGCAGTGTTTGAACACTCATTCACATGAACTCAAATTATTGTGTCAAATTTATCATCACATATTCTGTACCCTTCTTTAAAACGACTTAAGAAATGCATCAGACGTAAAATAACTGCTCCAACTTAATAATTTAAGGGAAAAAAAACTACAATTATGATAGGTAGTTATCACAACCAAGAATATGACATGTTCTTGTTATTTGTTTCACTATAGTTTTAATTATTTTTATGTTCTCTTTAGTTATGCATTGAGTGCCTGATACCTAGTGGCACTGCTGTTTTTATAATACTATTTCTACCTGTTACTACTGCTTTGTATCTAGGACATAGCTTTTTACTTTCCTGACTGTGCATTTTTATTCATGCTCTATTCGCTGCTTGACCTGCTTTCCCCACCTCCCACCCCGACCTTATTTCTCTCCTTCTTACAGAACTCAGCACAAATACTTGTGATTCGTTTCTTGCCCACAGTATTCTTTACCATTAGTATTTCTAAATAGCGTATATTTGACAATCAAATACTCTTTTTATTTGTTTCAGCATCTTTTCACAGAACCTTAGTGAATTCAGAGGGTCATCTCCCCCCTTCCTCCACTTTGACTTATTTTTGAGAAAATTGATTTGGCAGTAATATTTGTAAATCTGTATATTCCAACTGTTAACAAAAACTCTGGCCCAGAGCACCTATGTCAAGTCTTGGCTCTGCTTGTTAGTAGTGTGATCTTAGACAAGTTACTTAGCCTTATTGTCTTAGTTTCCTTATTATAAAATGGGGCAGTGATGATCATAATACCCACTTGACAGGGTTTTAATGAGGATGACATTAATTAATATCTGTAATGTGCCAGACCAGTGTTTTGCGTGGAGTAAGCACTTCATTTGTGATTCCTATAATTTCTGTTATTTAATTCTCATGAGGAAACACTAGTAAAATGAAGTAAAACATAAACCTTCTTATTATATGACCACTGTGCTTTCTCTCATTAGACCAGTTAAAAATCTAAGCCTTTAGCATAACTGTATTACCCTTATTCAAGCACATAAAAGATTTTTCCTACATGCTAGGTTTTTTTGAAGGCAAGTATTGCCAGAAAGCTTTTTACGACTTAAGATGAGCAGTTACTGTGGTCACTTGCTCCTGTCAGTAGTCCTAAATTTAGGATGAGTTTATCATCATCACTGTTCTACAGTTGAGGCACTAGTGCAGAATAATCTCCCATTGAAGCAGTCTCCCTAGTCACTCTGTCACCCCTCCACATGCACTTTGCTGTGCATGCTGGAACCTGATTCAGAACAAAATGTACTTGGGTCTCCGGTTCCTGTTTCTCAAGTGTGTTTAAGGAGTATACGTTTTTCAAAACAAATATTTGTCATTAGATGTAAGGGCATAGAGTACCTTGTGGTAACTGAGTTAGTTCAACCAGGTATGGTAGTCAGAAGCTGGTAAGAGCAGCAGCAACTTCCCATTTACTGAGCACTTATAATAGAATGCTAGACTTTAAAAATGTTATGTCATTGAAATCACACAGCAACCCTGGGAGTGATATCTTCCAATTTTTAGGATGGTAAAAATGTCCACCTTTGTGCCCTCAGTCATTCTTTAACTGCAAACTAGCTCGACCTTTGAGGTCTATGTCATTAAAAATTATTTCTTAAGGGTTTTTTTTTTGGCGGGGGAGTGGTTTTTGAGGGAGGCAGATTTATATAATATATAATGATGAACATGACAGAATATTTTTTCAATTTGATGTGGAATCGAAATCTGCCAATAAAACTTAACTATCTTATGTGTATCATATAATTCACGATTCTGTTAGTGGTTTGCAAAAGCATAGAAACTGAGATGTGAGAATTTTGTATTTTACCATGTGTAAAAGCGGAAACGTTTTTACTCTGGAACATCTATAGTACCCTCAGCAAGTTTCCATTCAAGTTGTGTATGGTTGGGATTAGACTGGGTGCAGTGGCTCACGCCTATAATCCCAACATTTTGGAAGGCCGAGGCAGGAGAATTACCTGAGCCTAGGAGTTTGAGACCAGCCTGGGCAACATCGTGAGACTCCATTTCTATGAAAAAATAAAATTAGCTGGGCGTGGTGGCACACATCTGAGGTCCCAGCTACTGCAGAGACTGAGGTGAGAGTGGTTGCTTGAGCTCAGGTAATTGAGGCTGTAGTGAGCTATGATTGCACCACTGCCCTTTAGCCCGGGTGACAGTGCAAGATCCTATCTCCAAAAAAAGAAAAGCTCTCAAATATCTTGTTGGTAGTTTTCACTTTGTGATATAGCTTTATTTTCCCCGGTTTGAGTATACTCGGACTAAAGAGTGTGGACTATAATCGCTTGACTCCCGCTTTCAGCATTAGAGGCCAGAGTTAGTTTTATGAGGTCTGTTGGCACCAAATGAGAAAAGGGGTTCGCTTCAGTCTGGAATTACTTTGGTTTTAATCTTTTGTAAGGAAAGGTTAGGATCATAGTTCCAACCTGTTATCCTCATTCCCTCTCTCTTCCTGATTCCTTCATTCCCTTTGAACAAATATTTGAGTACCTGCCATTTGCTAGGCATTATTCCAAGCACCCAGAGATATTATGGTGAACAAGACAAAAATCTGTTTTCCGGATGATTCTAGTGGGGGAAACAGACAGTAAGAAAGATAGATAATTAAAAATAATTTTCATGAAGGTTCTATTAATAAAGCCAGGAAGCGGGAAAGAAAGATGTCTAGGGGGTGTTTGGAGAGGGGTTGCAATTTTATAGGATAGTTAAGGGAAGGCCTTAATAAAGTGTCATGTAAGGAAATGACCTGAAGAAAGTGAGGATATCTGCATTAGGAATAGCAAATAAAAGGTCCTGTGGGTGACAACTTGCCTAACATGTTCAGCAAACAGCGGTGACTGGAATGGAATGAGCCAGGAGGAGAACAGGAGATGAGGCCAGAGAGGTAGCAGGGATTGGGTGATAGAGGCTCTCTGCGGCCTTCCAGGGTCGTTGTCAGGACTTGGGTTTTTAGAGATGGTAAACAACTAGGCGAGGTTTTGGGTAGAGGAGTGACATGATCGAACTTATCCTTTTATACAATACTAAGCTGGCTGCTGTGTTCATGATAGTATCCTGAAAGTGGTCAAGGGTGAGAGGTAGAAGCCCGTTTAGGAGGCTCTTGGACTCACCTAGAAAGATTCAACCAAAGTACTAACAATGAAGTGGCAGGAAGTGGCCGAATACTGGATATATTTGAAGACAGTGCCAGTAAGATTTGCTCGCTTTCTTTCCCATCTTGCAAGATGGCGGGTGAAAAAGTTGAGAAGCCAGATACTAAAGAGAAGAAACCCGAAGCCAAGAAGGCTGATGCTGGTGGCAAGGTGAAAAAGGGTAACCTCAAGGCTAAAAAGCCCAAGAAGGGGAAGCCCCATTGCAGCCGCAACCCTGTCCTTGTCAGAGGAATTGGCAGGTATTCCCGATCTGCCATGTATTCCAGAAAGGCCATGTACAAGAGGAAGTACTCAGCCGCTAAATCCAAGGTTGAAAAGAAAAAGAAGGAGAAGGTTCTTGCAACTGTTACAAAACCAGTTGGTGGTGACAAGAACGGTGGTACCCGGGTGGTTAAACTTCGCAAAATGCCTAGATATTATCCTACTGAAGATGTGCCTCGAAAGCTGTTGAGCCACGGCAAAAAACCCTTCAGTCAGCATGTGAGAAAACTGCGAGGCAGCATTACCCCTGGGACCATTCTGATCATCCTTACTGGACGCCACAGGGGCAAGAGGGTGGTTTTCCTGAAGCAGCTGGCTAGTGGCTTGTTACTTGTAACTGGACCTCTGGTCCTCAGTCGAGTTCCTCTACGAAGAACACACCAGAAATTTGTCATTGCCACCTCAACCAAAATCGATATCAGCAATGTAAAAATCCCAAAACATCTTACTGATGCTTACTTCAAGAAGAAGAAGCTGCGGAAGCCCAGACACCAGGAAGGTGAGATCTTCGACACAGAAGAAGAGAAATACGAGATTACGGAGCAGTGCAAGATTGATCAGAAAGCTGTGGACTCACAAATTTTACCAAAAATCAAAGCTATTCCTCAGCTCCAGGGCTACCTGCGATCTGTGTTTGCCCTGACAAATGGAATTTATCCTCACAAATTGGTGTTCTAAATATCTTAAGAACCTAATTAAATAGCTGACTACAAAAAGAAAAAAAAAAGATTTGCTCATTGATTGTGTTTATGAGAGAGAGAGAGAGGTGATGGGGGGCTGAAATTAAGGATTACATGGAGGTTTTTGACCTGAACAGATCCATCTAGTTGAAGCAGGTTTGGGATGGCGTATAGGAGTTGGGGAGGGGAAAGTATCAACTTCATTTTGATCATGTAAAGTTTGAGACACTTTTTAGACATTCAAATAGAAGTGTTTAGGCAGGTAGAAATAGGAATCTGGAGTTGAGGGGAGTGATTTCAGCTAGAGGTGGGAATTTGGGAGTCAGAAACATAGTTGGATACTTAAAGTCATGAGTTTGGGTAAGATCACCTAGGAAGGAAAGTGTAGGAAAGAAGATTTAGTGATTT
Source organism: Hylobates moloch (assembly GCF_009828535.3). NCBI lineage: Eukaryota > Metazoa > Chordata > Mammalia > Primates > Hylobatidae > Hylobates > Hylobates moloch. The sequence goes on along the minus strand of NW_026652285.1, from coordinate 30,083,951 downwards.
CACATATGCAGTCTTAAAAGGAATTCAAAAAGACAATAGAAAAGCCAGGTTAGTATGTCTTGAAAAAGAAGTGAAGAAAGTATTTGAAGGAGGGAGTAATCACCTGTGTTGCATACTGCCAATGGATCAAGGGTGGTAAGGACTGAAATGTGGACATTGGATTTAGTACAGTGGAGGTCATTGGTGACTTTGACCAGCAGTTTTGGTGCAATAGTGAGTTGAAACCCTGTGTTAAATAATGAGAAGAGACAAATTAGACATAATGAGTATTTGCCGTAAAAAGAAATTGAGAAATGGGGCAATAACGTTTCCTCTGGCTTCCTATTATTAGCAGACCTCCTGATCCATCCCCATTGCCGTTGCTGCAGTGCTTCCCTGATATTGAAGAAAATACTTCCCTTCCATGGAGGCAGGGAATGAGCCTGTCTGAGATGCTCTTTATTGCTCTCTTGGAAGCCAGGAAATGCCAAACTTGGGTTACCTTCTTTCGATTGGATAGTGTTTATTAGATGCTTTTGTCACTGTGTTGTTCCTTTAGTCCTGGGGCCCTTAACTAGTTTGCCTTTCCTTTTCTACCTTTCAGAGTTTTCCTTCGATTGCCTCTTGTGTTATTTGCAGGATTTATAATTGTGCTTAGAACAGGGATGAGCTGGGAGAAAGAATGGAGTCTACACCACCTTGCCTGTACCAGGGTTTCTTCTATTTATTCACTTTTTTGTTTGTTTTGTTTCCATATCTCCTCAATTCCTTTTTACCACATTTATTTTTAAGAACTAATAAGTTTATTAACAAATTAATTTTTGGTTCAACTCATTTTCTTGAAGATGGGTTCTGTTGCTAAACCTCAGTGTCTTTAAGGACTATTTCTGAAAATATGGTCTCAGCTGGGCGCATTGGCTCACATCTGTATTTCCAGCACTTTGGGAGACCGAGGTGGGTAGATCACCTGAGGTCAGGAGTTTGAGACCAGCCTGGCTGACATGGTGAAACCCCGTCTCTACTAAAAATACAAAAATTAGCCAGGCGTGGTGGCGGGTGCCCATAATCCCAGCTACTCGGGAGGCTGAGGCAGGAGAATTGCTTGAACCTGGGAGGCGGAGGTTGCAGTGAGCTGAGATCGCGCCACTGTACTCCAGCCTGGGCGAAAGAGCGAGACTCCGTCTCAAAAACAAAACAGAACAAAAAAGAAAAGTATGGTCTTGTACATATCTTACGTAAGAACTAAGAGGCTTTTTCTTCATAAAGGTACGTGAGACTTAACTCTCTCAGGCAATTCTTACACTTACTAAAGTTGGAGCATTATTCCTGGAGATTGTACATTGGAACTTTTTTGATTTCTCAATAGCTGACAGGGGGCTCAATGATAATAGCTAGCTAAGTGATGGGGCCAGGATTTGGAATTCAGTGTTCACTGACTCCAGACACCATACTCTTTTCCAATAAACCGTATTTTCAGAGTGAGAAAGAAGATGTTTTTCTATTGGATTTAGTATTAAAATTCTCTCATTCTTCTAGAGATAGCTGGAGGCAAGTTCTCCCTATGGAATATGTGGGACTGGGGTAGGGATGAAAGGGGGACCTTGTCTCAATACACTGTACTTTTCTGCTCCTTCACCCTTCTGTTTTTTTTTTGTTTGTTTGTTTGTTTTTGTGGCAAGGTCTTGCTATGCTGCCCAGGCTGGAGTACAGTGGTGCAGTCTCGACTCACTGCAGCCTTGACCTCCCAGGCTCAAGCGATCCTCCCTCCTCAGCCTACTGAGTAGCTGGGATCCTAGGCTTGCACCACCATTCCTGGCTAATTTTTGTATTTTTTTGTAGAGATGGGGTTTCACCTGTTGCCCAGGCTGGTCTTGAACTCCTGAGCTTAAGTGATCTTTTTGGTTTTTTGTTTTTGTTTTTGTTTTTTTTTTGAGACGGGGTTTCACTCTTGTCACCCAGGCTGGAGTGCAGTGGCGTGATCTCACTCACTGCAGCCTCTGCCTCTCGGGTTCAAGCAGTTCTCCTGCCTCAGCCTCCCAAGTAGCTGGAATTACAGGCACCCACCGCCATTCCCTACTAATTTTCGTATTTTTAGTAGAGACAGGGTTTCACCATGTTGGTCAGGCTGGTCTTGAACTCCTGACCTCAAGTTATCTGCCCGCCTCAGCCTCCCAAAGTGCTGGGATTACAGGCGTGAGCCACCACGCCCAGCCTCAAGCGATCTCTTTGAAAGAGAAATTAGTATCACATACAGAATTTGAACATTATAACCTCAGTTTGACTTTTGAAAGGAAGAAAAGTAGACAGAAAATTAATTCACTCTGGAGAAGCTATTCTGGAATGGCAGTACTTTGAATAACTGAGAGCCTTTCACTATTTGTCATTTGCTTTATTCTTGAAACGTAACAGTCTTATTCTCTAAAAAAGACACAGTAGGCCGTGTGCGGTTGCTCATGCCCGTAATTCCAGCACTTTGGGAAGCCGAGGTGGGTGGATCACCTGAGGTCAGGAGTTTTGAGACCAGCCTGTCCAAGTGAAACCTTGTTTCTACTAAAAATACAAAAAATTAGCAAGGCTTGGTGGCGGGCACCTGTAATCCCAGCTACTTGGGAGGCTGAGGCAGGAGAATCGCTTGAACCCGGGAAGCGGAGGTTGCAGTGAGCCGAGATCGCACCATTGCACTCCAGCCTGGGCGACAAGAACAAAACTTTGTCTAGAAAAAAAGAAAAAAGACAGTAACTAGCCTAGTATTTTGCTCAAAATCTTCATGCTCAAATTCCATGTTCAGTCCTACAGGCAGTCAAGAACTGTGAGCCATTTCCATACTTCTTTGTCATGCCATTTTTTCCTCCATTAGAACACTTCAGTTAAGTGTTTTTAAAATATAAACATTTGAGAATTAAACAGTATAAGGCATCAGCTAAAACTCTCTCATATTGTTTATATTTTTTGCAAATTTACTTGTAAACTACATGTGCGCAGACATCATTAAAAATTGTCGTACAGTTAAAACACATGGTAGTTCCCATAAGGAGGCATGGATAATCTAGTTGGAGACCAGTTATGTATATGACATGACTTGGAAATAATAGCACATACAAATAACAAAATAAGAGGATCCAACTAAGCTTGAAGAGGACAGAGAGTGAATTGTGAGGTACGATGCACAAGGAAAACTTTCCTGGAGAGACGTGGGTTTTAGTGTTAGAAGATGCTTCTGGGTATTTTCCGGTTGGAAATTTGCATAGGGTATGACAAACAATTGCATTTCTTTTATTGTGTTAGGCAGAGTATATAATATGCATATGTTTACCATGTTTGATGAAAATCTGACTGACGGGTATTGAAAGGAGTTTAAAGTACCTTAAATGATTTTTAAAAGATTGAGTGTATTTTAAAACATACCTCAGTCTTAAACATGTAAAAATTTAATGTACAAAAAAAGTTTATCAGCTGACCTACAGAAAATGAAATGTATCAAACTACTAAAGGTTGTTTGTTTGTTTATTTTTGAGACAGAGTCTCACTCTGTCTCCCAGGCTAGAGTGCAGTGGTGTGATCTTGGCTCACTGCAACCTCTGCCTCCTGGGTTCAAGCAATTCTCCTGCCTCAGCCTCCCGTGTAGCTGGAACTACAGGCCCAGGCCACCACGCCCGGCCAATTTTTTTGTATTTTTAGTAGAGACAGTGTTTCACCATGTTGGTCAGGCTGGTCTCGAACTCCTGACCTCAAATGATCTACCCACCTCAGCCTCCCAAAGTGCTGAGATTACAGGCATGGGCCAGCACGGCTGGCCTAGAGATGTCAAATTATCAAGTTTAGAAGTATGGGCTTTGTGTTAAAGGCACAGTCAGTAAAATCCACAATGGAAGAACTTCCAAAGGACAGATAGTGCTGTCTCTTCCACAAATTGTGAGGACAGAAAATGAGGAGGAGCATATTATGAGCTTGCCATGTATTAGCTAAATGAATTGTGTGGATCTTATTTGACTCTGATTTGGAGAAAACTGAGACAATCCAGGAAATTTAACCAGTAACTGGATATTTAACATTAAGGAATTATTGTTTTTTAGATTATAAAATATATTGGTATATATTCTTAAAGACCTTACATTTTAGAAACATACCGAAATATTTAGAGGTAATGATGGGATGTTGGGAATTGGCTTAAAAATAATTCATAGGGATGGGAGATAGATGTTATAGATGAGGTAGGATTCGCCAAAAGTTGATAGTTGAAATTAGCTGATGGTTTTGTGGGAGTTTATTATCTTTTAGCTTGTATTTGTAAATTTTCATTCAAACAGGGTCTGAGATAAATAAAAGCGTGAGGGAAGATGAGGATTGCTTATATTGTTTTATAAGATTAACATGGATTGCCAGGTTCTGTGTGACCTGGCCCTGCCTACTTGTATGTATTGTCAAGTTGAATGCATTCTTTTCGTTGTTCACTGTTGGAGCTCTAACCCATAACCGTTGTATACATGTCGTTTCTTTGTGACACACCACAGTTCCACCTAGTATCTTCTGCTCCACATCCCCAAGCCCTACCAGTTTGTGCATCCAAGTCCTAATTTATGCTTTGGAGGTCTGTTTAAATATTTATATCACAAGTCTTTCTAGATCCCCCAGTCTAAATCTGACATTGTTAGGCTCTCTTATATTTTATATGATTATTAACATCTCTCTGCCCCATTAAATTGTAAACTTGAGCCATAGTTCTTGTTTTTGCATCCCTAACCTAGTCTAATTCTTGGTAACTAATAGTTGCTTAAATATTTGTTAAATGGAAGGAAGAAGGATAGAGTGAGTTCATGGTGGGCTAAATGCTTGGCTGAAATAAACTACCAAAATACACAAATTTCATTTAAATATTAGAGGTATCTAGTTCAAGCAGTAAGACAAAAGTGCTGTGTTCAATTTCAAGGGTCTGTCAGAATGAATTGGCAGTTTAGATAGAATTGGCTCTGGGGCTGGGTGCTATGGCTCACACCTGTAACTGCAGCACTTTGGGAGGCTGAGGCAGGCGGATCACTTGAGGTCAGGAGTTCAAGACCAGCCTGGCCAACATGGCAAAACCCCCTCTCTACTAAAAACACAAAAATTAGCCAGGCATGGTGACAAGCACCTGTAATCCCAGCTACTCAGGAGGCTGAGGCAGGAGAATCACTTGAACCCGAGAGGCAGAGGTTGCAGTGAGCTGAGATCGTGCCTCTGCACTCCAGCCTGTGTGACAGAGTGAGATTCCATCTAAAAAAAAAAAAAAAAAAAAAAAAAAAAAAAAAGTATTGGTTCTGGTACATTTGTTCCACATTACTACAGATATCTGTAGAAAGCTGATACAACCTAGGTCATGTGACAGATGAGAATCGGTTAAGACGAAGTATGTATCCGAGTTTTTTCCTGGGTTTTACTTTACAACTAAAATGTGGGATAGTTAACTCTGGACAGTTTGGTTCTCTTCTTTTTTCCTTGTGCTTTATTGCCTCCATCTTCTTAAATTTGGGGCTAATGTCATTGATAATGCAATGCCTATTCTAATAGACTACTTTGATTTTTCTGTTTAGAGTGGAACTTTTAGATGACTCTAAAGTTGAAAGCTCAAGAAACTCTCAGAATATGGCTTGTTGCTAACTGAAAACACTTCTGTTTCCTGAATTTATCTGAGAGGTTTTTCTTTAATCTTATTCTATTTTTCTTCCTTTTTTGTACCTTTTTGATATGGAATTTAAATCCATGGTTATAATGACTAAATTGTTTTTCCTTTTTTTTTTGTTTGTTTTTGTTTTTTGTTTTTTGTTTTTGTAGACAGAGTCTTGCTCTGTCCCCCAGGCTGGAGTGCAGTGGCACGATCTCGACACACTGTAACCTCTGCCTCTCGGGTTCCAGTGATTCTCCTGCCTCAGCCTCCTGAGTAGCTGGGATTAGAGGCGCGTGCTACTAAGCCCGGCTATTTTTTTTTTTTTTTTGGTATTTTTAGTAGAGACGGGATTTTACTATGTTGCTCAGGCTGATCTCAAACTCCTTACCTCGTGATCTGCCCACCTCGGCCTCCCGAAGTGCTGGGATTACACAGGCCTGAGCCACGGTGCCCGGCTGACTAAATTGTTATTCTTATCTAATACATACATTTTAGGTTGCACTTAGGATTACCATTATTGTATGGCTATCACAAATTTGTGAAGCAGGTGTTATTATTTCCAGAGGTCAGTTTATATGTTTAGGATCACATAAAGTAAGTAAAAGTGAGAACTTGTCTCTTGATCTTTCCTCTGTTTGTTTCACACTGCTTTTGAGCTAGGTAGTGAGTACTTGTGAGTGGTTTTTTGTTGTTGTTTTTTCATCTGACTCAGCAATTTCAAGATTTCTCATTCCTGTCCCACAGTGACCCTAACCCTTACCCTGAAAACTGTTAATCTGGCAATTGTACGCTCTGGGATGATCTCAGTTTTATTTAAATCTTTGGGTTTTTAAAAGTTATCTAAATAACCTGGAGATTTCAGAACTTAGATGTCTCAGGATTTCCTGCACACTTGGAAGTAGCACATAATCCTTTGTCAGTTTATCTACCAGTTTGAATGTAGCACTGTGTAGCTCGCTGTGAACAGTCATTTTACTTTAGTTGGCTAATAGAACCTTTGTTTCATTAAAAGGAAAGAATTGAGATGGGACTGAAATCAGAATCAAAGTTGAAATTACCACCATTCAGGTTTTTCTGGCATATTTGTTGCCTTAATGAGATTTTTAAAAATTTATGTTAATACATCAGGGAAGAGAAGCATAATCCACCAGCCCTGTTCTACTGGATTTACATACAAATTTCCCATCTTAGAATAGAATTAGGTGAGTTAATCAGAGACACTAGGCCTGGTAGTTAACATGTGGTGTTCCATGTGGTTCAATGTCTAGCTTTTGGTATTACTTATCTAATAAATACAAAAGAGTTGATCTATTGATAATCCCTTTTAAACCCATTGACTATTAATAACTTTAAAGAACTAAAAACAAATTAATTTTTAGCCAACATGTAAGCTGAACCCTGAATTTGCAAGGAAAAAAAAATAAGTACTTTTACTGTGTGGTTTCAGTGTGCTTATAAAGGGTGCTTTTTTTTTGGAGATGGAGTCTCACTCTGTTGCACAGGCTGAAGGGCAGTGTTGTGATCTCGGCCCACGGCAGCCTCCGCCACCTCCTGGGTTTAAGCAATTCTCCTGCCTCAGCCTCCCATGTAGCTGGGATTACAGGCGTGCACGACCATGCCTGGCTAATTTTTGTATTTTTAGTAGAGATGGGGTTTCACCATAGATTTCATCAATGAGAAATCTTAAAATTGTTGAGTCACATGAAAAAAACAACAAAAAACCACTCACAGGTACTCACTACCTAGCTCAAAAGCAGTGTGAAACAAACATAGGAAAGATCTATATTCTTAGAGTCAACAGAGCATTCTGAATTCTCTGTGGTAATAGTCTAACTGTGTAAAAAGAACTATTAAAGTATAAGTTCATAGCTAATGAAACATTTATGTACAACAAATATTTCTTATGTAAACCAATACTAGCACATAGCTGGTTAACATTAAGATGTACTATTCATGTGATGTCACAAAAGCAAATATTGATACTGCATTTAGGTAACCGAAAAGTAATTCATCGTGTAACATTTTAATGAATTTTTGTATAGCATATGCAGACAAAGCCACTTTTACCAATAAAAAGTTTATAAAAGCAAGGAGCAAAATACGAGTTGAAAAGAATTCCCACTCAGGTGATAACTACAGTTATATATAGTGCGTATTTTTGTATGGACTAGGATAAAGCACACAGTAAAATCAAACGTTCTAAGGCATTCTAGTGTCCTACTCAGACACATAGTTAAAACAGTTATTTCACTAATAGCACAGAAACAAGCAACAGGAATGAGTTGACTCGTCAGTGTTAGAATCACGTGATTTTCTTCGTTATTGATAATGACTGTATTAGAAACCAAGTCCTCATTGTATTTAAAGTATCATTCTGCAACCTTAGTCCTGTGTTCTTTCCTGAAGTCTGTATGGTATAACATTAAACATGTCCCTAATGTTCAATCTGTGTCCCTTGTTTTGAGCTGTAAATTGTCAGAGTGATAAATTTACACTTTGAATATTGAGGAGGAAGTCTATCTTTACCTCTGATAAGCTGAGTTTATATAGCTTGTTTTTGTTAAGGAACAAAAGATGTGAAGCTCTTATTCTTGTGTTACTGTTTTGTGGTGCTCTGCTCTGCCCTGCCACTGGAGTATGGTAACATCTTCGTATCTTATCCAGACTTGTTAACTGTACACATCTCACGCTTAATAACAGCTTAGCTTTCTGCTCATATTGCTGGTATTTTGAACACAAGATACTTTTTGGACGCTTGAGTTGAGGTTTTCCATTTTTCATTGGAGATGATCAGAGTTTGAGCAGCATTATGGAAGAACAATGTTGTAACAGCTTTCTCCTGGAAATCACTTCGAGTTCTAAACCATCATATCACAGATACACTTGTAAAATGAAACTTGTTCATAAATTGGGAATTGTTAGTATTCCTTAGTGCTGCTTTGCCTTTCTTTAATTAGTTTATTAACCATATTATCCAAAACATATTATCAGGAGGCTCACTTTGTATTGTTATTTAGGTAAATACCTGTGTAGGGGACATAAGACTTTCATTAATATCCAAGAAAAAGTGTATTTATCAAAGTTCTTGTGAACTAAAATGTTTTAAGTAATTTTCCTTTGTATTTTCAAACAAAGGAGCTGCGTGGTTCCTTAAACATTAGAATGCCAGGATGAAAAAGGTTTGAGGGGAGTTGATTGAGGAAAAGTAGTATGATTGACTGGTGTTGGGAAGAGCAGTTAAGGAGGCTGTTGGGGTTGCCCAGTGGTGATAGGTGGGGACCCGGTGTGGTGGTAGTTTTAGGAATGAAAGGAATCTATAAATCCAAAAGATTTTGCAGGATAGAAAGGTGGTAAGCCTTGAAGAGTAAGGAAAGGTGGGAATAAAATATGAGGGTTAACTAGTTTTGTCTCTTTGTGGGTAGGGGGCATTTTTCTTGTTCAAGAATGATCCCTAGGTTGTTATTGATCTCTTGAGATCATTTCCTGGATTTAGGGTAGAGCTAGACCTGCAGCCAACATTGAAGCAGATAACTGTATTTTAAAAGTATCTTCTTATCTTGAAGTGGTTCCATCAAAATTAGGGAACTGTAAAATGTCTTCTTTCTAAAAGAAGAGACATAATTGATAATTATCACAGTGGTTGATTTGAATGGTTTGGTTTATGTTTGGTCCATACAAAAGTTAAAATACCATTGCTATCCTTGGTCTTAATTATTATGGTATGATTATTAATTCATGTCTTACTCTGTCATGGTCAGATTTGTTCTTTTTTATTTTTGACATTTTGTATTTTGCCCCTGTGGGAGACTGTGTTCCAGTTCACCTATAGTCATAAGTTTTAGTAGTGAGTGTGTGTATCCTGATGGGAAGTGGGGCTGAGGGCAGTGTGACTGCTGCTGCTTTCTGGGAAAATAGTTTTGTGGTAGATTATGAAATATTTAGAGTACAGAATATAGTAGACACCATGTATCCCCAATCTAATATTTAAACAATGTTGTCACGTTTCCATCTTTGTTTTTTTACATGAGAAGTCAATCATTATAGGTAGAGCTAAAATCCAACTTCTCCATCCACTTTCCAGAGATAATGAGGAGCTTGATTGTAAATTTGTTGTGTATCAGTTTTATGCATTTTAAAATGTATTCATCACTTACCTGTATTGGTAACAATCCTTATTAATGTTTATTTGTTTTCGTGCAGCTTTTGCATTCCCCATTGTTGAGATTAGGTCATGTTGATACATACAGTAAATAAATCGCTAGATAGTATTTCATCAAATTCCTTTACTACTTGTGTGTACTTAATCTTGTTTAGTTTTTTTTGTAGTTGTTTCATTCAACATTATGTTCTTAGATTTAATCATATTGATACATGCAGATGTCGTTAATTTTATTTTTATTACTATAGAACTACTAAATGAATAAATTATAGTTTATTTACCAATTTCAGCAGAATTAGAATATAATTAGTTTTTATCTATTACAGACTCTCGTCCAGTGAACCTGTTTCCTCATGCAGTGGAATGTGTAGCTTATGTTCTCAGAAACAGAATTTCATGGCTGGGCGTAGTGGCTCATGTCTTTGGGAAGCTAAAGGTCAGGAGTTTGAGAACAACCTGGACACCATAGCAAGACCCCATCTCTACAACATTTTTTATTAAAAATTAGCCAGTGGGGCTAGGCTCAGTGGCTCATGCCAGCACTTTGGGAGGCCGAGGCGAGTGGATCGTGAGGTCAGGAGATCGAGACCATCCTGGCTAACACAGTGAAACCCCGTCTCTACTAAAAATACAAAAATTAGCCGGGCATGGTGGTGTGCGCCTGTAGTCCCAGTTACTCGGGAGGCTGAGGCAGGAGAATGGCATAAACCTGGGAGGCAGAGCTTGCAGTGAGCCGATATCGTGCCACTGTACTCCAGCCTGGGCGACAGAGCAAGACCTCGTCTCAAAAAAAAAAAAAAAAAAAAAAAAAGTTAATCAGGGCTGGGTGCAGTGGCTCATGCCTGTAATCCCAGCACTTTGGGAGGTCGAGGTGGGTGATCCCCTGAGGTTAGGAGTTTGAGACCAGCCTGACCAACATGGAGAAACCCCGTCTCTACTAAAAATACAAAATTAGCCAGGCGTGGTGGCGCATGCTTGTAATCCCAGCTACTTGGGAGGCTGAGGCAGGAGAATCACTTGAACCCAGGAGGCGAAGGTTGTGGTGAGCCGAGATTGCGCCATTGCACTCCAGCCTGGGCAACCAGAGCGAAAGAAACTCTGTCTCAAAAAAAAAAAAAAAAAAAAAAAAAAGCCAGGTATGTAGTATGCTCCTGATCCTAGCTGCTTGGGAGACTGAGGTGGGAGGATAGCTTAAGCAAAGGAACTCTAGGTTACAGTGAGCTGTGATTGCACCACCATAATCCAGCCTCAGTGATAGAGTGTGAGACCCTGCCTCTCAGAAAAAAAAAAAAGAAAAAATCATGATGGTTGGGTATGCACATTTTACACCTCGCCAAGTATTTTCAAATTATTTTTCAAAAATGGTGGTTCCAATTTTAACTGTTACCAGCAATATATTAATTGCTCTTTTCCATTTCTCACCACCTGTTGGCTTTATCAGACTATGCGTTTTCCCATCCAGATTTCAAACAGCATCTTAATGTTTTACCTAATATTTATATTTTAACCAAATTTTAACGAGATGACACATTTTTATATATTTATTATTTGCCTTTTATGTGAATTTCCTGTTTCTGTTAAGACTGTCTTTTTTTCTTTTAACCCATTTCTGAGAGTTCTGTTACATATTCTGATGTTTCATCATCAGTTATATGTGTTAGATATCTTCCACCAAAATGTAGTTTGCATTTTAACTTTATTAGATTTTCTATTGTGTATTGAAAAGTAGGTGATATCTTTGTGTCTTATCTAAGAAATGTGCTCCCTGCTCTGAGTCCCGAAGATATTCTTTTAAGTTTGGCTGTTCATATTTAGCAATTTGAAATGCCAAAATTTTGTAATTATATCATGAAGAAGGGAACTAATTTTACTTTTTCCTTTAAAGAACTGGCCAGTTTAGTACTATTTATTGAGTAGTTTAATCTTTTCTGCACTGATCTGATTTTTAAAAAATTTCCCGGTATCTTTTATGTATCTAGTTCTACGTTTTGAGGCTCTCTATAGTTTTGCAGAAAATCTGGCTATCTGGTAATGTGTATTTGCATCATGCCTTCTTCCAAATTTCCTGCTGTTGGTCCTTTATTCCATGTGAACTTTTGGATCTGTTTCTCAGCTTTCATTAAAAATACTGTAGGCAATTTGATTGGAATTTCTTTGGATTTATAGATGTTCATGAGAATCGCCATCCTAAAAAAATGTATCCTACCATTTGTATAGATCTTTATGCTTTCAGGCGTTATTTTCTCTGTAAAGATATTTAATATATCATTAGTTTTGTTGGTGTTATGAATGGTACTTTAAAAATGAATATTTTCTACTTTATTAGTTTTTAAATATTCTTTACTGAACACTTTTGCTGAGTTCTTTATTAGTTTTAATAATTCTTAGTGTCGGTTGGATTTCCTGTATAGATTATTCTTAATGTATGTTTATTTTGCATGGACAATTGTTTTATCTCTAGAGAAATTAATGGGATTTCAGAGAAACTGTGTGCCACAGGATCAGGATGCTAGAAGGCAGTTCCACTTAATTTGGGAAATACCTATTTGGAAGTTTATATCCATGTGCATCCTGAGGAGCGGGAGGTGTCTGTCTCTCTCTCGGGTTTTTCTTGACACTAGAGTTAGTCTCTGCAAGGGCCTTTAAAAGTTAAATTCCACTCCCCACCCCCCAATCTGGTGTAGATATTACTGCTACTCTTGGATTTCACTCAATTTATTTCCTTTTAGGAGACGCAGGTCAGAATGGAAATGGGCTGCAGACCGGGCAGCTATTGTCAGCCGCTGGAACTGGCTTCAGGCTCATGTTTCTGACTTGGAATATCGAATTCGTCAGCAAACAGACATTTACAAACAGATACGTGCTAATAAGGTAAGGGATAAGTATCTGGTGTTTTTAAATGCTGCTGAAAACTATCAATATCGCTTTTCTCACATCCCCTCCCACCTCGTAACCCCTGTAACCCACTTCTTAACTATTGCAAAGTAAATGGTTTAATGACCTGATATAGTGGTTTAATTTGTTTAAGAACCTGATGTGGCTGCGCGTGGTGGCTCACTCCTGTGATCCCAGCACTTTAGGAGGCCAAGGCAGGAGGATCATTTGAGCTCAGGAGTTCTAGACCAGCCTGGGCAACATAGTGAGACCTTGTCTTTACAAAAAATACAAAAATTAGCTGAGCATGATAGCATGTGCCTGTAGTCCCAGCTACTTAGGAGGCTGTAGTGGGAGGATCGCTTGAGCCCATGAAGTGGAGGTTGCAGTGAGCCAAGATTGTGCCACCACACTCCAGCCTGGACAACTAAGAAAGACCTGTCTCATAAAAAGGAAAACACTATTAGAATATAATGGTTAATTGAACGTGTATTTAGAACAAAACTGTGTGGGTATCTGAGCTAACAGGAAACAAGGGGAAAACAGACTGAATAATGCAAGCAAGCCATTGATGTTAACTGTCATATTTGTTAGATTTATATTTGTTAGTTCCCTGTTATAAAACTGCCACATTTCATAGAACTTAAGATGCTATTGATTGTAAGATGTACCATTATTTTAAGTGCTTACTATTTCAGCAGTGTTCTCCATAGTAGGGTCACAATAGTGAACAAAAATCCTACCTTCACGAAGCTTACATTCTTGCAAAGTATTTTTTATATTAGCTTGGTGTGGCTGAGCTCTATCTTTGTCTAGACCCATGTCTAGAAAAAGTCTATTGCCACTAAAAATAAGGGTCAAAATGCCTTTTTGACCTTAGTACTAGTCAAAGCCTTAAGAAAATGGCTTTGCTGTGAACAGTATCCATTAAATTAATTAGTAGGCCAAAGTTAAAGGTTGATCAACTGATAAAATGAACAGAATGATCAGGGTTTGAAGTGAAAGTTCTGTGGGCTATCTAATCATTTAAACTTTTATTCTAAAAATGTCACTGCAGACGTTAGCTTCTTTCCAGATTGGAGATACATAAATATATATATATGTATATATATTTCCCCCTCCCCCCCAGAAGTTCAATAGAGCATACTTTAATTGAGGACACAGTCCAGAGGGCTCACTGTTTTGTTCTTACTAGTTTGTTCCCTTAGGGTAGCATACAAATTAAATCCTGATTTACTTATTTAAAAATTAGCTAGAACAAAACTAATAAACATTCTAGATTTGGTGAATATTTTGCTTTCCCAACTCTTCACAAAGGAAATTTTAAAGTGAGATTTGTAGAACTTGAACTGAAATGGTGACTAAGAATAACTAGGAGGTGACTGGATATGCCTATACTGAGGAGAAAAACACAGTCTTTATCAGAGACACCTCTTCAGTGTCTGTTTCTAGGTTTTTATAGCCAGTAGTTAAGTGGGAATTTCTATATTTGAGAACTAGAGTCTCTTAGTAACAACTGAGATTAGTACAATAGTAGTCATAAGTGTTGCTTCATCTTTTTATATACATTCATAAATATATATGTGGGTTTATATATGTGTATATGTTATATCATCTTAGTTCCCTGTTATAAAACTGCCACATTTCATAGAACTTAAGATGCTATTGATTGTAAGATGTACCATTATTTTAAGTACAACAAAGAAATTATTTCAGTTAAATTAGGGCATAACAGAAATTGTAAAATGCATCTTGATTTAAAAGTTGTTGACATGTGGGGAGAGTACCTCTTAGAATTGATGAAATACTGTGTATCAATTCTCAGGAAACTTTGAAATTACATAGAAGTATAAAAGACACCCACCCTGCCACCCACCCCCCCAAAAAAAACAAAAAACAAACAAAAAAACAAAAACCCAACAGCTCAAAATTATCTCGCTACCAACATTATGGTACGTTTTCCTAGCATATAAGTAATTTGTTCAAATACAGTCATGTTGGCCGGGCGCGGTGGCTCACGCTTGTAATCCCAGCACTTTGGGAGGCCGAGGCGGGCGGATCACGAGGTCAGGAGATCGAGACCACGGTGAAACCCCGTCTCTACTAAAAATACAAAAAATTAGCCGGGCGTGGTGGTGGGTGCCTGTAGTCCCAGCTACTCGGAGAGGCTGAGGCAGGAGAATGGTGTGAACCCGGGAGGCGGAGCTTGCAGTGAGCCGAGATTGCGCCACTGCACTCCAGCCTGGGTGACAGCGCGAGACTCCGTCTCAAAAAGAAAAAAAAGAAAAAAAAAAAAAAAATACAGTCATGTTGCGTATGTGCCCTGAATATTTCCCAGTTGGTTTTTGGAAAACATTTTTAATGGCTGCATGCTATTGGCTTTCTTTGTTGACTATTTAAGTTAGTTTATTATTAAAATTAAGTATGCCATGATAAATATCTTTGTCTCAGTCAAAGGTATGAATGCTCTTTTATGTTCTTAATGCATACTTTAGAGAAGTATTTTGGCAGCGTCAGTTTATAGTCTCACTAGCTGTGTATAAGAAGATACTCACCTCATTTGGTTCATGCTTTATTCTTCAGCTCATCACTCAGAAGTAATGACAGAGCAGTTTTCAGAAACTTTCAGATTTCAAAATATCTGAAAAGTATTTCTAAATATCTGGAAAATAATCTGGAGTTTTGTGTATACCATCACACATTGCTTAACAAAAGGGAAACTGAGAAATGTGTTGTTAGGTGATTTCATTGGTGTGTGGACATCATAAAGTGCACTTAAATACAAGCTGAGGGCTGTGCGTGGTGGCCCACGCCTGTAGTCTCAGCACTTTGGGAGGCCGAGGCATGGGAGGCCAAGGTGGGTGGGTCACCTGAGGTCAGGAGTTGGAGACTAGCCTCGCCAACATGGTGAAACCTCCATCTATGAAAAATACAAAAAAATTAGCCAGGTGTGGTGGTGGGTGCCTGTAATCCCAGCTACTCGGGAGGCTGAGACAGGAGAATCACTTGAACCCGGGAGACGGAGGGTGCAGTGAGCTGAGATCGTGACACTGCACTCCAGCCTGGGCAAGGCAGAACAAGTCTCTGTCTCAAATACATACATACTTACATACATACCTACTTAATACATACAAGCTGAGGTAGTATGGCCTACTATTCACTTAGACAATATGGTATATAGCCTATTGCTCCTAGGGTATAAACCAGTACATCATGCTACTATACTGAATACTGTAGGCAATTAGTGGTGAAGGTTTATGTTTTTAAACATATCTAAACATAAAAAAATACAGTAAAAATATAGTAGAAAAGATAAAAATGGTACACCTGTATAGGGCACTTACCGTGAATGGAGTTTGCAGGACTGGAAGTTGCTCTGGGTGAGTCGGTGGTGAAGGGCAACTGAATGTGAAAGGCCTGGGACATGACTGTACACTACTATAAACTTTATAAACACTGTACACCGAGGCTACACTACCTTTATTTTAAATATTTTTTTCAATAATAAATTAACCTTAGCTTACTGTAACTTTTTGCTTTATAAACTTCTAAGTTTTTAAAACTTTTTGACTCTTTTCTAATAACACTTAGCCTAAAACACAAACACATTGTAATTGTACAAAAATATTTTCTTCACACCTTATTATCGACTATTATATTCTTAGAGTACATAATTGAATGTGGTATACTTCTTTTTTTTTTTTAAAGACAATCTTGCTCTGTCGCCCAGGCTGGAGTGCAATGGTGCAATCTGGGCTCACTGCAAGCTCCGCCTCCCGGGTTCATGCCATTCTCCTGCCGCAGCCTCCTGAGCAGCTGGAACTACAGGCGCCCGCCGCCACGCCTGGCTAATTTTTTGTATTCTTAGTAGAGACGGGGTCTCACCGTGTTAGCCAGGATGGTCTCGATCTCCTGACCTCATGATCCTCCCGCCTCAGCCTCCCAAAGTGCTGGGATTACAGGCGTGAGCCACCGCACCCGGCCTGTATGTGGTATATTTCTAATAGCGGCACTGTAGGTTTCTTTACACCAGCATCACCACAAACACAGGAGTAGTGCTTTGTGCTAAGACAGGTATTCTTCAGCTGTATTAAAATCTTATAAGACCATCATTGTATATGTGGTCTGTCATTGACAATAATGTTATTTGGCCATGAATGTATGTTGATTATCCAAGAGTTTAATCATTCAAAGCATATCGTATTAAGCACCATACTTGGACTTGGTAAATTTTTGCTTCTAGTCATGGCTTTGCCACCAGCTGCCTACATGAACCTTCAGAAGAAAAGTCACTTAACATTTCTGAGCTTCAGATTCTTGGTCTGTAAAATACAACATCATAGATAATCTTTTACTTCTCAGAGTTCCGATAGGAAGAATAAAACTAGGTCGATAGTTCCAATAAGTAATGCATCAAGAAAATTCACAGCTTTACTTGTCGTATTTACACATTTCTTCTTCAACAAACAGACTGCCATAACAAACTATCACAAATGGAATGGCTTAAAAAATCAGAAATGTGTTCTCTCACCGTTCTGGAGGCCAGAAGTCTGAAATCATGGTGTCAAAAGGGCCATGGTCTCTCTGGAGGTTCTAGGGAAGAATCCTTCCTTGTCTTTTTTCAGCTTCTGATACTGTGCTAGTCTTTGGTGTTCCTTGGCCTGTAGCTACATCACTGCAGTTGCTGCCTCCATCTTCACATGACCATCTTTCTCTTTGCATCTGTGTCTAGATTTCCATGTTAGGACACCAGTCATATTGAATTTAGGGCCCACACTAAATGGCTCTTCATAACTTGATTACATCTGCAAAGACCCTTTTTCCAAACAAGGTTATATTCACAGGTTCTGGGTGAACATAAATTTAGAAGAGACAATATTCAACTCGCTCTAACAAGCCATGGAATTTTCCCCCAATGATATATTCACATGCATTTAGTCTTTATGTAACACTATAATTAACAGAAGGTTTTGAGCACTTGTGATATGTCAGGCACTGTGCTAAGCATTTTTCTCTCATTCATGATTTTCAAGATAAACAATGGAAGGTCAGAGCAGTCAAGTAGTTTGTTCATGGTTACACATCCAAGTGAGTGCAGAGCTGAGATTTGAGAATCAGGCTGCAGAGCTGTTGCTCAAGTTAGTAATCACTTTAAGTGCTTGGTTTTTTTTTTTTAGTTACTGAAATGGAAGAAATTTTTTCCTATGTGTTTTGGTTAAGTGGGTTGGTGTTCATGTTTTCCGTGCTGCACCAAGATTTCCCAGTGCTTCCTGGGTTGTGCAGGCCTTTTTTTTTTTTTTTTTTTTTTTTTTTTGAGCTGAACCTAGGTGATAGGCTGAATCTTGGTGATAGGCTATTGAGTTATAATTTGTCTTTGGGTGGGAGATTGGAGGGATGGTGGGGCTTTTCTTTTTCTTTTTAAGGATTTACTTTGTTGCTTGTTAACATTAATTTTATTTGAGTGGCGTATTACCAAAAAAAAAAAAAAAAAAAAGGTATTTGTGAGTACTGCTAGGTGATTCTAGAATCCAGACACCAGTTTCTGTTCTGTCAGAAGGTAGGTATTACCTTCCAAGCTGTGAAGTGAGTAGAGTCCCTTTTCGGAATAATGTTGCTCTCTGGAGAAAGAATATAACTTCTGGGAACTCCTCTGTACTACTTCTGCATGCTGTTGTGCTCTTTTAATTTTCATAGTTTGTCAGCTTGTTTTTTAAAAAGAAACTCTTCCATGCTTTAGAAGGAGAAAGGAAAACTATATGTACCTTGAGTGTATACTCATTAAAGGTTTACTCATGTATGTTTGTTTAATGATCAGAATAAATCTTCAGAGGCTTGTAAAAGGCAGTGCTAAATTTAAACTCAGGACTTTTTATCTGATTCCAAAGCATTTTTTTTTTCTAACATACTTTGCTGTTGTGTCCTTTTCATCATTTCACTAAAACATGTTTATTGAAATTGCACACCTGGGAAATAAGGGGAAAGAATAGGGACTGAACAGGTTTTAAGAGGCAGGGTCTTGCTCTGTTGCCCACGCTGAGGTGCAATGGCCAGATCATAGTTCCCTGTAACCTGAAACTCCTGGGCTCAAGCTATCCTCCTACCTTAGCCTTGCAAGTACAAGCAGCTGGGACCATAGGCAAGTCCCACCATGCTTGGCTAGTTGTTAAAGGGTTTTTTTTTTTTTTTTTTTTTTTAAAGGATGGGATCTCGCCATGTTGTCCAGGCTGGTCTCAAACTCTTGACCTCAAGTGATCCTCCTTGCCTTGGCCTCCCAGAAGCACTGGCTTGACTCTGACGTTGTTTTTTAAAATCTCCTCTTCTGACTCCTCTTTGAGATTGCACAGCTGTAGCTGAGGATGGAAATGTTATTGAGGATGGGAGGTGGAAGAGCATTGAAACTTCTGAATAGGGAAGGAGCTAAATGGGAACTGCAGAAGCTTAGAACACCTTTCTCTTCAAAATTTTCGTAAAGCTGTTGAGGTTCTCATCTTAATAGGGTTTTTAAAGCACTTTAGACAACTTATCTTTTCCAGGTAGCCCAGGGTGATTCTTGTGGAACTGGTCTGCAGTGGGGTCACTGGTTTATCTTGAGATGCATGGGGAAGATTGACCTGATAGAGTGATGTAAGGAAGTATGTGAAATTGCCTGTTAGCTGTATTGCAAATGCAGTTAAGAGAGGGTTCATTCACAGAGGAATCACTTAGGAGGTATTAAGGCTGCATGTAACTGTGACCCATTCCTGTTCCTTTGGTCCTTGTGTAAAGCAGAAGCTTGCTTCACTCTTGGAGTTTTCTAGGCCTAAGCGTGATCCTGGCTCTGACTCGGGACGTGGTGAAGGAAAAAGAGACTCTTGACCTTTTTCTTCGGCTTCTGCCGGTTGCTGTTTCATAGTACAGTAGCCCTAAGTTTATTGCCACCAGGCTAATGCCACAGCTATTCAACATTGATCCAGTTTAAACCTGGAATGTTAGGGAAGCCCATGTTGGGGTAGCCATGACAGGTGTGGAGTAGAACATTATGAAGTTTTCTCAGCTAATGCTAACCTTTCTTTTCATGGTTATTAAACATGAGTAAACTTTATCCCAAATAAATGTTATTGTGGCATATGAAACATTGTATACAGAAAAGGGCAAGGTCATTAAGTGTATAGTTAATGAATAAGTATAGCTCAAAATATATTAAATATATTTTGGGGAATGTTAAGTAATTATGTAGACCTCTGTAAAGCCTCACTTTCATCAGTCTCTTCAGTTAGGTTCTTTTCTCTTCTGACATCACCTTCTCTCAACTTCTGTTATAGTACTGTCATAATACTTTGTCTCTTTGTCTGTTCAAGGCTAGATGAACATAAGCTCCTTATGGTAGAATCTGTTTTTTATTAGTGTGTTTTCACACTACCTTGCACTTGGTAGCCACTCAATAGATGCTACCTGCATGAATGACTCTTACCTACTTGGATGCTTTTTATTTGCTCAGCCTCTTTTTAGCTGTTTTCATCCTTTTTGGTGTGAGGTACGATATTAAATTAGAGGATCCAGTGTTTGGTTTTGAATGCCATAGTGAACTTACATGTCTTGGGGGCAATGGACAGTGTATGGATGATTGTTGGTTGCTTCAGTGTAACACTTGAGCACATATTTTCAAAAATAGGTTTAATTAAAACTAATGTATATTTAAATGTCCTCTGAACAAATTAAGAGGAGTTCCATTCTTCTGGTTGTGGAAGCTAGAAACCTTGGCAGTGTCTCTTGACTCTTTTCTCTCCTACCTTGTAAGCACATTGGCATAGCTGGTTGATTCTGTCTTTAAATAAACATTCAAGCAGGGGCACAGTGGCTCATGCTTGCAACCCGGCACTTTGGGAGGCCAGGGCGGGTAGATCTCTTGGCCCCAAGAGTTTGCAACCAGCCTTGGCAACCTGGTGAAACCCCTTCTCTACTAAAAATGTAAAAAACTAGCCAGGCGTGGTGGCATGCACCTGTAGTACCCCCTCCCACTTGTATCTCTCTCTCTCTCCTGGGCTTAAGTGGTCCTCCTGAATATCTGGAACTACAGGTGTGACATTACATCAGGCTAATTTTTATTATTTTTTTTGTGTGTGGAGACAGGGTTTTGCCATGTTGCTCAGGCTGGTCCTGAACTCTTGGCCTCAAGCAGTCCTCCTGCATTGGCTTCCCAAAGTGCTGGAATTACAGGCATGAGCTGTCACAACCAACCCCACCATTTCCACTTCTTAATCTCCTCACTATCCTATATTTTGTTATCTTTAGCATTTAATACCTTCTAATGTAGTACATAACATTTACCTATTTACATTGTTTTTCTTTGCCCCAGTATTAGAATGTAATAAGCACTTTGAAAGATGGGTTAGGGGAGAGGGATAGGTCTCTCATTTTTTCTTGTATCCTTAGCACCTAACAAATGCTGATGAGTGGATAAATGATTGATTTAAATGAACAAAAGAGAAATGAAATATTAGTTAGATCCAGCTTTTTGCCCCAGTTCTGCCATGTATTGGCCTGTAGAGACATAAGCTTTGACCTACAACCTCTGTGGGTCTGTAAAATTATGTCGATGAATAGATGGTCCCTACCAAGTTTTATCATACTCTCTTAGGAGAAGGTGTCTTCATAATCTATCTGAGGGTTGTGTTTAGAAATTATTCTGTAGTTTAAGGAAAAATTCTTCCCTTTGGAAAATACTGATTGTGTCCTTACTTTCATCTAACTGAAAAAGAAAAATTGAAGGAGCAATTTTATATCTGATTGTTAGATTTATTTATCTTCTGGCTATAATTATTATAGTTAATATTTTCCTGTTAGGAAAAAAATTATACAACTCAACAAATATTTGCTATGCATTTATTTTCTTGGTGTATGACTCTGCTAAGGGACATGGGGCATTTAAATATATTTGTATTGGGTCGTCCACATCTTCAATAAACTAACATTAGTTAACAATTAAAGGCTGGGTGCAGCGGCTTGCACATGTAATCCCAGCACTTTGAGAGGCCGAGGCAGGTGGATTGCTTGAGTCTAGGAGTTTGAGACGAGCCTGGGCAACATGGTGAAATTCCATCTCTACCAAAAAATAGAATAATTAGCTGGGTGTGGTGGCTTGCACCTGTTATCCCAGCACTTTGGGAGTTTGAGGCAAGTGCATTACTTGAGTCCAAGAGTTCGAGACCAGCCTGAGCAACTTGGTGAAACCCCATCTCTACCAAAAAACTACAAAAATTAGCTGGATGTGGTGGCATGCACCTGTTATCCCAGCTGTCTATGGGGTTGAGGTGGGAGGATCACTTGAGCCCGGGAGGGGGAGGTTACAGTGATTCATGACCACACCACTGCACTCCAATGTGGGTGATAGAGCTTGACCCTGTCTCAACAAACAAGAAACTGAGGCAATAATAAGTGAAATAAATAATGTGGCATAAGATTATGAATGCTCTGGAAATGAGATTTAAATACACAGAATGTAAGATAAAATCACCATGCTTTAGGAGGTCTGGCAGTGTGGATAAAGCAAGTAGGAACTCATTAACCCAGGACATTTTCTTCGAAGGAGGTGGGACTTGTTGAAAATCTCTTTGGAAGGACGAACGGCAATTTGGACTGATAAAATATAAAAATCAGTATGAATAAAGATGAACAGCTCATGCTTTAACCTTTAATTCAGTTTTTTTTTAACCTTCTACTGACTAATAACCCCTACCTCCAGCAGCAGCAACAGCTTCACATACATTGAAACATTTGTCTAGGAGATGATGAGATTGGTATAACACTAACAGAAATATTTGGGGAAAGTAGTTGGGAATTGATCTTTTAAAAAGTTAGGAACCGGTTATGGGAAAATTTGAATAATAAAATGATTTTTGGCTTACTTTGTACAGGAAGCAGGAAGGCAGTTTGGGCCCTTAAGCAGGGAATATCTGTTGAATACAACGTTTTGAGAAGGCAGTGGTGTACAAGATAGCTATCTTTTGCAAATAGTTTTTACTTAGACGTGATAAAGTTTGTAAGGTATATTTTATGCTTTTGATTTAGGGAAGAAAATATTTTGAAGCAGAAGTTCTTTTAACCAGAGAAACCTCATTTTAAAGGCTAGGGTTAATGTTTCTTGCTTACTAGTTAAAGGCCTTTCTCTTGTTTCTGAGGGGACTCCAATTCTTTTTTTTTTTTTTTTTTTTTTAATTTTGGGGTGGAGTTTCGCTCTTGTTGCTCAGGCTGGAGTGCAATGGCGCAGTCTTGGCTCACTGCAACCTACACCTCCCAGGTTCAAGCGATTCTCCTGCCTCGGCCTCCCAAGTAGCTGGGATTGCAGGGGCTCACCACCACGCCCAGCTATTTTTTGTATTTTTACTGGAGGCAGGGTTTCACTGTGTTGGCCAGGCTGGTCTCACACTCCTAACCTCAGCCTCCCAAAGTGCTAGGATTACAGGTGTGAGCTACCACACCCAGCCTCCAGTTCATTTTTGTTGTTGTTGTTGTTGTTGTTGTTGTTGGAGATAGAGTGTTGGTCTGTCGCCCAGGCTAGTGTGCAATGGTGCGATCTTGGCTCACTGCAACCTCTGCCTCCTGAGTTCAAGTGATTCTCCTTCTTCAGCCTTCCAAGTAGCTGGGACTACAGGCATGTGCCACGACTCCTGGGCAATTTTTGTATTTTTAGTAGAGATGGAGTTTCACCATGTTGGCTAGGCTGATCTTGAACTCCTGATGACCTCAGGTGATCCATCTGCCTCAGCTTCCCAAAGTGCTGGGATTACAGGTGTGAGCCACCATGCTGGGACTCTCCAATTCATTTTTGTTATGGGCTAAGTGTAGTCATATTCCAGAATAGGTAGGCAGTGCTTGTTTTGCTTCAAGAGAAAAAGAGATACATACTTCTTTTCAAAAAACTGAAATAAAATTCCATTTTTCTTTCTTAATGTTTCCCCCCCTTTTCTGCAGCTCGTATTTCTTATTGGTTTTTTAGTTACAGGGACCCCAGGGATGGATCATCTGGTTTAATGGCTCATAAGAGTCTGTTGTATGGCCTAGAGAGCTCAGACTAATAGTCACAATCCCTAGTCCCCCAAATCTATACTTTAGGATGTTCTTTGAGCCCAAACTAATCAAGTCTAGTGTTTTTCAACTTTACGAGTTTAGGACTTACCAGGGGAGCTTTTAAAGAATAGTAGAATATCCACCTCTGGGCATGGTGGTAGGCACCTGTAATCCCAGCTACTCCAGAGGCTGAGGTGGGAGGATTGCTGGAGCTCAGGAGTTTGAGATCAGCCTCGGTAACATAGTGGGGTGGGCGGGGTGGGGGAGTAGAGAGAGAAAGACACCCACCTCCATGTACCCACCATGCCCTGCCCCTCTTCCCCCTTAAAAAGGTAGACTACCTGGCCCCACCCCCAGAGGTACTGAGTAGATGTTGGACCTAAGCCAGTATAGGTTGATAAGGTTCCCCAGGTGATTCTGATATAAAATTTCCATTAAGAGCTTCTTAATCTAGTTAGATCTCTATTTTTTAGACCAGAGAAAGAGATTGGGAACCCTGATCACTTGCATCCCAGTCTTTCGGTTATATAGTGTCATAGCCTTATTTTTGTCACCTCTTCTTGTATACATGGTGGGATTCATGTGTAGTATTTTGTTTTTTTCATAATAAGGTAACTTTTGCCTTTACCCATCCTGGCTCATTATACCTACAATGGGGAGGACTTGTGGGTTCATTTTTAATTTCTTTTTATGTAAATTGTTTCCTGGAATGAATTTCCAAAGGTCTGAATTTGAAGTTGTCAAGCAGGAACTTAATCTGAAGTAATATTTATGCTTATGAAAAGCAGGTTCCTTTGGGCCAGCTTTTAAGAAGCTCTTGGTTTCTGATAAATTGTAGGGAACTGTTCCACATTTGTTTCATTCAGTTTTGTTTGTGCAGGTGTAGTTGGTGGAGTACATGATTAAGAATAGTAGCATTTTCAGCTTAGTCATAAACTGCATTTGTTGGCTACAAAAACTGCATTTGCTGGCTACAAAAACTGCATTGCTGCTGTTAATCTAGTGGAGTCTAGTAATATGGTATAAAATGCCATAATCTGGTAAAGATTTCATATCTGAAATATATGAATAAAGATGCTAAATGGTTGATGAGCCATGTAGGTCAGAGCAGTCAAGTGGCAGAGAGGGGAGCCTGGGTCCGCCTCTTATTGAAATAACTCTTTGGGAAAACAAAGCTGCTGCTGGTGTAGTTTGTTTCTGAACCATAGGATACGGAAGAGGGAGCCTCTAGTACACCAATAGTCCTTTTGAGACTAACTCCTAAATTAAATTTGAAATTTATACTGCTCACTTACGCTATTTTTCTCCTCTCTATCCTGCAGGGGTTGATAGTTCTTGGGGAGGTACCTCCCCCAGAGCATACAACAGATTTATTTCTTCCACTTAGTTCTGAGGTGAAGACAGATCATGGGACTGATAAATTGGTAAGTATAAAAGATAGAAAGGGTGAAATGCGTGAGAATTAAGGGTGTTTTGGCACACCGTTTCTTCTCTGTAACTAGGATCCTTGCATTGGCTGAAGGAGGGGAACTATATCTACTTTTACCACTTTTGGCATTTTAAGATCTGAATTCCTGAATAGGGAACCTTGGGCCCCTCCTGCAGCTGTGTAGCTGACCATAGGATTAAAAGCAGCTCCAATTCTCAAGACGCTACAGCCAGAGCAAGTAGGGCATTAGGGAGTATCATTGGGAATCAGCAGACCTGGGTGTGGCTCTGACACCTGAGACATAAGGTCACATTTCTGGGCCACTCTAATATATTATAGCCTTTTCATTAAAAGGTTAGACTAGAGGTTAAATTCACAAGAACATTGAAAATGGTCTCTATGGGTGACTCACTCTTATTCTATAATGAGCATTAAACTGTCATTTTCTGTTTTCCTGCTGTATCCTATCTCTACTGTGATTCCTTCTCTTTCCTGGTTTCTGTCAATACCATAGTTAATTTTCTTTCTGAATTCCAAGAGCACTTGTTCTTTCACTTTTTTACTTTGCCTAAAAGGTTACTGGGTTTTATGAATATTCATATTTCTTGATTTAAGTCTCCATAACTTAATTATAAATTCCAAAGTCCCACAATAGTTTATTATTTTGATTATGCTTCAGATAATAAAGCTAGCATGAAGTGATGGCTTTTTAAATGGTGAGTTAAGCAAGCTGTTCTTGTATCTGCAAATAAACTAACCTTATAGTTCTTTTATTTATTTTAATCATTGTTAGCAGGAACTCATGATGTGGTAGAAACTAAATTCTCTCTGAGGCAGATATTGGAGATGTTTAGATCTTGGAAAGATCTCTCACCTAATTTTGAAAGCCAGCCACTGTTGCTAGAGATAAATGTGAATGCACTAGAAGATTGATAATTCTTAACTGGAAAGTAGTTTTGAATAAATTAAAGAGCAGAATGCCAAGTTTTGCCACTGTTTAAGTCTATAATATAAGTTCATTGCATGCTGTTTACAGTATTTTTTTAAGTTATTAATGAAACTTTTAGTGAATGGTCTAATCAGGGTAAAAATTGTTAAATGAGAAAGGAAACATAGATAAATTGGTGTTATGGGTACAGGAAACATGAAACATGAGGCATATGTGATAGAGGAGTTAGTTCTATCTGTATATAGAATTTAGGGATTCCAAAGTTTTTTGAGTAATCTCCCTATAGTCATGTTTTCTCTCACCTCAGCACTTCTGAAGGACAGGGCATAACAGTCCTCCATTGTGTTACTGATTCTCATTGTCTTAAAAAATCCACAGTGATTGTGAGATAGTTTGTACAGATTCACTTGTACACATACATTCTTTAGGAGCTTGTTCCTTTCCCTACCCTTCATTCATTTACTTGTGTGTTAAATTGTAAGATTCCTGTGTGTGTATTAAATTGTAAGATTCTTGAAGGTCAAGACTATCTTTCCCTTTGTGTTGGCCATACTAGTTTCTACACTGTGCAATAGAATGCTTTTTGGATTGAGTAAAATAAATAATGAAAACAACTAAGTATATACACTGTCACTATTTTGTCAAGGAGAGATTAGCCCTTCGTGAATTACCTATCCTTTATGAGTATATCCATGCTTTCTGAAAAGCGTTCAGAAAGTGTTAGAGAAGACAGGGGCTGGGGGGTGGGGTGGGGGGAGCAGGGACAGTACATTTCCATTGTTTATTATTAGTAGAATGGGCTGCAGAGCATATGTTTCTTAAAAGCTATTGACTTAAATTTTTAAAATACCAAATATTTGCAAAGCTGTGCCTGTGTCAATTGCCAGTCAAAGTTTTTCTGTATAAGAAGGCAGTATTTAACTTTGCTTGTTTGTTCCCCAGGTTTTTTTGTT
Organism: Hylobates moloch; assembly: GCF_009828535.3. Lineage (NCBI taxonomy): Eukaryota > Metazoa > Chordata > Mammalia > Primates > Hylobatidae > Hylobates > Hylobates moloch. The sequence continues at coordinate 30,056,921 of NW_026652285.1, read as the reverse complement.
TTGTTTTGTTTTAAATTTTAGGAAAGCGACTTTTCTCAGTTTTGCTTAAAAAAAAAAAAAAAAAAAATTAGGTTTCCCAGGACAGAGGGCAACTGTAAGTTTTCATACCCACATGTAACCAGCCTGTTTTCCATTTTGTTAAATTTTTCCCTAAATGGAGGTAGGTGTATTTATTCCTTTTTTTTTTTTTTTTTTTTTTTTTTTTTTAAAGACAGGCTCTTGCTCTGTCACCCAGGCTGGAGTGTAATGGCACAATCATAGCTCACTTCAGCCTCAAACTCCTGGACTGCCCTTGTTTATTACCCAAAAATATATTTGAAGACTTGTAGTTTAAAAATAATAATGTCAGAGGTATTTTCTGCTATGTTTAATTTTTGTATTCTCATTTCTGAAACTCAGGTGGAATTAACAAAAAAAATCAGTATCTTTAGAATTGTCAAAATATAGTTTCAAAACATTAGATATAATTCTTTTCTTTTTTTCTTTCTCTCTCTCTCTCCTCTGTCTCCTCTCTCTCCTCTCCTCTCTCTCTCTTTTTTTCTCTTTCTTTCCATCTTTTTAGACAGGGTCTTACCTTGTCACCCAGGCTGGAGTACAGTGGTGCGACCTTGGCTCACTGCAGCCTCTACCTCCCAGGTTCAAGCGATCCTCCCACCTCAGCTTCCCAAGTAGCTGGGACTACAGGCATGTGCCACCGTGTCTGGCTAATTTTTGTATTTTTTGTAGAGATGGGGTTTTACCAAGTTGCCCAGGCAGGTCTCAAACTCCTGAGCACAAGCAATCCGCTGGCCTTGGCCTCCAAAACTGCTGGGATTACAGGTGTGAACCACTGCACCAGCCTAGACATAATTCCTAAATATATAGTGATTTACTGAATGACGAGGGAATCATGATGGTGGCCAAACTGTTAGCAGTATTTTAATACCAGATAAAAAGGAAGAATGTAGGAATATGATTACTCAGTAGCATACAAAAGTTATTAATATCCTATAGGACAATAAAGCTGTAACTTTGGACATTGTTTTCAACAAGATGCAAACCAACTTTAACTTGTCAGCGTTTTAAAATAAACATCCAGTAAGACTTCTGGGCCCTAATCAATTATAGATAGTAGGTAAAACAAAGTTAAATAATTTATGGAGAGTCAGATGATTCCTAGGTGGGCTTGTTAGGTAATGTCCCAATGGTACACTGCAAGGATACATAGTCTTTTTGCTTTATTTCCAAACAGGATGATTGTTTATTGACAGAACCAGTATATATCTGCTTGGGTCTTGAATACAGTACAGATATTACTGAACTAAGTTGTTCTAAAAGGACCCAACCTATGAGCAAAAGAACTGGAGACTGAATGCATGGGTGAACCTTTTTTGAGTCATAGAGCAAATCAAGGAATATTTTCTGGGTTAGGTGGCTAATGCCTGTAATCCTAGCACTTTGGGAGGCAGAGGTGTAATGCCACTTATGTAATCTTTTTCAGAAGTTTTATGGCAGAGGTGGGTGGATCACCTGAGGACAGAAGTTGGAGACCAGCCTGGCCAACATGGTGAAACCCCGTCTCTACTAAAAATACAAAAATTAGCCAGGTGTGGTGGTGTGCGCCTGTAATCCTAGCTACTCGGGAGGCTGAGGCACAAGAATCACTTGAACCCAGGAGGCGGAGGTTGCAATGAGCCAAGATTGTGCCACTGCATTTCAGCCTGGTCAACAGAGCGAGATTGTGTCAGAAAGAAAGAGTGTGTATGTTGAAATAGTAGTACAGAGTCTCCGTATAATTTTCACCCACCTTTCCCTAATCTTAACACATCTTGTCACAATAATCATTAATTATCAGAACCACGAAATTAACATTGAAATTAACATTGAACTTACACAAAGTAATAGACATACTTTATTTGAATTTCTGTATTATTAGTTTTCTTATTACTGTCCTTGCTGTTGTCCAGAATCTATCATTGCTTTTAGTTTTTGCATCTCTAAGTGTCCTTCAATATGTGAGAGTTCTCAGTTTTTGTCTTTCATTACTTGGATACAAGATTTCTGGTCAGTTATTTTGTATAGCATTCCACAAATTGGTGTTTTCTCATTATTAGAGGTTACGCATTGTTTTACAGAAATGCCACAGAAGATATTGTACCCTTCTCTACACCACAGGGGGTTCATGATGTTGACTTGTCTTTCTAATAGTGATGATAGGTTTGTTCCCTTGGTTAAGGTGGTACCTGACAGGTTTCTCCTCTGTAAAATTAGCATTTTTCCCTTTGTAATAAGCGACAATAGAGAGATAGATTTATTTATTTATTTATTTATTTAGAGATAGGGTCTCACTCTGTCACCCAGGCTGGAGTGCAGTGTCACAGTCACCACTTCAGCCTTCACCTCCCTGGCTCAGCTATCCTCCCATCTCTCAGCCTCCCAAGTAGCTGGGATCACAGGCATGTGCCACCATGCCTGGCAAATTTTTATGTTTTTTGTAGTGACAAGGTTTTGCCATTTTGCCCCGGCTGGAATAAATGACTGTCTTATAGGGAGACACTATGTAAATATTCTGTTGCTCATTATATTTTTACCCATAATTTTATTGTTCACTGATGGCTTTTTCCTACAGCAGTTATTGCTGTGTTGTTTACTAAAGGGTGATTGTTCTACTTCCTACCTGTATTAAATGGAATTCTGTTAGGAAGAGATGTCTTCCCCCCTCATTTATTTACTCATTCATTCATTCACTCAGTTGTGAATATTAGGATGGATCCATGGATATTTATTTTATTTAATAGATTATAACCTATTACTGTTATACAGTTGCTCAAGTTATCTCAACTTTGGGTGTTGGGCACTCTTTCAGATTGGCTCCTGTGTCCTTTTAGCATGTACCGCTTATATTTTGAAATACTTTCTACTACTAGATGTTCCAGGTTCCTCTTGTATTTTGCCTACTTCAGCTCAGGTTCCTTTTATTAGAAACTAAAATCTGAGTACTAGTTGTGCTCATTGTTACTTCGTAAGCGTCACTGCTTCTAGGATGTCTCAAAAGGCAAAGCAAGGAAACATATGTATCTATGCTCACACATGCATACACACACATCTATATTTCTGTATCTACTTAACCTGTACGTATGTATATATAAAAAACCGTAAGTTCATACCAGTTCAACACAGCAGCCTTCCCCCTTCCTTATTGATGCTTGTTTAATCCTAGTACCTGTATAGTCTCACAGTTGTCATCTAATACCCCTGTGAAAACACATTTACTAACTAGAGTACAATATTTTTGTACAGTATGTTAACTGTTACACAGTCAAAATACAGTTTTCTGAAGTTACATAGGTTATTTCCTTCCATCAAATCTTTCAGTATGGTTATGTTGTTTTGTAATACAGTTAGGTTCATTTGTTACTACAATATTCAATTCTAGCCTTCCCTGTTTTCCCCACCCCGCATTGTTAATTTTTATTTCTGTATGGGAAACATTACTGTGGTTCTAAAAAGCTATACATTCTTCTTTATATCCTTTTCTCACTCAACCTCCTGTAGGTTAGCAATTTCAGTACGTTTTGGATTATCTTTCCTGTATTTTTTTGCACCGATGAGCAGCAGACACGTGTATATATTTTTTAAAATCTTCTTGGATATTTTTTAAAATACTAGGTTTGACGTTAAGGAGGGTTTTGTTTAGCCGAAAGCATTGCTTCTGTGGCAATTAACAAGTAACACATTATTTGTGTGTTAGTTTCTGTTTGTAAAATGATCCTGCTCCTTTACCCATTCCTTACTCATCCTACCTTACAGAAGTGATGAGAAAAACAAGTGTACTATTAAGTGAAGAGCTAATGCTTTCTCAGAAGAAAGGCACGCCAAAAATGTAAGCTATTGCTGTTTCTTTTTACACAGTCCAAGATACATCTTCATTCCATTGGTTTAAGTAGGAATACTCTTCCCTTCTTTGAAGTTTTGCAGTCACTAGGGACAGTGAGTGGTTCATTGGCCTGACAAGGGTTTTGGGATAGAAGGTAAAGGGGTAGATATTGGCCGAGAAATATTTGACCCACAGTGTCAGAAAACACTGACAAGTTAGGTCTTTTATAATAAATTGGGCTATGGATAAATAAGTTGAACAATAAGAAGATGCATTTTTGCATTTGCTGTATTTCTTTAAATTCTAGATAGTTATTTTCAAGTGTTGGTAAACATAAATCTTAGGTTTAGGAACCATTGGATTAGTAACAGCATTATGCTAATCAAAACTTTAAAAAAATGAGTTCAAAAGTGTTCTCATGTAATTGTATAGATTTTCTTCTTTTCTTAACCTGCAGAAGCAGGAAAGTGAGGCACATAGCCTCACATAGGCAGAAATTAAAGCCTAGGCAATAACTTAGTGAAAATGGAATTTTCAGAACATTCCACTCCTTGTTTAGTACAATTTTATGGCCATGGTGCTAGCTAATGGACTATTTATAGGCCAGCAATATTTTGGTGAATTTAAGCGAAACTATACTCAGTATAATTGAAATGGGGGTGGGGTGGGATTGAGACATGAAATCAATCATACAAAGTCAAAAACTATTTTAAGCCAGGAATAAAAGTTAAATTCCTGTCACCCAGTTAGCATTTTCTTTCCATTTTAATGTTTGTCAGAAAGGGAATAAGTAACCAAAACTGAACTGTTGACTTTTCTAGCCAAACGAATGTGATACATTTAAAAAATGACATTGCAAGAAGGTATGACATGGTATTAATTGAATAAAGTAAAAATACATATTTATTTATTTATTTATTTATTTATTTATTTATTTATTTTAGAGTTTAATTTTATTGTGCGCCTTTAAGTGTGTGGCTCTCTGTTTTTACCCCTTAACCCTTCTACTTTTTGGTAAAACAAATCTAGTAGACATTGGAAATGTCTTAGACCCTAGAAAAAACCACCCCGATAAAAACTATTTAGTCTTAGCTTTTCGTTCAAGGCCTCTTTGTCACGCTTACTTGATCTGGCCCAGAGAGTGGAGTAATTAATCAGATGCCTGCTTTATGTGAATAACAAATTTGAATCCCATTGCTGTGTTAGTAATTTTATGCTGTACACCTGGCCCTTTCAATCGGGGCGGGGTGGGGGGAACAATTCGGCAACCCTCCTTGCTACCTTTAACTGTAAGATTACTCCAAAAGATAATCCCCTTAGGGCCCTGCTTTGGAGAGGAGGGGATTACAGAGGTACTCTGTCTACCACTTTAGCTTTTCTACTCTTTTCTTTCCGGCTGTGGGATGCGTAAACCCTGAGTTCATCTGAACATCAAATAAAATTCAAATGGAAGCTTCAATGATAATCCCTATTTTCTAGGTAGGAGAGTCTTAAGTTCTTTCATCCTTTTTGCAGTTGCCTATTGGATAGCAGATATCTCAGTCATGCTTTAGTTTTCTAAAAACACTAATGATGTAAACCACTGCAGTCGTAATAATGAAGCTGAAATTAGTATGCGGATTTAATATTTCTGAAGTGTTTGTTAATGTTTCTCTATCCTCTGCGTTTGCAGCCTTTTAGACCTGCAGGATAGGAAGTGTTCATTTTTTCTCAAGGGAGAGTGCCTGCATTTAAGGAGCTAGGTGAAATTACATGTGTTTGTGTGTTATGTTTTTCTTTTTCCAAATGGAACACTATGATTGGGATTAATATTTTAAGCTCTTTGCATTGATGATGGGTTGCAGGACATGTCCAAATGCCTGCTTTTGGATACTAGCTTGATTACAGAATTTCCCAAGATCTTGAGTAGATCCTTCCTGAGTATCCAGTGCTTCCTTTTGTGTGGCTGGGAATGCAGGCCAGCCACAGTCCCTTTCTGATGTTTATGCTCTTGATCTCTGTATACTTCTATGTTCTTGACAACATCTCCATGTTAATAAGGTGTTCCCTGTTGACTTCAGTTTTGATTTGGGGGCTGAATTACTCCAGGAAGAATCAGGTTTCTATAAGAAAATCAATAACATTCATGTTAAAGCTGAATAGCATTTAAGTATATACACCCGAAGACATGAGAAACAAGACAGGCTGTTATAGCAGTAGTAGATAGCTATATGGATGGTGACATTACTGGTGATTTTACTTTACATATTCTTCTTCAGACTTTCTATAAGAAAGATAAATGTTTTGAAATGAGACTGTTAGAGAATGGCAACATTTTATCTTGACAAGTGTCCTTGCAGTTAAATCTCATAATCCCTACCAGAAAAACTTAATCAAATGGAGAGTCAGTCAACCCATTACTTAAACGTAGTGCGTTCTAGAACATGTGGATATATAAATCAAATCACTGCCATAATTTAATGCCAAAATAAAAACAAACAGCATTTTTAAACAGCGTTTTTCTGTTGAAAGGAAACTTTTTCATCTGAACCAGAACTTCTGAAATCTAGAAAACCTGTAACATGCCTGAAGTTATACATCTGTTAGTTAATATCAACCTGAATCTTAAATTCTTTTGATTTTTCTTGTTCTTTGTCATACCATATTTGTTTAGCCTTTTTGAGGTTTCCCCTGTGTAATAAATCCTTACTAGCATTCAGGAGGGTATTTGGTTTTATGGGGGTTTCTTTTTAAATAAAACTATTACCTAAAATGTAAAGAAAATTTCAGAATAGTTTTACAACCGTAACACTCTTTGTCTTGTTGTTATCTGTGTATGTATATTTTTAGTCACTACAACTGTATTAAACTGTATTTTTTTCTCTTGAAATCTCTTCTTGCGTAAGAGAAGAAATATCCTTTATGGTTCTTTCTAATATTTTGATTTGGTGTACCACAACTGATAACTATAGTTATAATGCTTATAACTATTGAGCGTGTTTAGATTATTGATAGATATCATTGCAGTGACCACCTTTGTGAATAAGATTTTTGGGGGTGTGTTTGTTGCGTTACTCCTTTAGGGTAGATTTTTAAAAATTGGTTAGAAGATTTTGTCAGAAGATAGGAATATCCTTATAGCTCTTGCTGCTTAATACCGTGTTGCTTTCCAAGAGAAATCTGCAGAGCTTAAGGCAATGTGTCTATACCAGATTTACTATAATTTTTGATAGCATTGACAATTGTTCAAGATGTTTGTGATATCTTAGTAGATGTACAGGATATCCAACAAAAAAGACAGCCTTTTCTCAGTGTTCACTCATTGTAGCATACTTATATGACTTGTCTGTGTATATAGTTTGATCTGTATTTTAGGATAATTTGTATTAAAACTTTTAGATTATCTTCCCAATCTGTTTTTTTTGTTTGTTTTTTGTTTTGTTTTGATTTGGAGACAGTCTCTGTCTCCCAGGCTGCAGTGCAGTGGTGTGATTTGGCTCACTGCAACCTCCGCTTCCTGGGTTCACGTGATTCTCGTGCCTCAGCCTCCCGGAGGAGCTGGGATTACAGACAGGCGCCACCATACCCAGCTGATTTTGTATTTTTAGTAGAAATGGGATTTTACCATGTTGGCCAGATTGGTCTCGAACTCCTGACCTCAGGTGATCTGCCTGCTTCAGCCTCCCAAAGTGCTGGGATTACAGGCATGAGCCACCACACCCAACCTCAATCTGTTCTTTTTTGATGCTTGTCTAGGACTACTTTCAGGTTCAGTCCCTTGGTGTTTTCTCCTTGGGGGTATAAAGACAAAAAAAAAAAATCAATATTGAAAAATAGAATTTCAGCCTCAAAATATTTACCTTGGAAGCATTTATAGGAATATTTACCTTGAAAGCTTTTATAGGAAAGAGAACTTCAGCGTGCCCCAGAGTCAGTTCAAGTGTAAGGAGACAGGTTAGGTGTGGTGGCTCACACGCCTGTAATCCCAGCATTTTGGGAGGCCGAGGAGTGCAGATCAGTTGAGGTCAGAAGTTCAAGACCAGCCTGGCCAACATGGTGAAACCCCATCTCTACTAAAAATACAAAAATTACATGGGCATGGTAGTGTGTGCCCGTAATCCCAGCTACTCAGGAGGCCAAAGCAGGAGAATTGCTTGAACCAGGGAGGTGGAGGCTACGGTGAGCTAATATCATGCCACTGCACTCCAGCTTGGGCGGGAGAGCGAGACTTCATCTCAAAAAAATAAAGTAAGGAGTCAAAGACCCATAGCCTTTCTGGGATATTTCAACAATTGCTAGAACTGAGGGACAGCTGCATCTGTTGCTTTATTGCCTATACCTCAGAGGTGCCATATGACTGGCATTCATACTGTTCCTATCCCTTTTGAGCCTAGTAAATATATAATTTGTTTTGAATACTGCAAATCAAACTTTTTATATTCTTTCTCATCTGTTATTTCATTTTATATTCTAAACATATTTGATTTGAATACTCTGAAGACAATAGTTAGTATCTGATAGCATCAGATAATTAGATTCATTGAGATTTTATTAACTTTGTTTTCCGTCAGGGAAAAATGTGTGTGTGTGTTTATTTATTTATTCATTGAGACAGGGTCTCACTCTGTCACCCAGGCTGGAGTGCAGTGGCATGATCATGGCTCACTGCAGCCTCTGCCTCCCGGCTCAGGTGCTCCTCCTCCCACCTCAGCCTCCTGAGTAGCTTGGACTACATGCACGCACCACCATACCCAGCTAATTTTGTATTTTTTTGTAGAGATGGGGTTTTGTCATGTTGCCCAGGCTGGTCTTGAACTCCTGGGCTCAAGAGCTCCTCCTACCTTTGCCTCCCAAAATACTGGGGTTACAGTCATGAGCCACCATCCCCGGCCTGTGTGTATATTTTTAAACAAAGCATAGTTTTTAGAAAACAAGCTTCTAGCTTACCCTGTTAGAGTTAAGCAGATATTAACTACATTTAAATTTCCTCTTAGTCATCTTGATACTGATGTTAGTATATCCTTCTTAATCATTAGTTGAAGGCTTATGTTACTGTGTAATTGTTTTGCCAAGCTTCTGTTCCGTAGAATTGTTGAGGTCATTTTCCTGTCAATAGGTGCTTACTTTTAGTCTGTACATTTGGATTCCTCATCCCTCTTTCCCCCAAAGCAAAAGCTAACGTCATACTCTCCTTCCCTCTGTCAGCGTCTCTCTACATCTCTCTTTCTCTCTCTCTCTCTCTCTTTTTAATTAGAGATGAGGTCTCGCTATGTTGCCCGGGCTGGTCTCAAAACTCCTGGTCTCAAGCGATCCTCCTGCCTTGGCCTCCCAAAGTGCTGCAATTATAGTTACGAGCCACCATACCTGACCACTGATTCTCTTACTTTCTTTTTCCTCAGTCATTCAAGTTTTGTTTTTCAAATTGATCATCAGAAGTTTTAGGTGCTTTGTGCAAATGAAGTGGTGGTGCTTTTCAGGCAAGGGTGCTGTTGGGTACATGTTAATTTTTTTTTTTCCTTTTTCTTACCTAGATTGAGTCTGTTTCTCAGCCATTGGAAAACCATGGTGCCCCTATTATTGGTCATATTTCAGAGTCACTGTCTACCAAATCATGTGGAGCACTCAGACCTGTCAATGGAGTTATTAACACGTAAGTTTTAGCTCTTCTACTTCCTACACTTAGTAGACTTGTAAAGGTGTTTTGGAGCTCTTAGTTCTCTTTAGCCAGGACTGACCCTGGTTTAAAGAAGCGGAGGCCTTATCAGTTAGTAACATTTTTAATCTTCACTGTATAATGAAGCAGTGCATTTTAATTAATTGTGTATTTTCCTTTTACCTACTAAAATGGAGTGGGCATGGAGTAAAATAAAAGACACTACAGTTACTGTGAATTATTATTGTTTTAATCTTGCAGAAATTCCTCAGAAGTGTTTATATTAACCCCCTCTGCTCTAGGACAGATTAGATCTCCAAGGGCTATGTTTGTAAATCTGTATTTATGAAGACTCAAGGGAGAAAACAAAAGATTCAGGGAGATCCTGTACAAGTGAATGATGTGTACAACACCCTTAAAATTCAGGTTTCATAGAACTGATTCTAAGGAAGCCCATTAACATTTGCAGAATTCATCATTTTCTAACCAATTGTAGTTCTCTAGACTTTATTTACTCATATGTTTGATGTAGAGGAGAACTCAGTCACTAGAACTTGAGTTTATTTACTGACTTTTTAATCTTTCAGACATGATGTAGTTAATGTGCACCAAGAACCTTACAAAAATTAGCACACACAGGTAGATTAGCAGACATCAAGAGGAGACCTGCTTCTGCTCTAGAATGCTTGTGTCTGAACGTTAGCAAATAGAGTTTGAACCAGTATAAGAGGCTTTGTTTCTTTGTGTTTTCTTGTTGTTGTTTGTTTGTTTCTTTGTGTGTTCTGAGAATACTCTTCCTTCCCCTTGTATAGTCTTCAGCCTGTCTTGGCAGACCACATTCCAGGTGACAGCTCTGATGCTGAGGAACAATTACATAAGAAGCAACGACTGAATCTTGTCTCTTCGTCATCTGATGGCACCTGTGTGGCAGCCCGGACACGTCCTGTACTGAGCTGTAAGAAACGGAGGCTTGTTCGACCCAACAGCATCGTTCCTCTTTCCAAGAAGGTCGGTACAGATGAGAGTTGGTCATTGTCAAGCAGTGAGCCAGATGCTCAGATAGTCTCTTGCCAACTTTAGTGTTTTCTAAACTTGGCTAACCACCACGGTCTTCTGGGGAGCTTTATAAAATACTAGCTTCCTGGGCCATGTTTGCTCTGGAGTTGGGTGTTGGAATCTTGTTTTCAGAAAACACAAAGCTCCTAGGTGACTCTGCAGCTAGTTTTGAAAACCATTGTCTTGAGCTTTTTAATAGAAATGGGAGAGATTGAAAGTTTTAAGTACTACCATTAACACTTTGAAGGAGAGTAGTGTGCCCTCTCACCTTCACTGTTATCACTGAAAATGACAGTATAGAATCCTTTGCCCTAAAAAAGAATCTTGGCCATGTGCAGTGGCTCAGGCTTATAATCCCAACACTTTGGGAGGCCAAGGTGGGAGGATTGCTTGAGCCTAGGAATTGAATACCAGCCTGGGCAATATAGTGAGACCTTCATCTCTACAAAGTATTTAAAAATTAAGCATGGTGGTGCACACCTGTAGTCCAGCTACTCAGGAGGCTGAGGCAGGAGGATTGCTTGAACCCATAAGGTTGAGGCTGCTTTGAGCTGTATTTGTGCCACTGTACTTAAGCTTGAGTGACAGAGTGAGGCCCTGCCTGAGAAAAAAAGGAATCTTCACTAAAGTTTTTAAATTGATATTACTAAAAAAAAGTTTGTCTTCACAAAGGAAATGGAGATTAATTCACAACTGCAGGGAATTTTAGATTGCTGACTCTTCAAATAGCAGTTGGCTTTATTCCAAAACTAATGAAATAGTAATATTCCAGTAAAATTGGTACTATGCAGGAATTAAGAGCATTATCTTTGAAGATGATAAACTTGGGTTTGAATCATGGTACTACCACTTAGTAGTTTGGTAACTTGGTGCATGTTAACCACCGTGACTTCCACTCCTCTCCAAAGCCTCAGAGATCTCATAGGGTTGTTTGAGGATTAAATGAAATATATGTAACATGCTTATTGAGATGTCTGGTTGATAAGTTCCTAGTACAAAGTGGCTGTTACTGTTACCACTTTTGTTGTTGTTCATTCATTCTTTCAACAAATATTTATTGGCTTCCTGCAACAAGCTAAATCTGTGTAGTCACTGGGTATACAACACTAAACAAAACAGACAAAAGTGCTTACCCTATGAAATATTCTAGTTGTTAGAGAAAGAAAATAACAAATGAACTCTGCAGTGTGTCCTATAGCATTAAATCTTGGAGAGAGGCTAGGCACAGTGGCTCATACCTGTAATCCTGGCACTTTGGGAGGCTGAGGGAGGAGGATCACTTGAGTTCAGGAGTTTGAGACCAGTCTGGGCAACATAGTGAGACCCCATGTCTTTAAAAAAAAAAAAAAAAAGCCTGCTGTGGTGGCGAGCGCATGTAGTCCATCTACTCAGGAGGCTGAGGTGGGAGGATCATTTGAGCCCACCAGGTTGATGCTGCAGTGAGCCATGGTTGTGCCACTGCACTCCAGCCTGGGCAACAGAGTGAGTGAGACTCTGTCTTTAAAAAAAATATATATATATATCCTGGAGAGAGAAATGCAATAGAGGAGGGAATAGAGAGTGCTGGAGAGCTCATATAAAGAAGAGGTATATGGATTAGCCCTTTGATGTATTCCAGAGCTTAGGTATTCCTCCTCATTCCTGTGAAAGATGAGGAAAGGATTGGGAAGGGAGTGACCAATAAAGTAGAAGAAAAACCAAGAGTGTGTGGTATATGAAAGGCAAGGGGAGAAAGTGTTTTGGAGAAGGAGGAGGAGGAGGGGTTGTCTGTTTCAGTTGTTACAGACAGGATCAGTAAGATGAAGGCTGAGAATTGAGACCATTGAATTTAGTGGGACGGGGTTGTTGCAGACATTGGTGAGCAGTTTTGGTAGAGGGAAAAAGGTGAATGAAAGCATGGTTGGAGTGGTTTCAGGAGAGAAGGCCACAGAAGGAATTGAGGGAACCATTGTAGATAACACTTTCAAAGAATGTTGCTGTAAAAGAGAGCAGAGAATGGATTTTTTTCTTAAGAGAGCCACTAGCAACATATTTGCTAATGACAAATAAGGGAGATGAGAGAATTGCTGGAACAATTAGTATTTGCATGGTGAATTTTCAGTACTTTCCTTGTTTTATTCTAGTATGCAGTTGTACTGTGTAAGTTTGCCATGTTCTCTTTAAAGAATTGTTAGAATTGACTGTCAGGCGATACCATTTCTTCCTGTCTATTTCTCGGACTCTACCTGAAATATCAAAATAGCAGAAATACAAAAGAATAGAGTATTTGGCAGGGTTTTCATATTGACATTTCAGTCTCTCTTTTTTTTTTAACTAATAGTCGTATATCTCTAAAAGATTTTCAGAGGAGTTGATAACAGGAATGTCAGAAAACAGTATATTACTGTCAAGTGTAGGAAAGTAGCTTTTTGTCAACTCCTTGATGAATTTAACACAGAATGCTTTTACATAAAAAAAACAAAACAAAACAAAAAAAACACCACCTCATGAAAATAAAGCACGCTTCCTCTGTTTTGGCAGTTTACCAGCCACTATGGCATGACATCTAGGAGTCGTATAAAAATTTTCTGAAGTATGTGGTGGCCTCCTGGATTTTGTTCTTTAATATGTGAAGTAGCCAACCTTCTTTTGATCCATGCCTAAGAATGAATGTAGTTTTGAATGTACATCTAAAATTATAAAAGGTAGCTTAGGCAAGAGGCATAAAACTGAATATCCTTTTGTTCCAATGCCAGTTTCTAAAACAGAATTATCCTGACACAAAAGTAAGCTGCATGAAAAATAAGACAGAGAAATTAGTTGACTTTGGGGAATATACCATGTACTAGATCTAGCAGAAAGCTGGAGTTCTTCCAGAGTTGGAGACACACCCCATTCCTTCTGTCTAGGTTGCTTTCTGTGTCTCACATGGCTCCTCACTCATGACATGACCTCAGTGGTATTTGCTGATGAGCAAGCATCTTGTCTTCTGTCATCTTGAATTGCTCGGTTTTCCAGGCAGATTTATTCAACAGCATTTTTGAATGCCCACCGTATTATTCAGAGCAGCCAGGTTGCATTGGTAAGGAAAACAAAGCCCTTACCTTCATGGAGCTTACTTTCTAATGACAGCAAAGAAGTTAACAGGTAAATTATGTTCTAATACTGTTAGATGACAGTGAGTTCACTTTATTGTGAGTACAGAGTACAGAACATACAAAACAAGTGTGATTAATATTTTTTCCTTACCTGCATCTTAAATGATCTCTACTGCATTCCAGAACCAAATAAAACATACTTGAGGGAACTCACTGAGGATTTTTTTTGTTTTGTTTTTTCTTTGAGATGGAGTCTTGCTCTGTTGCTCAGGCTGGAGTGCAATGGCGCGATCTCGGCTCACTGCAACCTCCTCCTCCCGGGTTCAAGCAATTCTCCTGCCTCATTCTCCCGAGTAGCTGGGGTTACAGGCATATGCCACCACACCCAGCTATTTTTGTATTTTTAGTGGAGATGAGGTTCCACCATGTTGGCCAGACTGGTCTCGAACTCCTGACCTCAAGTGATCCACCCGCCTCGGCCTCCCAAAGTGCTGGGATTACAAGCATGAGCCACTGCACCCGGCCCAATTACTGTGGGTTTTGGTTGTGTTTTTTTTTTTTTTTTTTTTTTTGTCGGAGTCTCCCTGTTTTGCTCAGGCTGGAGTGCAGTGGATTGATCTCGGCTCACTGCAACCTCCGCCTCCCAGGTTCAATCAATTATCCTGCCTCAGCCTCCCAAGTAGCTGAGATTACAGACAGTCATGCACCACCACAGTTGGCTAATTGTTGTATTTTTAGTAGACACAGGATTTCACCATGTTGGCCAGGCTGGTCTCAAACTCCTGACCTCAGGTGATTCGCCTGCCTCGGCCTCCCAAAATGCTGGGATTACAGGCGTGAGCCACTGCACCCAGCCCAATTACTGTGTTTTTAAAGGGCTGTCAGCTTAGTTGAATTATGGCTGGAATATGTCTTAAAATTGAGATGCACATTTAGTGCGGTAACTCTTTTGCCCTTAAAAAGGCTAGCCAGGCATGGTGGCTCATGCCTGTAATCCCAGAACTTTGGGAGGCCAAGGTGGGCAGATCACGAGGTCAGGAGATCAAGACCACCCTGGCCAACATGATGAAACCCCATCTCTACTAAAAATACAAAAATTAGCTGGGCGTGGTGGCACATGCCTGTAATCCCAGCTACTCGAGAGGCTGAGGCAGGAGAATCGCTTGAACCAAGAAGTCAGAGGTTGCAGTGAGCTGAGATCTCGCCACAGCACTGCAGCCTGGCGACAGAGCGAGAGTCCGTCTAAAAAAAAAAGGCTGTTGTTATATCACTTGTACTTCTTAAAATCAGTGACTAAAACAAAGAGTTCAGTAAGTTTAAACTTGTTGGGAATAAACAGAAATGAGATCTATCAGTAAATAATAGGAAGCCTGGAATGCCCAAACTGATGATTTGGGTTTCAGTCTATAAGTTTTAATGTTTTGAGTAGAGAAGTGTTGTAAGGTATTTTGGGGGAGGTAAATCTGTAACTTTTTTTTTTTTTTTTGAGTCGGAGTCTTGCTCTGTCACCCAGGCTGGAGTGCAATGGCACAATCTCAGCTCACTGCAGCCTCCGCCTCCTGGGTTCAAGCAATTTTCCTGCCTCAGCCTCCTGCGTAGCTGGGATTACAGGCACCCACGATGACGCCTGGCTAATATTTGTATTTTTAGTAGAGACGAGGTTTCACCACGTTGGCCAGGCTGGTCTCGAACTCCTGACTTCAGCTTATCCATCCGCCTCGGCCTCCCAAAGTGCTGGGATTACAGGCGTGAGCCACCGCACCTGGCCAGTCTGTAACTATTATGTTTGGGATGGATTGGCACAAGACACTGGAGGTGGAAAGACAGACTAATAGTAGTAATCCTGGAGGAGATAATAGTCTAAGGCCTCTACAACTCTGAATGTGGAATATTTTAAATGTAATCTAAGGAATAACCACTAGGGTCTGGTAAGTGAATATCATAGTAAGGCTCATGGAGAACATGGAGTACTTCCTAAATCATAATTTTATTATAAAATGACAGAATTACTAAACAGCCTATATTGCTATTTATTGTGTGTTTCATCACTTTAGGGGTCTAGTATGGTGGATGTTAGTAATTATCTAAGTGAATGAAGAAGCACTCCAGTGGAAAGTTCTTATATGCCATTATGTTCTTTTCCTGGCCCAGTGCCTAAGTGAAGTAGGTGTTTATAACTTAACCTAAACGTACTAAGATTTCAGATTAATAAAGTTATTTCAATAAAATTGGTACCAGCCAATTTTCAAATAGGGTTGCTTTTTATTTTTTAAGTAAAATTATGTTTATAATTAAACCATAAGACAAATAGTATTTTTTTTAAAAAAAGGAATGTAGTTTTATTAATAATTTACTGCATTGTTCTCATTCTCAATTTACTGTGGACCATTAGAAACTCGTGTGTAGTCTGGCAGCGGAAACCATCAGGGTTTGAAAATGAATGGTTGAAAAGGCTGGGTTTTTTTGTACTAATAACCAGTAGAATAGGTAATAGCTACATTTATTACTAACATACCCTTGAAATTTTTATTGCCCTTTATAGCATTTCTTTTCAATTTTTTAGAAGTAGCAATTTCCTAACTAATTGGCAATGTACTGGCATCATTTTAGAATTTTGTAGTCCATGTTATCATAGGGGGATTACTCTGGGCTAAATTTTAAAGCTGGCTTCCATAGAATTCCGAGTAGTCCTCCTCTTCTTCCCATTGTATCACACTTGAAGAGTGGCATTTTTGTACAGGGCATTCTCCTATGACTATGACCAGGTTTCGTGTAGACATCAGGGTAAATAAAGGTGTTAATATATAATTCTAGGCCTCCTAGTTTTGATTCCACCTATTTAAATCCAGTTTCATGACACCATGGTTGAGGACTAATGAACTAGAATATGAATCAGTATTAAAAGTTAATAATTTGGCCAGGCGCGGTGGCTCACGCTTGTAATCCCAGCACTTTGGGAGGCCGAGGCGGGCGGATCACGAGGTCAGGAGATCGAGACCACGGTGAAACCCCGTCTCTACTAAAAATACAAAAAATTAGCCAGGCGTGGTGGCGGGCGCCTGTAGTCCCAGCTACTCGGAGAGGCTGAGGCAGGAGAATGGCGTGAACCCGGGAGGCGGAGCTTGCAGTGAGCCGAGATTGCGCCACTGCACTCCAGCCTGGGCGACAGAGCGAGACTCCGTCTCCAAAAAAAAAAAAAAAAAAAAAAAAAGTTAATAATTTGATATGTTCTTCCTTGACAGAGTGCAATAGACCTTGGAGGCCCAACCAACTTTTTCATACTAGTTAGACATTTGGAAGAGAGCAAGCATGCCATGTAGAAAATTGTACCTTAGGACATAAAGCTACTAAAAGAATACTCAGAAATCACTCTGTGCTTGGAACAGTTACCTCTAAACTGTTATTAGGGTGATTTATATATACATTATAAAACACATACAAAATAAATTTTGAAAGACTGAGATAAAATAGAAGCTTACACGTTTTGTTTCTTCACTCTGATGGATCTTCAAGAACCAGTTGTGGGATACGCTTGATTGTGATAGAGTTGCCAAACCTATGAAAATGTTTCCAAATGTTAACAGTGGATGAGTTAGATAACAAATATCAAATGCAAAGCAAAAGCAAATGATTATAACCTGTCCTTAAGCCAAAAGAATTTTTTTAGTGTTTTGGACGAATATGCTATGATTAACAGAAAATGGTGAATAGAGTTTTACTTTGGTATTAATTCCTTCATAAGTATTAAATTGAGTATTTCTTGGGAGTTCCTTCAAAGAGAATTGATAGCATTACAGTATTAATTAAGGGAACACAGGAATTTCTTCATGTATCAAGTATTTTATCTCTATTTTACTATTTTATTGAGATGGAGGTCTCACTGTGTTGCACAGGCTGATTTTTTGTTGTTGTTGTTTGATTTTTGTTTTTTGTCCCCCTCCGCTCCCCCAAGATGGAGTCTCGCTCTGTCGCCAGGCTGGAGTGCAGTGGTGCAGTCTCTTCATCTCAAAAAAAAAAAAAAAAAAAAAAAAAAAAAGCCAGCTGTGGTGGCAGCTACACAGGTGGCTGAGGCAGGAGAATGGTTTGAATCTGGGAGGCAGAGGTTGCAGTGAGTCAAGATCAAGCTACTGCACTCCAGTCTGGGCAGCAGAGCTAGACTCTGTCTCAAAAAGATGACAGTCTGTTTCTCTCTCTCAGTTCCAGCTGAGAACATATGTTGATCAGTTTCCTTTTCTCTCTCTCTCTTTTTTTTTTTTTTTTTTTTTGAGTCAGAGCCTCGCCTCGCTCTGTCACCCAGGCTGAAGTGCAAATGGCATGATCTTGGCTCACTGCAATGTCTGCCTCCTGGGTTCATATGATTCTCCTTCCTGCCTCAGCCTCCCAAGTAGCTGGGACTGCAGGCTCATGCTACCATGCCCAGCTAATTTTTGTATTTTTAGTAGAGACGGGGTTTCACCATGTTGGCCAGGCTGGTTTCAAACTCCTGACCTTAGGTGATCTGCCCACCTCAGCCTCCCAAAGTGCTGGGATTACAGGTGTGAGCCACTGTGCCCAGCCTCCTTTCCTCCTCTTAGCATATCCTGAGATCTAATTCTAGTCTCCTCACGAGACTGCCAGAAGCATCTCTGTCCTTTTCAGAGACTTTCCACTTAGCTTTGTAGCTTCCTACCATTCACAGCTTCAGCGTTTTCTTTGGGAGAGTGAGTACTTGGAAATGTGTCATGCTTAGTTCCCTGTCCTCTCTTTTTATTGATAATTTGACATTTCAAGTCTCTAGTGTTATCCATTCAGCCCTACAAGACCACCAAAAGCTCTGCTCTTTTTTCTTTTCTTTTCTTTTCTTTTCTATTTTCTTTTCTTTTCTTTTTTTTTCGAGATGGAGTCTCGCTCTGTTGCCCAGGCTGGAGTGCAGTGGCACATCCTTGGCTCACTGAAACCTCCATCTCCCAGGTTCAAGCGATTCTCCTGCCTCTGCAAGTAGCTGAGATTACAGATACGTGCCACCATGCCTAGCTAATTTTTGTGTTTTTAGTAGAGACGGGTTTTTTGCCATGTTGGCCAGGTTCTTTTCCTCTTTGGAATCTTAGCGTTCAATATTGTCATTATGTCAGCGTTTTTCTTATGTTTTGAGAGAGAGAGAGAGAGAGAGAGAGTGTGTGTGTGTGTGTGTGTGTGTGTGTGTGTGTGTGTGTGTGTGTG
>NW_026652285.1:29754855-30038091 GCF_009828535.3 Hylobates moloch | reverse complement strand
GTGTGTGTGTGTGTGTGTGTGTGTGTGTGTGTGTGTGTGTGTGTGTGTGTGTGTTTTAAATCTGGCTTTTCCAATTACTGAGAGTGTTGGTTTGATATAAGCTATTCATACTAGGTGATTTATTTGTTGAGAAAACTTCATTTATCCGATACCTTAGTTTCCCACAGCCTACTTTCTTTTAAAAATTTTATCCCTGTAGCATTATTTTCTTGCCTCTTGGCATATCTAACAATGTTTTATTTATGTTTTAAGCTGAAAATCCAATTAATAATTTTCCCTGCTTGTAGCATGTGGATTGTGCCATCTTCCTTTAAAGAGGCTTTGTTTTGCTGGCAGGTAAATTCCTTGTCATTTGTTAGGTCAGGTGAGGAGTTGGCCACCTTAGTAGTTTGGCTCCACAACTAAAGCAGGATCTTCTGTCTTGAATTCTCTATGCAACTTTGGCTGGTCACAGTTTAAAAGCCTCTCAGGCTTGTGTTAGCTGTGGAAACCATTTCAGATCACAGCTGCCTAGTTGCTCTTGCCTGGCCTGATAGTTTCACCCTTTACATGCACCTTTTAATATTTAGCAAACACTCAGAGGGATCTAATGAAGATTTCTAGGGCTCTTTTTTCTGTAAAGCTTCCTCCTCTCAAGAATTCTGCCTTGCAATTTTCAGTTTCCTTAGTCTCTTAATTCTGGTCTAGTGAGAATTTGCTTCCTCAACTCAGTGAAGCTATTATACTCTGCTTCAGATCCTCTCCCTGCCCTGCAGTCTAGAATGTACTTCCAGGCAGAAAACCAGGGCAGTCTTAGAGACCACCCCATTTGTTTCTCAGTGTTATACTGCCTGTTGTCCAGTTTTCTGGTTTATGACTGAAAGGTAAATCTGATCACTATTACTCTGCTAGAAGCAGAAGTCCTGTGGTGTCACTGTTTTCTTTTCCAAATTTTGTTATGAAATTATTCAGATATGAAGTGGAATGAATTTTACAATGAACACCGATGTAGCTACTCCCTAGATTCTACCACTAACATTTTAGCATACAATCATCTTTCCATTTATTAATCCATCTTATTTTTAGTGCATTTAAAAAACACTGATGTTTTTCTGTCCCTTGTGTTTCTTGAAAACTAGTAGAAACTTGAATAAGTCCAGTTTTGGTTTTGTGAGAAAACACAGGGTGGCCTTGTTATGCTTGTATCAGAAGACATGTAATGACTAAACTGTTTGTTATCAACCACTGGACTCATTGTTAAATTGGAAGTTGAAGAATGGTGATATTCTACTTGTATCATTTCTGTTTTTCTTTTATTAGCTAGAATATGTTTATAAGGGGAAAACTGTCCTTTTCAACTATTTGTTTACCCTGAGGTATAGTTTGTACAGAAGAAAGCATGATTTGTTTTTTTTATTTACCAATTTTCAAAATAACAAATTAGTTTTCTACTATCCTCTAAGGACAGTCACTGAAGTTTTTCATGAAGGGGCTGTGAGTCATTGATTGAAACATATTTGAGGTATTTCAAGCCATTGTAGTCTTTTCTTTATGATGCTAACGTTATCTGATCTTTGGTAGTGGAAGCTCTCTTCAGGCTTGTTCCTGAGTCCTTTTGCTTTGACTGCAGTAGTCTTTGAGAGCTTTGTTCTCGCTATTCATTTTTTTTTGTTTTCATTTTTTACTGAGTCCTATGTTTACTGTGACTCACTACTAATATTTAATGGGAGCCTGTGCTTTGAATTTTTCTAGAAGGGATGACCGTAATTTGAACCTCATGGTTCTCAATTATTTTGTCCTCACAGGAGACATTTGGCAATGTCTGTAGTAATTATTGATTTTCACAAATTGGGGGAGTAGGGAGGCACATGCACCATGAGGACAGAGATGCTGCTAGATATCTACAGTGCACAAGACTGTCCCCCACAACAAAGAAGTGCCAGCTGTTGAGAAATCATGCGGTATACTAATTTAGCTAACATTTGTGTAATGTTTTAACAGTTACAGAGTCATTTGATCTTTCCTACAATCCCATGAAATTGGTATTATCAGTCCTTTTTAACAAGTGAGAAAATTTAAGGATGTCATGTGACTTATCAGTGATCATATTATATAGTGTTAAGCTAGAATTTTGAAATCAAGATCTTTGATGGTAAATGTTCTATCAAGTTCTCTCCTTAAATATAGCTATACTTACAGTTTTACAAAAGTGATTAAGAGTCGAGAGCCAGACACTATTGTGAGTTATTTATCTTTAAAACAACTCTATCAGGTACTCTCCTGTTAGTAAAGATGAAGACACAGTAACTTGTCTAAGGCCACACAGCTAGTAAGTGGCAGAGTCAAGGTTCAGACCCAGGCAGTCTGGCTCCATAGCTCATACTGTTAACCACTATATATTTCTTCACAATTTTTTTTTTTTTAGATTTGAGTATATTTGTTTTTATATTTAAATCTTTATTTGGGGCCAGGCACGGTGGCTCACACTTGTTATTCCGCACTTTGGGAGGCCAAGGTGGGTGGATTACCTGAGGTCAGGAGTTTGAGACCAACCTTGCCAGCATGGCAAAACTCTATCTCTACTAAAAATACAAAAATTAGCCAGGCTTGGTGGCGGGCGCCTGTGATCCCACCTACTCGGGAGGCTAAGGCAGGAGAATCACTTGAACCTGGAGATGGAGGTTGCAGTGAGCCGAGATCGCACCATTGCACTCTAGCCTGGGCAACAGAGCGAGACTCTGTATCAAAAAAATGAAAATGAATAAATCTTTATTTAGAATTAATTTTGATGTGAGGCAGAAATCCAGCCGTTTTCTTCTGTATGACCTCTTGGTTTTCTTGATTCATTTGTTGAAAAAGTAATATTTCCTTTTTTTTTTTTTTAAACTGATTTAAAAGTATTATTTAGTTAAACAATAAACTCATATATACTTTGGTCAATTTTTGTTTTTATTTAATTTTTCTGTTTCTTAACTAAGGGCAGATTATTTTAATTACTGTAACTGTAAAACATGTAATAGGCCAGATAACTCCCATGTATTTTTGCTTATCAGAAATTTTGGGGAATGGTTCCTCACATTCTTTCAGTTGTATCTTTTAGATTATTTGTTTAAATCCCCTTTGCCTTGTCTCCCCTCCCCCCTCAAGTCTATTAAGATTCTGCATTAATTTGTAGAATATCAATATCTTTAAACTTTGTGCTTAAGTTTCTTGTTAAACTTATTCCAGGGCATTTTTCGTTGTTACAGTCAAAAATATAATCTTTTTTCACTTTTTTTTTTTTTTTTTTTTTTTTTGAGAGGGAGTTTTGCTCTTGTCGCCCAGGCTGGAGTGCAATGGTGCGATCTCAGCTCACTGCAACCTCCACCTCCTGGGTTCAAGCGATTCTTCTGCCCCAGCCTCCCGAGTAGCTGGGATTACAGGCGCCTGCCACCACGCCCGGCTAATTTTTTGTATTTTTAGTAGAGACGAGGTTTCACCATGTTGGTCAGGCTGGTCTTGAACTCCTAACCTCAGGTGATCCACCTGCCTTGGCCTCCCAAAGTGCTGGGAATACAGGCGTGAGCCACCGCGCCAGGCCTTTCACTTGTGTTTCTAAATAAAAGTTACTTTGGGCCGGACACGGTGGCTCACGTCTAATCCCAGCACTTTGGAAAGCTGTGGCAGGCGGATCACGAGGTCAGGAGATCAAGACCATCCTGGCTAACACGGTGAAACCCCGTCTCTACTAAAAATACAAACATTAGCCAGGTGTTGTGGCGGACGCCTGTAGTCCCAGCTACTCGGGAGGCTGCGACAGAATGGCGTGAACCTGGGAGGCGGAGCTTGCAGTGAGCTGAGATCTCACCACTGCATTCCAGCCTGGGTGACAGAGTGAGACTCCGCCTCAAAAAAAAAAAAAAGTTACTTTGCATACTGACATTTAAAGAAAAAGACATGATGTGAGAGAATGACCTTGGAATTAGTGGTTGAAGAGCCAAGTGCAGAGGCCTGTGATCTGGAAGGTTGCCTGCTAGCTTGGAGAAATATATCAAGGAAATCAGAGTAACTGGTAGTGTCAGCTAGGAGAGTAACAAAAAAATGAGGTGAAGTCAGAGAGAGGGGATAGAGGCGACAAATACTGTAGGACCTTGTGGGAGCCATGCAAGAAGTTTGGTGTCTATTCCTCGTGAGGTGAGAAGTCATTTGGAAGATTATGAGGTTGGTATGATGTGATTGAGATTTTAAAACAAGATTTACACTGATTACTGTGTTGATTGATTTGGAAGTAAGAGCCAGTAGGAGGAGAATCAGTTAGGGGGCTTGAAGAAACCCATTTGAGAAAAGATAGTGACTTGGACCAGATTGAGTGTAGTTGAGGTGGTATGAAGTGGTTGGATTCTGCCAATAGGATTTCATGTTTGGGGCCGGTTGCGGTGGCTCACGCCTGTAATCCCAGCACTTTGGGAAGCTGATATGGGTGGATCATCTGAGGTCAGGAGTTTGAGACCAGCCTGGCCAACATGGTGAAACCCTGTCTCTACTAAAGATACAAAAAATTAGCTGGGCGTGGTTTTGCACGCCTGCAATCCCAGCTACTCTGCAGGCTAAGGCAGAAGAATCTCTTTAGCCCAGGAAATCCTTGTTTTTTTTTTTCTTTTAAGAGACTGACTCACTCTGTGTTCCATGCTGGAGTGCAGTGGACATGATCACTATAGCTCCTTACTCCTGGGCTCAAGTGAGCCGCCTCAGCCTCCCAAATAGCTAGGGCTACACGTGCATACCACCTGTTGTGATATTTTTAAAAATTTGTTTTCTTATTGTAAAACACAATATTGTGTGTGTTCTTGTTGTTTTTAACTTAAATGAATTCGTGCAGATGATTTGGCATCTTGTTTCAGTGAAAGAGTATGCGTGTGTACACTTAAGTTTGTCTGCAGGATAGATTCTTGGTGTGGATTTGTGCAACATGGGTATGAATTCAAGTTTTCTTTCAAAAATTTTCCAAAATGGCCAGGCACGGTGGCTCACTCTTGTAATCCCAGCACTTCGGGAGGCCGAAGCGGGCGGATCACAAGGTCAGGAGATCGAGACCACGGTGAAACCCCGTCTCTACTAAAAAAATACAAAAAATTAGCCGGGCGTGGTGGTGGGCGCCTGTAGTCCCAGCTACTCGGAGAGGCTGAGGCAGGAGAATGGCATGAACCTGGGAGGCGGAGTTTGCAGTGAGCCGAGATTGCGCCACTGCACTCCAGCCTGGGTGACAGAGCAAGACTCCGTCTCAAAAAAAAAAAAAATTTCCAAAATGTTTCCTTTAATAGGTATTAAATATATTTTTGACCGGGTGCGGTGGCTCATGCCTATAATCCCAGCATTTGGGAGGCCGAGGCAGGCGGATCACGAGGTCAGGAGAATCGAGACCATCCTGGCTAACAATGGTGAAACCCTGTCTCTACTAAAAAAAAATACAAAAAAATTAGCCGGGCATGGTGGCGGGTGCCTGTAGTCCCAGCTACTTGGGAGGCTGAGGCAGGAAAATGGCGTGAACCTGGAAGGCAGACTCGCACCACTGCACTCCAGCCTGGGTGACAGAGCAAGACTGTCTCAAAAAAAAAAAAAATAAATAAGTATTAAATATATTTTTATTTACTCCCCGGGTTTTATTAGTACTTTACAGTTTTTAATTTAAAAATGAGATTATTGTTTAAGTTACATGTGTACACATTACCCTTTTGTCAAGTTATAAGTAGGATTTCTACCCTTTATTTTATTTTTTTAAATTTTTAAATTTTTTTGGAGGCGGAGTTTTGCTCTTGTTGCCCAGGCTGGAGTGCAGTGGTGCAATCTTGGCTCACTGCAACCTCTGCCTCCCAAGTTCAAGTGATTCTCTTACCAGCCTCTGAGTAGCTGGGATTACAGGTGCCCACCACCACGCCCAGTTTTTTGTATTTTTAGTAGAGACGGAGTTTCACCATGTTGACCAGGCTGGTCTCGAACTCCTGACATCAGGTTATCCACCCACCTTGGCTTCCCAAAGTGCTGGGATTACAGGCGTGGGCCACCATGCCTAGCCTTTTTTTTTTTTTTTTTTTTTTTAATTTTTTTGAGACAGGATCTTACTCTTTTTCCCAGGCTGCAGTGCAGTGGTGCGATCATGGCTCACTATAACCTGAAATCCTGGGCTTAAGTGATTCTTCTCCCTCAGCCTCCTGAGTAGCTGGGACTAAAGGCATGCAATACCATGCTGGGCTAAATTTTTTTTTTTTTTTTTAATTTTTAATTTTATTTTAAGAGATGGAGTCTTACTGTGTTGCCCAGGCTAGTCTCAGACTCCTGGCTTCAAGCAGTCCTCTCCCACTTCAGAGTTTTGGGATTACAGTTGTGAGCCACCACGCCTAGCCACATCTATTGAGTTTTTTTTGTTGTTGTTTTGTTTTTTTGTTTGTTTGTCTTTGGACTTAGTCTCATTCTGTCACCCAGGCTGCAGTGCAGTGATGTGATCTCGGCTCACTGCAACCTCTGCCTCCCAGATTCAAGCGATTCTCCTGCCTCAGCCTCCCGAGTAGCTGAGATTACAGGCTCCCACCACCACGCCCAGCTGATGTTTCTATTTTCAGTAGAGTCGGGGTTTCACCATATTGGCCAGGCTAGTCTCAAACTCCTGACCTCAAGTGATCCACCCACCTTGGCCTCCCAATATTGACTTTGACTTAAGTGATACACTCTAGCCATAAAATGTAGTGTTGTTAAATGTTCCATATGGAGAGCTAGTTGATGTCATGGGTCAGTTTCTAGTCTCTCTCTTTTTATTTTTAATTTGCTATACCTACTGGAGTGAGATAATCTCTTTTGAATATTGAAAGTTTCAGTGTAATTTTTGGATCCTAACCAATTTTCCTAAATCCTCCCACTCACCCACTGTGTGATCTCATTTTCATCTCTACCTACTTATTTCTCTTTACCTCAAAATGTCATCCTCTCCAGAAAGCCAGCTCTGATTACATAGATACAGGGATTTTTTTTTCTTTTCCCAAAACAATACCAGTTAATGTTGTCTACACAAAAGTACATGCCTAGTTGGTATCACTCCCTTTCAGTGGCTTCTAGTTCTGTGTGATTTGCCCAGTCTAACCTTTAAAAGACCTTATTTGCGTGCCACCTCTCTATATGGTTGCAATAGAATGTCGGGGGAATGTTGATAAAGACCACATTGTTCTTATGTGTATCTTTTTCTTACACAAATCCATAAAAGGCTTTCGAGATGTCTCTGCTGAAAATAAATGGAGCTGTAGTAAATGTTAGAGTTTTTGCTAGTAGAGTTTTGATGCTTTTTGTCTTTGTTCTACTACTGAGCTTGCTCCTAGGATGCCTTCTTATAGTGCCATTCAACATGCAAGTTTCTTTTTCCGGGGCTGTGTGTCCAGGTGACTTTATGAGTTAGGCTTTGGCAAATGCCAGACTTGTTCATCCTAACACTAGGGATCCTGCATTCAGCATGACCTGAAGTTTGCTCAAATTATAAAATTGTAGATGTTCAGTTTTTTTACAGAATTCAATCTTTTTAAGACTTAAATTAGTTCATATTTAACTCTGGACTTACCTAGAGAGGTTATCAGTTATTCTGCCCACATGTGCACAAAGGAAGTTCAGTGGAAATAATTTCTATCCCTTTGGAATTAATCTAACATGAAGACTATGAAAGTGAGCATTTGCTGTACAAAATGTTATTTCATTACTTAGGTATGAGCTTTGTAACAGTGGATTTTAGGCCAGGTTAAAGAGTAGTTAATAAGTTACTTTTAAGTTACAAGCTTCAAGGAAGCTTGCCACCTGGCTTGAGACCACCTGAAAGTCTTTTGAAGCGGAGGTGTGAAGAGAAGAGGTGTGGTTGGTAATTGAAGGCTCCTAGGTGGATAAATTTGCTGAAGAAAGCACGTCTCACCTGGGAATCAGGAACCAACTGCGTCTTAGCGGACCAATCAAGGTCATGAAAGCATGCAGATTTTATAAACTGTTCTCAGAAAGCACAGTTTTAGTATCTTTTTAAACTGTCAGAAGTTTGATACCTAGGTAAGCATTTAGAGCTTCAAGTAGTTAGATTTCATCAATGAAAAGGAAGCAAGTTTCCTTACCCACTTTGAAGGTCAGTGTGTTAGACAAATGGAAATCTTTTAACAAACTAATCAAACATCCTTTTAGTAGTGTCACACAAGTATCTAGAAAGGTCTTCTCAATAACAAATGGGGAGCTAACTTCTCAATAACAAATGGGGAGCTGGCTTTATATCAGATGCTGAATTGTCAGTTTTGTTTGGCTTTTTTCACAGGTTCACCGGAACAGCACAATCCGCCCTGGCTGTGATGTGAATCCCTCCTGTGCACTGTGTGGTTCAGGCAGCATCAACACCATGCCTCCCGAAATTCACTATGAAGCCCCTCTGTTGGAACGTCTTTCCCAGTTGGACTCCTGTGTTCACCCTGTTCTAGCATTTCCAGATGGTAAGAAAGACCACAGACTAGAAAGTCTAATGAAAGAGACTTGAGAGACTTCTAGGTGAAAGAAAATCAGCCAAGGTCCAGTTACAACTCAGATACTTTCAAGGTACAACTTTTGTCAACCAAGTCTTCGCTTAGAATTTTGCAAAAAGTCTGCAACAGATCCACCAAACCAGAAGGTGCCACTAAAAGGTTGCAACTTAATATGAGATTTCCTTCTAACTCTTCAAGTAGCTAGGAGGGATCTGGGCTCAGTTGCCTCTAGCCACAGTAATCTGGTCCAAAATACGCTTAGTATATCTTTAAAAATGTTTTGTCTGGGCCAGGCGTGGTGGCTCACGCCTGTAATCCCAGTACTTTGGGAGGCTGAGGTGGGCGGATCACCTGAGGTCAGGAGTTCTAGACCAGCCTGACCAACATGGTGAAACCGCCGTCTCTACTAAATACAAAAAATTAGCCAGTCGTGGTTGTGCCTGCCTGTAATCCCAGCTACTTGGGAGGCTAAGGCAGGAGAATTTCTTGAATCTGGGAGGCAGAGGTTGCAGTGAGCCAAGATTTCACCATTGCACTCTAGCCTGGATAACAGAGCAAGACTGTGTCTCAAAAAAAAAAAAAAAAAAAAGTTTTCTCTGTGCTTGCCATGATATAATGTAGGATGGACGGCAGTGTTCTAGGAGAATATCTTCATACTGGCATTTATGTGGTAATGTGACAGCTTTACAGGGTGTAGATAAGCACAAATCTTCGTTGTTAGCCTGTACTGCCTTTCTAAAGTTTGCCTCCCTGTTAAATCTCTGTGTCTGACAGCCCTCCTTTCCCACCTCCCTTCCCATACCTGTACCTCTCCCACTTGACCAAAGAAGAGCATTCCTTTTGGCCATATTGAGTCCCACTATGGGTCTTGCCCCAGAGTGTAAAAATCTTGAGGCTGGGTGTCGTGGCCCACGTCTTTAATCCCATCACTTTGGGAGACTGAGGCAGGCAAATCACTTGAGGTCAGGAGTTCGAGACCAGGTGCAGTGGCTGACGCTTGTAATCCCAGCACTTTGGGAGGCCAAGACGGCAGATCATGAGGTCAGGAGTTCGAGACGAGCCTGGCCAACATGGTGAAACCCCATCTCTACTAAAAATACAAAAATTAGCGGGGCGTGGTGGCACATGTCTGTAATCCCAGTTATTTGGAAGGAGAATCGCTTAAACCCGGAGGCAAGAGGTTGCAGTGAGTCAAGATCACGCCACTGCACTCCAGCCTGGGCGACAAAGCAAGACTGTCTAAAAAAAAAAAAAAAAAAATCTTGGATGGTGGGGACAACAAATAAAGAGATAATTTCTAAGAGTTCTCAGCACCTGAAGGAGAATCTCCCAGGTATTAAGCAAAAGTTTCCAATTTTAAAAATAAAATAGAGATAACTCAGGAGTTCTATCAACCAAGTGTTCTCTTAGAATTCTCCAAAAAGACTGCAACAGATCTACCAAACCAGAGGGTGCCACTAAAAGATTGCAACTAAGAGATTTCCCTCTAACTCTTCAAGTGGCTAGGATGGGTCTGAGCTCAGTTACATGGTTCTGTTCCTTGTCTGTCTTAGAATAAATACTGAGTTAATATCTAAAGTCTGATTAGCTAAATAAGTTTAAAAGAAGTTATTTTTTCAATTAATGAAGCTAAATATATTTACATGCCAAAGTTTTGATAAAAATGTTTTTAAAGCATATGTAGTATTCAAGCAAATATAATCTTTACAACTATCTGAAATTATGATTTTTAAAAAATTACATATCAAATGGGGGTGCATGAGCAAAAACATTTTAAAACCACGATTCTAGGTGGAAGCCAGCGCTTTCATAATCTGAATTGGTTTCATTGAATTTTCACGTAATCTCATGATCTGTGCCCAGCCTACAGAAGGTAGGAATTGCCTCTCAAATCACTGTGGTGGGTTTTTTTTGTTGTTGTTGTTTTGTTTTGAGACGGAGTCTCACTTTTGTTGCCCAGGCTGGAGTGCAGTGGTGTGATGTTGGCTCACTGCAACCCCCACTTCCTGGGTTCAAGCAGTTCTCCTGTCTCAGCCTCCCAAGTAGCTGGGACTACAGTCGCATGCCACCACGCCTAGCTAATTTTTTTGTGTTTTTAGTAGAGATGGGGTTTCACCATGTTGGCCAGGCTGGTCTCCAACTCCTGACCTCAGGTGATCCACCCGCCTCGGCCTCCCTAAAGTGCTGGGATTACAGTCATGAGCCACTGCGCCTACCCTATTGTGTTATATCAATATGTTAATGAATTATGTTATGGCTGTTTGTGTATTTGCTTTCTGTTATTTAAATTTTAGGGACCAGGCACAGTGGCTCACACCTGTAATCCCGGCACTTTTGGAGGCCATGGCGGGTTCATCATCTGAGGTCAGGAGTTTGAGACCATCCTGGGCAACATGGCAAAACCCTATCTCTACTAAAAATACAAAAATTAACTGGGCGTGGTGGCACACGCCTGTCGTCCCAGCTACTCAAGAGGCTGAGGTGGGAGGTTCAGCTGAGCCCAGGAAGTCTTGGCCGCAGTGAGCCATGATTGAGCCAATGCACTGCAGCCTGGGGAACGGTAGTGAGACCCTGTCTTGGCGGCGGCGGGGTGGGGAAGGGATGGGATGTAATCTCCCTGAGGATAAGGGCTCCATGCTGTTCTTCATAATATCTCCCAGGTAGTCTGTAAGGTTTTGTTTTTTTTGTTTGTTTTTTTTTTTTAGATACAGGGTCTTGCTCGGTGCTCTAAGCTGGAGTTCAGTGGAGTGATCACAGCTCACTGCAACCTTGACTTCCTGGGCTCTAAGTGATCCTCCCACTTCAGCCTCCTAAGTATCTGGGACTACAAGTGTGCACCACCACAACCTGCTTCCCCACCTCCCGCCCCCCACAAAGATGGGATCTTGCCATTATTGCCCAGGCTGGTTTTGAACTGAGCTCAAGTGCTTCACCTGTCTTGGCCTCCCAAAGTGCTGGGATTACAGGTGTAAGCCATCACACCCGGCCTGAACTTTTTCTTCAAGGGCCATGTGGTGAATAACTTAGGCTTTGCAAGCCATATAGTTGATGTCAGTTCATGTCACAACTGCTCAACCCTGTCATTGTAGCACAAAAGCAGCCATAGACAATATGTGAACAAATGAACCTGATTGTGTTGCAACAAAAGTTTATTTATAAAAACAGTCATTGCTAACCCTTGAGAGAATCCTTCTAGTTGACAGCTGATCAAACATTAGATAACTATAATCCCCTGTTCTGCATCTGTTCTTCAAATGATTGCATTTCTGGCCACCTAAATCCAGTAGATACCGGGATTTTTGGCTTTTGTTACCAAAACCCCCCTGACTCTGATAAGGATGTGGTGTAATATTCCTGCGGCCATGTGATTTCTTGTAAGAGAAAGGAAACAGAAAACCTGGAACATGTGGATAGTCGGGAGTTGGTGGAGCAATAAATAAACTTGAACACAATGAGTGGAAAACACTAAAACATTTTCCTCTGTGCTTCAGATTCCAGAGTCACTGACTTTTACCTTCCCTTGCCATTGGACTTACAGCCCATGTAACTGCAGTTACTATTTGTATAGCATTTTACAGTTTGTAGTACTCTTCTCATATTTGTCTCATTTGCTGCTTTCAAAATTCTTTTTTTTTTTTTGAGACAGTTTTCACTCTGTTGCCCAGGCCGGAGTGCAGTCATGCAATCTCGGATCACTGCAACTTCCGCCTCCCAAGTTCAAGCAATTCTCCTGCCTCAGCCTCCTGAGTAGCTGGGACCACAGTCGCATGTCACCACGCCCGGCTAATTTTTGTACTTTTAGTAGAGGCAGTGGTTTCACCATATTGGCCAGGAGGGTCTCGAACTCCTGACCTCGTGATCCACCCGTCTTGGCCTCCCAAAGTGCTGGGATTACAAGCGTGAGCCACCGCAGCTGGCTTTTTTTTTTTTTTTTTGACAGAGTCTCACTCTGTCATTCAGGCTGGAATGCAGTGGTGTGGTTTTTGGCTCATTGCAGCATCGGCCTCCCAGGATCAGGTGATTCTCCCACTTCAGTGGGAATACAGGTGCATGCCACCATGCCTGGCTAATTTTTTGCATTTTTAGTAGAGAAGAGGTTTCCCCATGTTGCCCATGCTGGTCTCAAACTCTTGGGCTCAAGCAATCTACCCATCTTGGCTTCCTAAAGTGCTAGGATTATAGGCATGAGCCACCATGCCTGGCCCAGAAATTTTGTAAGGTGTTACTTCAGTTTTAGCTCTCAAGGAACAGGCTTGGTAACATTGTGGCTTATCTAAAACTAAATGGCTAAAAGGTTTGAATGCCTTCACAGTTCAGACCCAGATTATCTGATGCCTGTCCTTCCTTTTGCTATATTTCAAGTTTCTTTCCAGACAGATTATTAAGAGGAGGCAGATTTTTACCCTTTTTGGGATTCTGTCTACAGACAGCGCCACCAGGAAGACTTAGGAATGTTTGTTGGGTTACTCTCTGAATTAACTGTTGAATTGTATAGTCTCATACTTGAAGAAGGACAGGAAGCCTGGACACTTAAGCACACTCATTGGATATCAGCTGCTAAACACAACAGTCATTTCTTTGTCAACAGCATTACCACATACAGTTGCAAATAATCTCCCCCACCCTCAAATATACCCAGACTGTGTGTCTCTCAGCTCCTGTTCCATCATTCAGCATGTCTACTAAGAGGTTCTATTTCCTTTGAACATTTTCTGTCCTGCCGACTGCAGGACACTATAGATCTGACATGAATGCTGCCCTGCGGCATACCTTACACCTCCCACACCATCATTAAAAGCAACTGCAGGCAGCAATGAGGGGGAATGGAAAGAAAGATAGGGAACACTCCCCCTTTTCTGGTCTTAATGATTTTATTTTCCTGCATCTAATCCTATTTGTTTTTCTGTCTATGTCTCACACACATACAAAGAGCTTCTAGCTATGGCTCTGGGGTTTGGATGAAAAAGTTGGTCATTCAATTCTCCTTATGAGACTATGGAGATATATATATATATATATATATATATATATGTTCAGGTAATCCTTTTTTTTTTTTTTTACATGTAGGCTCTATTAACTACTGTATTTGCCTATGGATTAATTACACCTCAGTTGGTTGACCTGAAGACCTGATTACCATATCTAATATTATTCCTGTTGGAGTAATTTTGCTTTGACCCAAACAACTGCCACATTCAGAATGCAGTCCATTTGGAAATTGGAAGATTCTCATGGTTGCAGAGATAGCCAACTCCAAAGGGCACAATTCACATAATATCCTGTGTAAATAACACACACCCTGAAGTATTGGGATTCTCTGTACATCATTGTATAGCAGTAAGTAACAGTGAAGGCTAGCAGCTTGGCATACTACTGTGTGGGTCAAACATTTGTGTGGTAGATTTTACTACTGGGCCACCCTTTACAATCTCTTCTCTAGAAGAGGTTTTAAAGTGGCAGGATTTCCAACTTTTTTTTTTTATAACAAGGTTAAAAATTATTTTGACTCATTAATTCCATATAGTTACATTTATACTAGACATAAAGGAAGAAAATTGTTTGAATGTGATACTTAGCTGTTTTCTGGCCCCATATGACAGATTTTTTTTTAAGTAGTTTTAATGCTGTTTCCTAACCAGTTTGTGTAGTTTGTTAGAATGACAACAACCAACTGCTGCTTTTCATCCTGGAGTTGTGCCTTGCACCTTGACTGTACCTCGACTGTACCTCAGCCCCTCTCATTAAGTGTGTGTGGGTGATAGAAATTGAGGGACTGTGTTATAGCCAACTCTGCGCCTGGCCGTGGAAGGTGGAGAGACTAGGGTATAATAACCTGTTAGTATTCTAGCAGGAAGGGGGCTTTGTTTTATCAAGTCCAGGTAATCCTTAGTTGGAAATGTAGAGGATATATAACCTTGGAGAAAAGCTTGTTAACTTTGTAAAAGGGGCTTAATAAGAGCACCACCTGCTGGCCATGAAGATCTGTGGTATTTTGAGAGAGCTTGCCAAACCCTGCACATGAGGCTACAGCAACTTCCCAGCAGGAGGAAGAAGTGAGCATTACAAAACACCCGGAAAAAGTGTGCCTGAGAAAATGGTGGAAAGTAAGGAGCCAGACAGCCAGGTGAATCATGGAATGTCAGACCCTAGTCATCCTGAAGTCACAGTCTTCTCATTCATCTTTCATTTTGTTTGAGGAAACAATAACTTAAGGATGACATTAGTAATTCATCTTTTTTTCCTGTTATTTACCTGATAAGGGTCTGCACCCTCTTCTCTAAACAGCAGTTTACCTATGTGGGTATGGAATGTAGGAGACCTCTAGCTGAATGGATCTCTGATGTGTTCTCTTCCATTTCATATCCCTTTTTTTTTTGCTTACTTTCAGGTCCCGTATCCAGTCTATTTTAGATTTTTAACTCTTTACAGAACCTAGGTATTATCACTTACTAGTTAGTATGTGAACTCGACCAGCAATTCCTAAGAGATCTCTTTTTTGAACAAGAATCTAACTGGGTTCCTGTTCACTCTTAACATGGAAGCAATTAAAAGGCAACACAGCAAACTTCTAACAAAGTCTAGCAGCTGGAGTTTCTTAAACTGTTTATACTGGGTTTAAAGAGGAATTGCTCTTGATTCCACTTAATACATCAACTGGAGAACACAAGGTAGTGTTCCATGACTTGGGTTCTACAATGTGCCAACTTGCACTTAAGAGCATTTAGTTGAGGGGAAGCGTTTAGGAGTGGAGTTCCAGTTGAAGAGTCATTGACTCAACATGTTAGAGTTGAGAGACTCATAGCAGTCATATAATCTAGCAGTAACAAATAGATGTCCTTTCTTGTGCCTATTCAAATGAATTGATAGTAACTCTCTGGAGTTATTTAATGTATTGTTTGGGAAGAATCTGAGGTCTCCAGTACTACAGGAAAGACAGCTGTGTTTGGAGCGGACGGTTAGAGAATGAATGCTAGAATGTCGCCAGCCCTGATCTAGCCCCACTGCCTCATTTCATAGGTGGAACTAAAGCCCAGCCAAATGATTTGTTCTTGCTCTCTCCTTCTACTCAGAGATAGAACCAGGACCTGAAGCCAGGCCTACTTGTTTCTAGTCATTGCTGTTTTCACTATAACCAGGTCTCTCATTTCCCTGTCCATTTTTTTTTCTTGGCTTCATTTTCAGATTTGGGAGAACGATGGGGGAAAATAAAAGGAAAAAATAAAATCTATGCTTTTTGGAGTTCCATTAAATATATATACAAAATATACAGAGCCTTTGCCAAATGGGAGTAACTCTTCTGCTGACAAAGGGGTATTGTGGGATGGACAGAAGTGACCTCCTCTCCTTTCTTGAGTCTCTTTTATACATTCCAGCTCAGCCCAGCTTCCAGATTGTTCTACAGGGCTGAGTGCTTCTAGACAATGCTTTATTTCCTAGGATTTAGTATAGCTGAGTTTGTTTTTAAGTGTGGAAAAGAGTGATTATGAAAAATGAGAAGACAGCACTGTCCTCAGAGACTGTGTCTTTACACTTGGACAGGTAGCAAATGTTTGTTTTCATTAAAACTTTAATAGTTTTCCTAATTTGTTTCACTGTCATAAAGCCCAGCAGTCTATTCTTAGAGAAATCATGGAGCTGAGGCTGCTTACCCACTGGGAAAAATCATCCCTGAGAATATTAGCTTTTTTTTGTTTTCCAACTCAGATTTTTATTCCAGTCCTGGAAGGCCTGACATTCAGTGTCATGAAATTCATCATCTATACCATAGGCAGGAGTGGCTAAATTTCTTTTACTCTGCAGAACTGGCTTGGAAAATATTTTGTACTGTTTCTTGGGAGTAATTTGAGAAATAATTGACTTTACTACAGAATCCTCTCCATCCTCTGGATCAGTGAGTAGCCTCAAGGTATATTGTCTGAGAGTATGGGCTTTAGGGTTGTATAATCCTGAGTTTGAAAGTTGGTTGTTACTCGTTAAACTGTGTAACCTTGGACATAGTTAATGTACCTTTCTGCACCTGTTGCCTATCTTTAAAATAAGCATAATGGTGCTTGCCTCATGGAACTGTTACAAAGATTAAGTGGCACATGCATGATGATAAACACACAGTGCCTGGCAGATAATAATGGGTTCAGTAATGTTAATTTAGACGTCTCTTCCCTGCCTTCTTACCCCCAGTTCAGATTGAGCATATCCTCTGTGCTCTATGGGAACCAAAACCCCATAAGCTTTTAGAAAATATATTAAACAGGCCGGGCGCAGTGGCTCACACCTGTAATTCCAGCACTTTGGGAGGCTGAGGCAGGCGGATCACGAGGTCAGGAGATCGAAACCATCCTGGCTAACATGGTGAAACCCCATCTCTACTAAAAATACAAAAAATTAGCCGGGCGAGGTGGCGGGCGCCTGTATCCCAGCTATTCGGGAGGCTGAGGCAGGAGAATGGCATGAACCTGGGAGGCGGAGCTTGCAGTGAGCCGAGATAGCGCCACTGCACTCCAGCCTGAGCGACAGCGAGACTCCGTCACACACACACACAAAAAAAAATGGTATAAATTTCTAATAGTTCTAGAAGACATGCTATCAGTGACTGGAATTTGTAATTATTTTTGAAAGATGGATAAAGACAAGATAACTGTGGAGAAATAAATAGAAAGATAGCCCAAAGCACATGCCAGGAGTAAGTTGCTGTGAGGTGGGAACTGATTAGAGGAGGTTTTTGACCCAGAATTAAAGGGCAGAAGGAGTAGTGATAGGACCTGGGCATTTGTCTGGGTGATAAATTTGGACTCATTTTGGAATAGCTGGATTAGATTTTCCTTTCCTGTCCTCTTACCCCACCAGAGCCTTCTTCCTTGAAGTAGTGGTGTTTCATTCTATTCTGAAGCAGTGGATAGGGACTCTGGCGGGAACTTCTGAGCATGCCCCAAGTGGTTACCGATTCCCAGGAGGAACTGGGAGGTGAGGAAAAATGTGCTGGCCTTTAGATTTAAATATCCCCGGAAAGCTTTGCAGAAGCCTGAAAACAGACTCACACCGCTATCCATGGTGGTGAAATGTCAGAATGTTGAAAACATAAAAAGGAAAATCTAAAAGTTATACATCAGCACCAGAGGTTCTAGTCAGAGTAATAGGCAAGGAGTAAAAAAGGAATACAGATTGGAAAGAAAAGGTAAAACAGTCTCCATTTGTAGATGACATACTTATGTCTATAGAAAATCCTACTGAATAAACAAGAAAAAGTTTATAACGAAGTGGTTTCACAGGCTACAAGGTCATTATATAGCAGTTTATTGTACTTCTATATACTAGTAATGAAGAACTGAAATCGAAATTTTAAAAGGTACTGTCTTTAATCATTTCTATCTGAGACTTTGTCAGCCTGGCCTTCACTGTCCATATTTCTATCAGTATTTTGGTCAAAACCATTTAACAAGTCTCTAAGAAGTTCCAAACTTTCCCTCATCTTCCTGTCTTCTTCTGAACCCTGCAAACTCTTCCAACTTCTGCCCATCAGAAAACATTAATTCTTAGGAATAAACTTAACAAATTGTATTTAAGACCGATATGTCAAAAATAACTAAACACTGTCGAGAGAAAATCAAGACAAACGTAAATAGATGGAGAGAGAGATACCACGTCAGTCGATTGAAAGATTCAGTATTGGTGGTGGAACAGATGGAAGTTCTCCCCAAATTGATCTATAGAGTCAGTGTAATACCACAAGTTTGTTGTTGTTGTTTTGCAAAAGCTTAAAAGGCAAAAACCAGACCACCTACGAGTAAGAAAGAATCCGATTCCCTCTTAAATACAGCACTGGATATTAGAATACATGGAAGAATTGAATAGCTTTAAATGTTTGAGAGGAAAATGGTTTAAATCTAGAAATTCCTTTTCTAAAGGAATTGCTCAAGGATATATTCTTGGGAAAAATCGAAGATAATGGAAAGATAAGAAACAGCATAAAAAATTCAGTCCAAAAGATGTTGATTTGTGATATTGAACATTAACCAGTCAGCTAAAAATCCCCGATAATCTCATGATGGGAATTGGTGGAGCCGCAGAGGAAGGAAGGAGAATGGTATGTAGTTCTTATTTGGAGAGAGTATGTAGTACTCAGTACAGTGCCTGGTAACATAGATAATGAATATTGTTGAATAATTGCCTCCTGATTAACTCTATATTGATAGAAAAGAAGTAGGCTCAAATATGCCTTCAGATCTCTAGAATAGAAACAGGATGTTTTCAAACAGTAAATTCAACAAACAAGGATACAAGAACAAGAACTCCATCAACCAAAACAAAAAGGTGTTTTGTTTTGTTTTGTTTTGTTTTGTTTTGTTTTGTTTTGTTTCCCCTTGGGACTTGAAAGTAAAAAGCTAAAGTGACCTGCTTGCAAATAGAAGAATGACCTTCAGTAATGTTCACATAAACAGATCTTCCATATGACAGCACTTGCCCTGCCAAGTGTCAGGCCACTGGGCAAATAAAAGGAGGGTGGAGTGTAGGTCTTGAACACTAGAGAGGCCAGATGTTTGGACTAACCTGTAGCATTTTATGTTTCTTGCAGATGTTCCCACAAGCCTGCATTTCCAGAGCATGCTGAAATCTCAGTGGCAGAACAAGCCTTTTGACAAAATCAAACCTCCCAAAAAGTTATCGCTTAAGCACAGAGCACCCATGCCAGGCAGTCTGCCAGATCCAGCTCGTAAGGACAGGCACAAATTGGTCAGCTCCTTCCTAACAACAGCCAGTAAGTGTCAGGGAGCCGGGAAGTCCCCCAGAGTACCAGTGACTTTTCATTCATTTTATATTCTCAAATTTGTAGTTTGCATGCATGTTGGGGTTGGGAGAGGCAGTTGACTGATACAAATTCAGCTCACAGTGACTGCTTCTGCTTGTCTTGGATGCTCTCAGATGGACTTCGGGAGCTATTCTAGACACCATGGATCTTGGAGCAAGACCCAAAATGCTCAGTGAACGGCCAGCAATGGCATGGCATTGAGTTCATCTATGGGCAGGTGTCTTCTGTATCCTGGTGACATGTTTCTCTGGTTCTGGGCTCCCTGTGCCTATCCTCGCCATTGTGCAAATTACTAGAAACTTCAGTCCTGAAGGACTGTCCTGCTGCCCTGGGTATACAGCGTTGGCCTAGAGAGAACTCGAGAGCTTGGAACTCGAATAAGAAAATATTTGAGAGGACATATTTCACAGCTCTTTTTCTGTTCCCCTCTTCAGAGCTGTCCCATCACCAAACCCGGCCTGACAGGACCCACAGGCAGCACTTAGACGATGTGGGGGCCGTGCCCATGGTGGAGCGAGTGACAGCGCCAAAAGCAGAGCGCTTGCTCAACCCACCGCCACCCGTGCATGACCCAAACCACAGCAAAATGAGATTGCGAGACCATTCATCTGAGAGAAGTGAAGGTAGGGCCAGGCCCATGGCACCTCTACCTGCAACTGCACCTGCTCAGGGCTTTCTGGGGCAGCCTAGGCTTCTCTTAATTGCCCCCAGCTTTGTTCTTCACTTTCTAGGAAGGCAGAGTAGAGGGACGCTACTGCTTCTAAATGGAGGTCACTTCTTAACTGCTACAGCAACCTCTGCCCTGCCCCTACTTCCCACAACTAGTGTGCTTCACCTTTTTATCCTCTAGGCATAGAAAACATTTTTGCCTTTAGTATGTATTGCTGCCATTCCAAGCTTGTGTTAGAAGTGACACTGGTTAAGATAGCCATGTATTTCTCTCTTTTCTGTTGACTTCTGCAGTGTTGAAGCATCACACAGACATGAGCAGTTCGAGCTACTTGGCAGCCACCCACCATCCTCCACACAGTCCCTTGGTGCGACAGCTCTCCACCTCCTCAGACTCCCCTGCACCCGCAAGCTCTAGCTCACAGGTTACAGCCAGCACATCGGTAAGTACCTGTGTGGGGTTGGCCGGACACTCCCTCTGCAGGTCACAGCTCACTCAAGTGGCTCCAGAGGACAGTGTGAGGGTGGGTTATAAAGCCCAGGGCATTTATAGGAACTCAGCTCATCGTGACGTATGTATGTATGTCTGTACCATTTTTAAGTCAAAGTCATGGTACTTAACCTTCTCTTGTTTTTCTTGAGTTGTTTTTCGTAGCAGAGATGGATTTATGCTGAGCCATCCATAGAAAGCTTGATGCAGGGACAAACTCTTAAGGTGATCTGTGACTATTCAAGATCTGTTGGACTAAGTTTCACACAGGACTCAACAATTCCATGGCCCTAATCCTGTTGGCCCAAGAAGTGAACAAGAGAGGAGGGTTAGAGGGGAGATTCCCATGGGCGTTGGAAGCAGTGTTTGATTTCCTTGGTTTTACTCTCCGAGTGAGTGGAGGTGAAGTACTGAGAATAAACACTAGGCATGAGCGTACCAGAAGAGAAGGGAAGGGAGAAGGCAGAGTCCATGCTTTTTAGGTAATACAGAGCAGAATTACAGATCCAGCAGGCCTCCATGGCAGGACATTTGGCATGCACACACCAGA
The DNA here is from genome assembly GCF_009828535.3 of Hylobates moloch. NCBI lineage: Eukaryota > Metazoa > Chordata > Mammalia > Primates > Hylobatidae > Hylobates > Hylobates moloch. The sequence continues at coordinate 30,017,092 of NW_026652285.1, read as the reverse complement.
TTTTACGATACCACACTCCATCTGGAAGCAGTTTGCACAGCTATTCCAGACACATTTCCTTTAATTTCATTCTAATATTTTAATTCCTCAAGTGTGCCCTCTTGGAACATACATACCTGTAGCTGCTATGTACCTACTCAAAGGGTCCTTTTTGTATAATTATAATGTAATGGTAAATGTAAAACTCTACAACTGTAATGTTTATTGAACACTTACCACATGCCAGTGATCAGTGATTTACATGTGTTACATGTTATAATGCCTTTTGAGATGTAGGTTGGTACTGTGGGTTTCATTTTATATGCATGAAAACTGTCAAGGCAACTTGTGAGGGTTATAATTATGATTCAAACTCAGGCAGCCTGACTGTAGAGCCACCTCTTCTACCATTACACTACACAGGCTAAGCCTGGGTAAGGGTATTGCAGAGGCAACTTAGGAAGTTCCTTCAGAGCCTAGATCAGGAAACTTCCAAGCTCATAAAATGGACTCACTAGGCTCCTGTGATCAGGTGGGAATTCACATTGTTCTCTCTTTGCTGTTACAAATCAATCTTTTCCAAATGGTCTCTTTGCTCTTCCTCTTTCTTTAACCCCCTCACCCACAAATTTTATCTAAATAGGTGTGTAGTGTCCCTATCACATACTCAGTTATCCAGCAGCAAAGGGTTTCAGATAACCAAAGTATTTATAAAAAAGAGTCTAAACTAATTCTGATAGAAAATCTGAATTCAGAGATTCAGGACTTGGTGAGCACTTCAATATTTCTGTGTCTGGAGAATGTTAACTTAGGCCTGGATCACTTGAAATTTTTACCATTTATTGAGTAAAAATTTTGTGTATAGCACTATGCTAACCCCTGAGGCTCTCATTGCCAAGTTTTTTCAAATAAAGACTCTGGATTTATGTAAAAGAAGATAGGCCAGGCACAGTGGCTCACACGTATAATCCCAGCACTTGGGGAGGCGGCTGAGGCACGTGGATCACTTGAGGTCAGGAGTTCGAGACCATCCTGGCCAATAAGGTGAAAGAAACCCTATCCCTACTAAAAATACAAAAATTAACTGGGCGTGGTGGCATGTGCCTGTAGTCCTAGCTACTTTGAGGCAGGAGAATCACTTGAACCGGGAAGCGGAGGTTCCAGTGAGCAGAGATCAAGCCATTGCACTCAAGCCTGGGCATTGCAGCAAGACTGCGTCTCAAAAAAAAAAAAAAAAGAAAGAAGATAGGCCACATACAGCAGGCTCTCAGTATCTGCGGTGGAGATTGGTTCCAGGACCTCCCATAGATAGCAAAATCTATAGTTTCTCATGTCCCTAATATAAAATGGCATAGTATTTGCATATAACCTATGTGTATGCTTTAAATCCCATATACTTTAAATCATCTCCAGATTACTGTTAATACCTAATGCAATGTAAATGCTATAAAAATAGTATGCTGTATTGTTTAGGGAATAATGAAAAGAAAAATCTGTACCTTTTCAGTACAGACACAAATTTTTCCCCCCAAATATTTTCAATCCACAATTGGTTGAACCCATGGATACAAAGGGCCAGCTGTCCTTGAAATCAAGTAAAGAAGCCAGAGGACACTGGAGAAAGGTAGGGAGGAGAGCGAGTGTTTCTGTCAATGCTTCCCAAAGGCCAATAGCTGCATCAGAATCACCTCAGCAGCTTTAAAAAACAAAACCAACCAACCAAACACTTCTAAAGATCTGATTTGTTGCTGGCTGTGATACTGCATGCCTGTAGCTCCAGCTACTCAGGAAGATCTCTTCAGCCCAGGAGATTGAGTCCAGCCTGGGCAACATAGTGAGACCTCATCTCTTAAACAAACAAACAAATTCTGATTTTATAAAAGAGCGGGAGGAGTCCTAGAACCTTTTTTTTTTTTTAAATACTCCTTAATGTTGCTTCTGATAATACAACCAAGTTTGGGAACCAGTTTTATTCTCATCACCTGCTATCTCTGGCTCTAAATAGGAGGTAGTAGTTAATTTAGACCTAATGAGTAGCTGACAGAATAGGGGGTGTGTCTAGGTGGAAGATGAGGTACAGAGCCCGTTGAACCATCCCACAACCTGCTCCAGTATCTTTTTCTCGAAGGTACTAACAACAAGCCCAAGAAGTTTCAGGGAAAGTGTATACCTGTTTCTGCCAGCAGTTTCACATTTATTCTTGACCAAGATACTGGGAAGGCTATCTCTCTTGAGGCTTTCTTAAGATGCATTTCTTGTAGTGGGATGTATAATTTCAGCAGAGATCTGGCAGTGGCAGAGGTCTCTGTGTATGAGATCACTAATCCTCAGCTACAGAACTCAGGCAAGATCCCCAAAAGTCTGTTTAACCATTTTGGTTAACCAGATATCCTAAATTTCTGAGGTCAGTGGCAGTCATCTGATTTGATAGAGAAAGAAATTGAAGTGAAAGGGCATTGTGGTCATCTGAAGTTATAAATGACAGTGACTGAAACTCTGGCCCAGGAAGTGCTGACTTTTAACATTCTCTGAGAATGTCCTAAGATGATAGGATGAATAAATGGTATCTCACTGTCCAGGAACAGAGGATAGAGGGGTTAGTTGTAGGGGACTTCTTCCTCCACCAACCCCTTCCTTGTGGACTGACCACACTTGGTGGTTTAGGTGTAAATGCAGCCTCTTAGGTGTTTTCCAGCTGTTTTGTTGCCATGGCAGCGTGTTTGTTATGCCACTGTTTCCCTCTGGCCTCTCACAGCTCAGTTGCTAGTCTCTGTTTCAGGATAGGGTATTAACTATCTGCGCAGCAGCAGCTAGTAGACTTTTTCCTCCATCCAAGGGACTAAGCCATTTAGTTCCCTAGTCTCCCAGCTACTGTAGATGCTTACCTCTGCCTCTGATATTCGATCCTTGGAAGTCTTACTTTTCCAAGAGTTTGGTCTTCTCAACTTCCTATAGAAGCAAATTTCCTTTCACCAGGAATGTGAGGTATAGTCAGGTTCTCCTCTTCAGTTTCCCTCCATTCATCTCCTTTGATACAGCTAGAAAGCTCTCAGCTCTTTCCCCAACAATCATCAAAAGAGGGGAAATCACATAAAGACTGGGCAGATGGTGGGTGCACATTTAGCGGAAGAGTTCCGATCTTTGAGAAGGAGGTGCATTCATGACAACCAAGGTTAGATATCTATTGAGATGGGCCTATCCTTTGGGCCTCTTTCAGGATAAGCTTTCAAGCATTGCTTTTAGGGGAGGGGCCATTATGAGTCTTAAGTCATAAACGGGGATAAAGGAAGGAAATGAGGACTGTAAAAGGAGAGGAGGTTAATAGAGGTGTATATAGAGTAGGAACCCCAACAGTTAAGATCCCAGGTACCCACCCCTATGAAATTTACACACGAGCCCTTGAAGGAAGAGGGTGACCAGTGAGACTTATGAATGGGAATAACTCCTCATGACCACCTAGTATTTCTCCGTGAGGTTTTTTGCTGTTGAAGACTGACTCCTAGGTGGGAGCAGCTGCTATGGTCATTACTCAGCTTCAACCCAAGGACCCAGATGCCTGGTTATTGGTGATCCTGTTTTAAGTCTTAGATGAATGATTTGATGTCTGTAAAATTGTACCTCCCTTTTAAACTTAATTTTTATCTTACAGCAGCAGCCAGTAAGGAGGAGAAGAGGAGAGAGCTCATTCGATATTAACAACATTGTCATCCCAATGTCTGTTGCTGCAACAACTCGCGTAGAGAAACTGCAATACAAGGAAATCCTTACTCCCAGGTAGAAGCTCAGAATAGTTGGCTCCTCTCCCCATTCTTCCTGCTATTGCCCTTTTTCCCTCTTGTCTTCTGACCAAGACTTGGGCCCTAGTCTTTGGTTCTGTCTTCTCATTAAGAGAAATTCTTACCTGATAAGAACGAAATTATTTCTGTATATAGTTCTCTCTCATTCCATTATAGGAATACACCAAACGAACCAGCAGTCACAGCCTGGTAGGCCACTCACTTACTGGTCTAGAGACCGGTTTTGTCAACACATACAGTATGTTTTAAAATACTGAATTTGTTGTCAACATCAAAGCAGGATTTCACATAAAAATCTTTGTTTCCAGCTTTTGTTGCCAAACAGAAGATTAGGCAACCCTGGGTATGCATTTCCATATGGGAGCAATCAGCTGGTCCTGAACAGTGGTGGTCCCCTTTAAACAGGTTTCTTTTCTTGTGTTTGTCACAGTCTCTCAGCCTCGGCCCTACCCTAGGCCACTTCTCTCATTTCTGGCCTTCGTGGGCATTTGAGTAGGTGGCCAATTTCACAGGCCTTGACAGGGTAAGGAGCCTGGGCCGTGATAGGGCAGAGCCTACCCAGCAGGGAGCAGTGTCACCCACAGGTGCAGTATTCTCATCCTTGCATGGACACTTTGACTCTGCCCCCAGTTTTAGCCTGCTTACCAGCTCATAATTGTCTGTTCTTGGTTTTGCAGCTGGCGGGAGGTTGATCTTCAGTCTCTGAAGGGGAGTCCTGATGAGGAGAATGAGGAGGTAATGGCCTGGTTCTTCTGTTAGAAGAACACGTGTGTACACATGCACACACACATATGAGTGCACACACCCTAAATGGCCTGAAGACTTGTGGGTGTCAAGTTCAAGCTCCTTGTATTCCTTTTGTGACCGGGAAGAACCTAGAATGGGGTGGGACTGGTTCTTAACTCCTGGAGAAAAGAGGGGATCTCTGAAGCTGCTCTATTGCAGATTGAGGACCTATCCGACGCAGCCTTCGCCGCCCTGCATGCCAAATGTGAGGAGATGGAGAGGGCACGGTGGCTGTGGACCACGAGTGTGCCACCCCAGCGGCGGGGCAGCAGGTGATGGGGCAGGCTTGGGTCCCCAGGGCTTGTGGAGAGAGGGTGGACAGGGAGTTTGGGCCCTACTTGAGTCTGTGGAATTGCTACTGCCTCTTGGTTGCTCATCATACTCATCTACTGGCAGTGGCAAAGAGCTGAGAAGTTCCATGGTGTTTGTTGGAACTAGTGGAGATACATGGAACTAGTGGAGACATAAGGAGCCAAGTGCTAGATCCTTGCTGAGAGGTCACTGTTCAATTCTGAATTCCCATGATCTGTGTGGCATTTGGAAGACAGTTGGGGGGCGGTCATGATGATTCAACCAGGGGAGCTTGGAAGGCCTCACTACAAGTTAACCTTCCTTTGGACAGTGGCTTTGTGATGCCACTTGAAGAAACTGCCCCGCGCCCCCCCCCCCCCCCCCCCAACGTCCATCACTACCCTGTCTCCATTTATTAACAGTGGCAGAAACCCTTGGGATTCTCAAGCAGAAAGTTTTGGGAGCTCTTACTTATACTTTTTTTTCTTTGACTACAGTTTTCAAAGTCTACACGAATCTCCCTAACCTCCTGAATTCACTAGGCACTTTGCTATGGACTCACCCCTGGCATTGTTCAGCCATGCTTTTTTCTTGGGATGGTAGATGTTGTATACCTACCCCTCCAAAGAGTAGTGGGAAGAAATGAGAGTTGCTGGATCCTAAGGAAAATCTGTTGGTCTTTGTTTGCCTCAACTCCTCCAGTGGGGATGCTTTTTTCATGCCCTCTACCCCCATAAGTAAACATTTCCCAGGCACTCAGATTTGCATTCCTTGGTGTGCAGGTCCTACAGGTCATCAGACGGCCGGACAACCCCCCAGCTGGGCAGTGCCAACCCCTCCACCCCCCAGCCTGCCTCCCCTGATGTCAGCAGTAGCCACTCTTTGTCAGAATACTCCCATGGTCAGTCCCCTAGGAGTCCCATTAGCCCGGAACTGCACTCAGCACCCCTCACCCCTGTGGCTCGGGACACTCCGCGACACTTAGCCAGTGAGGATACCCGTTGTTCCACGCCAGAGCTGGGGCTGGATGAACAGGTAAGGGATGCAGCCTTTGGGTGGGATTGGCATGGTTGGGGGATGGAACCAGGAAGGGATAGCATCTGCTGAAGAGGGACCTAGCCATCCCCTCCCCCTTTTGAAGGGACAAAGGGCTGCACTTAAATTGATCTCCTCAGCGTTCAGTGGAACTGTATTGATCATTGCTAAATGATCAATACATTTGTCTGGGTACACCCTAGGAGGGGTGTTCTCAGACTGTCCCAGGAACACTAGATAGACTGGTCCTAGGCTCCAGGCCACAAGGTTTGTGGCAGGGCCTTGGAGCAGGAAGCAGGCTGGCTGGGACTGGGTCCTCAAAGAGCAACTTGTCTGCCTACAGTCTGTCCAGCCCTGGGAACGGCGGACCTTCCCCCTGGCACACAGTCCCCAGGCGGAGTGTGAGGACCAGCTGGATGCACAGGAGCGAGCAGCCCGCTGCACTCGACGCACCTCAGGCAGCAAGACTGGCCGGGAGACAGAGGCAGCGCCCACCTCGCCTCCCACTGTCCCCCTCAAGAGTCGGCATCTGGTGGCAGCAGCCACAGCTCAGCGCCCGACTCACAGATGAGCGGGAGACAGGCATCTAAACAGACTCACTAACTATTGGCATTAAAGCTTCAGAAATCTCTGCGTTTGATATTCAAACATCATATGCCGGAAATTTTCACAGTTTTTAGTGAACTTAAGGAATTTAGATCCTACTTTGGTATTTTTTTTTTCTTGTTTTAATTTTTGTTTTGTTTTTGTTTCCATGTTTTCTTGTCACACACCTGAGCACTTCCTCCTGTTGGCAAACAAGTTCAGGATGAGACCCTGCTGGCCTGGTCCTGGCACATCCTCTGCACTGTTGAATCACTGGACTTAACTGATCTTAGATGACCACCCCCTCCCTCACACCTGTGGGCAGGGCAGAACAGCCTGGCGGGCAGAGGGCTGCAGTTGAGCATGGCCTTCTTGAGCTAGGGTGGAATGGGGCAGGGTGCTCTGGACTCTTACCCCCTCCCCTCCCATCTGTGGCTTGGCTCCGCTGTGGCCCTCCTGGCTGGGTCCCCTTGGTTTTTTGTGCTGGAACATCCCCACCAGAGCCTCTCTGCCGTAACTGCCAGCTGCTCTCCCCGAGTGCTCAGCCGGCAGAACAGCTTTCCTTTCTTACCCAGAACTTAAGACCGATTTTTTGTTTCATCTGCATTTGGTCTTCTCTGTTTTGACTCTTTCACTGCAGTAACCTGGCTGTGGCTGCTCAGGTTCCCCTCATCATGCCCCTTGGTACCCTTCCCTGTCTGCTCTCCCATGCCATGTACACACCCACAACCCGTCCTTCCACTTGGAATGTTTTTACCACCTGTCCTGATCTTTGAAGGTAGGGTTAGGACTACTTAACCTCTATTCCCACTCCCCTGCAACCGGGGGATTGTGGGAAGTGAGCAGCCATTTCCCTGTGTCATTTTTTTTTTTTTTTTTTTTCTCTGATTCACTTTGCCATGTTTCCTTCACATCCAGATCCCTGTCGATGTTAGTTCCACTTTTGGTCTTTCACGCTCCCCTTGCCTGTGGAACATTGTCTGGTCCTAGCTGTGGTTCCCATTGTTCCCCCTTCACCCTTCTCTGTTAACCTTGTGCCTGTCTCCTGTATGATCACATCACCAAAAAGGGGGAGGGGGGAGAAGACTCTTTTTTTTTTTGGCCATTTTGTAATCGTATAAAAATAGTAGACAACTGCTTAATGGTTGGGGTTTTTTCACAATTTTCAACATGAGTGATTTTTTTTTTCTGTTTGCAAGTTAAAGGGTTTGTCATTGTTTCTTTAAAAAAAAATACAATAATGCACCATATCCCTATGCATAAAGTGCTTCTTCTATTTATAAGGTTGAAAATTCTGAATAACCCTTTTAGCATTGAAAAAAAAAAAAACAAAAACAAAAAATGAAAAAAAAAAAACCTTGTATTTTGTAAATATTTTCTTTTCCTGCTTTGGAGCTGTGTAATGGCAGCGAAACACGTAGCTGTCTTTGTTCTATAGAAATGCTTTTCTTCAGAGAAGCTGATCTTTGTTAATGTCTTGATTCTGTTCGCAAAGCACAGACTAGTGCTTAAAAAAAAAAAGAAGGAAAAATTGAAAAAAATAAAAAAAAAAGTTACAGAATGCTGTGTACCAGGCCTTTCTTGACTTACTGAACTGTGTATGCATGGTAGTGTTGGCAGTTTTGGAGCTGGCTCTCTGGTACCGTTCTTTGGGGTACTCTGACTTGCTCTATACCTTGGAAAATCTCCATTCTGTCTTGTAGGAACGCTGCAGGTTCACCTGATGGCCACCAGAGAGAGAATGGTGGTGGCTTTTCACTGAGGGTAAGGGCTGCCAGGAGGAGAGGGGATCTGCATTGATCATCTCCTTTTTCTTTTTGTTGAGTGAAAGCAGTTGATCACCTTCTCTCTAGTGAAGTCAGCTGTATGATATTTTCTATCTGTTCTAAGTTGCTCTTTAAAGGAGATTTTGCTTCTCACCGTTAAGTTTTTCTGAGGTTTGGTGGGGGTCAGTGAGATACATAATTTGCTTAGAGCCTGGATTGGTTCTTGCCTGGTGCCTGAGATATAGCATCTTTCTTCTGAGGAGGTTACATGCTTTTCTTTTTCTTTTTTTTATTTTTTGAGATGGGATCTTGCTCGATTGTCCAGACTGGAGTGCAGTGGTGCAATCTTGGCTCACTGCAGCCTGGATCTCCTGGGCTCAAGAGATCCTCCCACCACAGCCTCACCAGTAGCTGGGACTGTAGGCATGTGCCACTATACTCAGCTAATTTTCGTGGGTTTTTTGTGGAGATAGTGTCTCACTATGTAGCCTAGGCTGGTAGGTGCTTTTCTTTGTACAAGATGAATAAGTGGATGGGGCTGGTTCTCCCTCTGCTCTCTTCTTTGCATGGCAGTCAAGCTGAAACAGCCAGTGAGGCTATCTCTTGTGGCTCTGAAAGCCATGCTTTCTGAGATAGCACTTCTCTTTTGCTGTTGCTGCTTTTGTAGCTGCAGTTAAAATCTGTTTTACTTAAACATCTGCCTGCAGTGGCAAACACATCAGGAAGAGCATAGAAAAGTAGTAGTTTGAAACAATCTGAGGATTCAGTATCATGACCTTGGCGTAGTTACTAAGGAATAATATGATGGATTACTGTTTTGTTTTTGTATTCCTTTGTGGCATTGCTAGGAAGACGCTATCTGGTATCCCTATCTTGGTTTAGCAGAAATAACTCCTCAATCTATAATAAGGTACCAAAGGAAAGAAGAAGGCAGCTCTGTAAACCTAGCAGGAATCTAAGCCATTCATTAAGCTGAGTGGCTTGGTGTTCTGCTCCAGCCCCAGGCCTCTGGACTAAATTTCCAGGGACGAAAGATCCCATAGCCTCATCCCCAACCTTCTCAGGTTTGCATACACTGGTACCGGCCTTGCAGCAAGCCTCATCCCCAACCTTCTCAGGTTTGCATACACTGGTACCGGCCTTGCAAACTGAGTGCTGCATCGTGAGGTCAGCCACAAGGCTTTGTATTGCCCTTTGAATTGGACTAGGATGGTTTGCCAGCATCACAATGAGAAGCAACTGCAAATGAGCAGGTCTGAGAACTCTCACCTTCAGGGCCCCAGAGAGAGCTGTTAATCCTGATGGCCAGCTTTTAATAATACTGTCATTTCCTGTTCTGAGCTAAATTCTCTAAGGGTGGGTAGGAAAGAACTTAAAAAATAGACGTTCTGTATCGCTTTCTTGTCCTTGGAATCCGTGAATGGAGACCTTATTTAATCAGAGTAATAACTTTATTTCCAAATTCACTTTTACAGCAACAGTCAGTGTAAATCATTTGTTAAAACACACAAATACACTATATAGACATTCACAGACAGAAAGCTAAGCTAAGATGATTTCATGTCCCTCCCCCCACCCTCACAATTACCAAAGAAATCATGGGACTTGCAAGTGCCAGAAATTGTCCTGCTCAACATGGCAAACTCATGGGGCTAAGTCTATTAGGAGGTGAGACTCTAGGCCAGTGCCCAGGGTAACCCTTTTCAAAGCTGAAGAGAAATCAGAAGTCCTGTGAAGCCACAGGTCTGTAGGTGGGACACGCTGGTGATCACCTCTGCCCTCGCCCCGACCTCGTGGCTTTACTTGGAGAACAAAGATGAGGAGGGTGAAGCGAGTGATATCAGCTGCCAGAAGCACAGGCTGTGTGTCTGGAGCCAGTGTGAGAGGTGGCACAGAGGTGCCAACAGCTTAGAGGGAAGGATGCCAGGGTCTTGGGGAGGCATGATTGTGGGCTTAGGACCCCTGAAAGAGGGCAGCAGGCCAAAGCAACCAGATGTCCATATTCCTACGCCTGCACCCGGCTGGAGAGGGAATGGGGAACTAACTAGCTGCCTGGGAAAGCCTGTCAGTGGAAAAGAGAAACCCCAAGGGCCTCTAACCCTGTGGCTGCTCCCTCCCTCTAGCAAATGTGGTTGAAATCATGAAAAGGGTTACGAGGCAGTTTAAGTGCTGCACCCCAAGATCTCCCTTTGCCCATGTTAACTATCTTACGCATTCGTCCCCCCTCCCCCCATAGCACAACAAGCAATAGCAAACAGGATACAGTCTCACCATTGAAGTCAATTTAAATGGAACTATTGATAAAGTGAGTCAACAGCTTGAAGGAGCCGGCATACAGTATATCCTATCTAGCCCACCCAAGGACACTGGCTCTGCAGGTGGGAGAAGTGAGGGAAGGGGAGGAGTGCCCAGCCCTGGGGGGATTGTCCTCATTTAAGGTCACAAGCCAGCGTGCCTTTGCAATTTATCTGCCAGCACTGATCACCCTAAACCATGATCTTAGGCTGGCCCCAAGAGCCTGCCCCACAAGGGGGAGATCCCAGAGCCTTCCGTATAAGGCCCATGGTGCTGAAGAGCAGGGCACAAGAACTTCAGGAAGAGGAACCGAGGTGCATGAAGAAATGCGGCCGAAACTGTTGGCAGTAATGAGGGGGGCATATCTCTAACCACCACCAAATCTCTACCCCACATTTCCTTCTCCTCAGATCCCTTCAACTTAGGAGAATTGCTGGGACTCAGCGAACAGCAGGGAGGTTCTTGGTGGAGAGTTCTGGGCCCAGAGACTTCCTTGCAGGGAAAGCTCTAGCTGCACACGAAGCTGCCAGCCCTAGGGGAGGCCCTGAATTTCTACTGCCAAGTCCCTCAGGGTTGCCTTTAACTGTACCCAGACCAGAAGTGGCAGAATCGAGCCTGAGGCTGCTGAGTTTCTTTAGGCAGCAATGTTTTGCAAAGGCGGCTTCCCTTTTCTCATGGCAGCAGATGGAGTTTGTGCAAGGTCAGCGGGCCGAGGTGCTCTGGTCAAGGCTTTGGGAACAGTGTCTCCTGACTTGTCATCCTTCTTCAGGCAGGCAGGCAGCTCGGGCCTCTAGAGCAGATCCAGGACGGGCAATTCATCCCAATCCCTGCTGTGGTCGCAGGGCCCTTGGTGGGAGGCTGGGCTGCCCCTCCAGTGGGTGAGCTTAGAGAGGAACCCAGTCTGAGGGGTGGGCTGAGGCTCACGGAGCTTCTGGGAGCTACAGATCCCCCCAGCTGGCACTGGCCTCCTTTTTCTTGTGATGCAGGAGTTGTAAGCCTCCGTTGGGACTGCTGTGAGACTTCGGGCTATGACCAGAGAGAACCATCCTCGTGCTGCAAGCCAGACCAGCCACAAGACCTACTCTGTGCCCTGACACAGGGAGCCCCAAGGGGAAGTAGGGAAGGGGACATCATCGCTTCAGTCCTAATCCTGTGCTTCAGGCCTTCTTCACAGCTGAACGGCCTCCTTAGCTGCTAGAATCTGGTCTCTGTTGGGTCCCAGATGCTGAGGAAAGCCTTTCAAAACTTGGGAGGCCCCAGCAGGGTGGCGCCACACAGGCCACATGAGTCCCAGCGTGGGGGTGAGAGACACCTCGTGAGGGTGGGTTAGAAACCTCTTTACAAGCATTTCAAGATACATGCGTCCTTTTTTTTTTTTTTTTTTTTTTTTTCTTTTCACTATCATAGTCACTCTGGTGAATCCAAGCATAAACAGACAAATCCAACTACAACTCAACAGGGTGCAGATGGGGAGGGCAGGGCAACATCTATGTATATGTTCAGCTGCTCCAGCAGAACAGACAGCATGGCTTCCAGCTGGGACTGGGGGGAAAGAACCATTTCCAAGGGGGTGTGTTCCCCTTTGTCAGGTGCGGAGGGCTGATTCTATGCATGTGGAGCTGAGCAGCGGGCTGGGCTGTCTGGGAGGCTGGCAGCTACAAGCAAGGGTGGAAGTGGGGGACAGCGGGACTGTGGGCCTGCCCTGGGTGCCTTGCCCTTCCATCCTGGTGCCATCACTGACAACCAAGACACCCAGCCTCCTGCTGCGGGCTCAGCACAGGAAGGGGCCAGGCCTTCTCAGGAGAAAGGGCTCTCTCCATGTCAACAAGGCAGAAACACCTAGGGTCACAGCTGAGCAGTGCCCTGGCTCACATCTGTGACGGGAGGAGGAGGCAGGGAACTGAATCAGGTCATGAGATTCGTGGTGAGGGTCCCAGTTGGATGAGTGGAACTGAGAGTGAGAGGCTGGGGTCCCACTCTAGTGCCTGGACTTTGCCTTCCCTTAGTTTCGCCCTCAGTATGGAGTAGGTGCCTCCCGCAGCCAACCAGGGTCATTACTGAGAAGGGGGGTGGTGAGGCTGGGAATTCGGGACATTGTGACGTGATGAGGGGTATAGGCAGTGACTGGGCTCTCATGGCAGACAACAGCACAGCGGGGCAGACAGGCGTGACTGCAGTGGCCGTGGGAAGGACAGGGGGCTCGGGACCCACCTCCCAGACCCCCACACACTCCAGAGATGCCGGTGGCCCAGGCTTGGAAACGGGTGGACGTCTCCCAAGAGGCACAAGTCCTTACAAAGAGAACTGATTAGCCCTAAAGTCCCAGGTCTGCGAAGTGGCCAAAATCATGGCGGCAGTTCCAACCTTCAGAACTCAATAAAACAGGGATTCTGTGGAGCAGAGGGAAGCCCCTCAGCTCTGGCCCCCTACCCTGCAGGGAGGGAGGAAGAGGCCAGCGCTCTCAGACATCAAGGTCAGTCTTTTCCAAGGAGGTCATCCACGGGGTGCCACCCTCCTACCAGCTTGCCTTCTCTTTTTACCTGCTGTCCCTTCTCCCACAGGCTGCCCTGCAGAGGGTGGCACACTGACCCACAGCAGCCCTCCCCCACCCCACCCCCGGCCACCAAGGACAGGCGGCCGCTCAGACGCTGCAAGTGGCATAGGCCTTGGCCCTCCCAGCAGCACGGAGGGGGACGTCTACTCTCCAGTATGTGGCTTCCTCTCCCACTCCCACTTCTTGTCCTTCCTCTCCCCTCTGCCCAGCCCCTGCCTCGGCTTCCCCCGTGGCCTCCCGCCCCACCCCAACCCCCATCTCACACACACAAGGTTGACATCGTCTGCCTGTGGCTCCACGAACACACCAAGTTTCAAATCCTTTGTTGCTGCCACTGCCTCTGTGACACCCCCACAACAGGGCCAGAGGTGGTGGGCACCCCCAGTCCCTTGAAATCCCCCAGAAGCAGCTTTCAGAGCCTCTCCTCCTCCCTCTTCTACATGGAGGGGGGAAAAAAAAAGAATCAAAAGGAATTGCCTGAGGAAATGTTGGGTGTGGCCATGTTTTTGAATTTTTTTTTTTAATATTTTATTACTAGCCCACCCATCAATTTGGAAAGATGAAATTTGCTCTTATTCCCATCACTGATTTTGAAGTCCCGAGCCAAAGCCGAGCGACAAAAGCAGGTTAAGTGATTAACCGATTAACCGAACTGCGAGGAGCAGCTGGGGGCAGAGGGCGGGGGCCGGGTCATTATTCTTTTTTTTTCCACACTCTCTCACTCTCTCCTCTGCACGATTATTGACCGCCCCGGGGGGCCTGATCACAAACCCTGCTTGGCCAGGGAGGCAGACACCTCGTCGGCTAGCGTGGCGAGCTGGGGCGAGTCTACCATGTCAATGCTGCCGGTGGAGGAGACATTGCTGAGATGCCGTGGAGACGTGTCCCCAGACACCACTGGCGACTTGTACACGATTTCCGCCCCGTGGTCTGTCTTGGCTTTGGCGTTCTCGCGGAAGGTCAGCTTGTGGGTTTCAATCTGCAAGGAGAAGAGGAAGGGAGGGAGGGTGAGATGAAGTGCCATAGAAAGACCAGCCCTGCAAACTGCCCTGCCAGGCCTGGCCCAGAGTGCCAGGGACTGTTTTTTGTTTGTTTTTGAGACAGGGTCTTGCTCTATCGCCCAGGCTAGGGTGCAGTGGCACAATCTCACCTCACTGCAGCCTCAACCTCCCGGGCTCAGGTGATTCTCCCACCTCAGCCTCCCGAGTAGCTGGGATTACAGTTGCATGCCACCACACCTGGCTAATTTTTTGTATTTTTAATAGAAACGGGGTTTCACTATGTTGCTCAGGCTGGTCTCGAACTCCTGGACGCAAGCAATCCGCCTGCCTTGGCCTCTCAGAGTGCTGCCATTACAGGCATGAGCCACTGCGCCTGGCCAGGAGCTATTGTTTTTATTGTCTTCCAATTGGTAATACCTGTGCCCACTCCTTCCCTGACCTGCCTCCCAGGTACCCTCCCCAGAGACCGTGATCATTTTAAGTTTCTTGTGTACCCTCCAGAGATATTCCACACATAAACAAACACGTGTGAGTGTATATATACACAGGCTGCTTAGTATTCCATCACCACGGATGTACCAAAAGGCATCTACTCCTCTGTGGATGGATGTGTAGGCTGCTCCCGCCTTTAGTGATTATAGGCAATGGTGTGTATGAACAACCTCAGATAAATAAACCTGTATGAACATCATGTCACACACGCGTTAAGTGGGTCCTAGAAGTGGAGCTCTTAGGTCAAAAGGCATGCGCATTTTATTTTGATAGATATTGCCAGATTGCAAAGGAAAATGTGGAAGGAGAAGCTGGAGAAGATCAAGGATGTCTCCCACAGCCACTGATGCCCAGACATGAGCCACACACATTCCTCCTGTTTGCCAGTGACTGATGAGTTTGGAGGGGCAGCAACTGTGGGCAGCACTGGCAGGTGGGCCACAAAACATGACGTGACAAAGGGCTTTTTATGTGTGGATGGGTGGATGGATGACTGTCTAGCGACTTATCTATCAATCATCTATCTATCTATCATCTATCTATCTATCTATCTATCTATCTATCATCTATCTCTATCATCTATCTATCTATCATCTATCTATCAATCATCTACCTATCTGCTTGCCCAGGCTGGCCTCAAATTCCTGGGCTCAAGCAATCTTCCCACCTTAACCTCTGGAGTAGCTGGGACTACAGGCTCATGCCACCGTGCCTGGCTGAAGCCCTTTTGAAAGTAGAGAAACACATGACCTAGCCAGGAGTGCCAAAGGATACCAGGAAATGCAGAAGCAGAAAGTGTTCACTGGAGAAGCGAGCAGTGCACAGTAATTCCTGATGACCCTGAAGTGGTCGACACGGTCATTCTCAGCCCTTTTTGGGTCCTAGGCTCTTTGAGCATCTGGTAAAGCCAAAAATATGTGTGCACATGTCCATCCACACTCACGCACAGCCATTTTCCATATAATTTTAGGAGTCCATGGATCCAGGCTGAAGGGCCCCTATTGCAGGGGGCTTGAATGGGCGTAGAGAAAACCAGGCTCCCATTTAAGCTAGATGCATATTTTGTTCATTTGGGGTCACTACTTTGAAAAAAGGATTGTTCTCTATTACTGTATACTGTATTTTCTTTATCTTCTTTTTTTTTTTTTCTTTTTTGAGACAAAGTTTCACTCTTGTCACCCACGCTGGAGTGCAGTGGCACGATCTCGGCTCACTGCAACCTCCGCCTCCAGGATCAAGCAATTCTCCTGCCTCGGCCTCCCAAGTAGCTGGGACTACAGGTGTGTGCCACCACACCCAGCTAATTTTTGTATTTTTTGTAGAGATGGGATTCGGCTGTGTTGGCCAGGTTGGTTTCGAACTCCTGATTTCAGGTGATCTGCCTGCCTTGGCCTCCCGAAGTGCTGGGTTCACAGGCGTGAGCCACCATGCCTGGCCTGTTACTGTATTTTCTTGAAAGACCATTTAATACAGGCTTTGATAAAAATATTTATATTAATGTTTTTCGAAGTGTTTTTTTGAAGTGTTTTTAAAGACATTCCTGGGAATGTCCAAAAATCCGCAAACTGAAAGCAACCCAGGAGGCTGGCGGTGTGCCCCACTGCTTGTTAGCAATTTTTCTCAATACACTGGGAAAACAGGGGACTAACGCTGCGGGGATCCCCGGGACCAGGATGGTATTTTCTGAGTAGGGGGCAGGGCCCTGCCCACCCTTCTTGAGCCATCACATGGACGAGTTCGAAACAGAAGGAGTCAAGAAGCTGAGACTCAGCGTGGCTCTAACTCAGGTTCTTAGAGGACTGCAACGCACCAGGAACCTTCCAGAACATTGTCTTTTTTGGGTCTCACAACCACCCCGGGACGTAGGTACAGCATTTCCATTTCATCTTGCTGAAGGAGAAACTGAGGCTGAGAGGATTTGTGGATCTTGACTGTCCAAGCAGAGTCAAGCCCAGAGCTTTTCCTAACACAGAGAAGCTTCCAGAGACTGTGGGGGGCCTCCCTTCACCCAAGAAATCACTAATGTCCAGGCCCTATCCAGACCCACTCAGTCAGACTATGGGGACGGGGCCAGGCCCAGATATCTTTAAAGTGCCCTGAGGCTGGGAGGCCCTGCCTTAGACCAGGGGAGGCCCTGAGGGGTAGAAACAGCAGAGAAGCTTACTGCTTCCCCAGATAACTGGGCCTGGCCCCCACATCCCTTGAGGTGGACAGCCTCCTGGTCCCTCCTTGTTTTCTCACTTTGGATAGCGACCCAGCCACTGAAAAGTATCCCTGTGTCCTGAGTTGCACAACCTGAGAGCTCTCGGCCAGCTACGGGCCAGTGCCCTCCCCTGCCTCAGGGCCTGTCTGGAGGTAAGGTCTGCCCCAGGCCACAGTTTGCAGCATCTGCAGCAACGCTGTATCAGCAAACGCTTCTCACAAAACTACACTGTTAGACATTTATCACAAATACAAGATGAGGGTGCCCATCTGTTCAGAACCAGATGCAGTGGCAAGAGGGGAGGGTGGGGACTGGCCAGGGCAGGGGTCTCTCAGCTGCCACTTGAGTGGCCTGGTGGAAAGACGGCCTGGCTGCCACTTCCACCCAACTGGGCCACCATGAGAAGCATACTTTCTCATGCCGACTTGGGTCTCAGATCCTACACCCTTTCTGGGACACCCCTGATATGGTTTGGCTGTGTCCCCACCCAAATCTCATCTTGAATTGTAGTTCCCACAATTCCTACATGTTGTGGGAGGGACCCGGTGGGAGGTAATTGAATCATAGAGGAGGGTCTTTCCCATGCTGTTCTCATGATAGTGAATACGTCTCCCGAGATCTGATGGTTTTATAAAGGGGAGTTCCCCTGCACAAGCTCTCTTCTCTTGTCTGCCACCATGTGAGACAAGCCTTTCACCTTCCACCACGATTGTCAGGCCTCCCCAGTCACGTGGAACTGTGAGTCCATCAGACCTCTTTCTTTTAAATTGCCCAGTGTGGGGTATGTCTTCATCAGCAGCGTGAAAACGGACTAATACAATCTCTTTTCCCTCCACCACTCCCCAGTCAGCTGCCGGGAGACCCTGAAGGTTGGAGAGTGAGCCACTCCCAGAACTTCAGGTTGGGTGTGGGCGGGAAACCCCAGAGGGTGCTCGGCTGCGCTTCTGCAGAAGAGAAGCAGCAGCTACCAGACCGCATCCTGTGCCAGACCTAGACAGAGCTCGCCCAGCGCCACACACACCCTCACTGCACAGACACCCACAGCAAGACCTAGAGACTAGAAACTGCTGGGGACACCAAGGCCCCAGCAGCCTCGTGTGGACACTTCCACGACAGGCAGGCAGAGGCTTTGCTAAAATCAGGATTTCAGCATCATTGTTTTGCTCTAAGTGCCTGGTAACCCATTTAGAAAATTAGGTTATGTTCCCATGACTTGTTCTTGGTGCGCCACAGCTGACTGGGGATGTCCACTTCCTTTTTTAGTTGCCTGCAAACATCAGGGCCTAGGACAGTGGTTCTCGTTTTTTTTTTGTTTTTTTTTTTTGAGATGGAATCTCACTCTGTTGCCCAGGCTGGAGTGCAGTGGCACGATCTCAGCTCACTACAACCTCTGTCCCCCGGGTTCAAGCAATTCCCATGCCTCAGCCTCCCAAGTAGCTGGGATTACAGGCATGCACCACCACGCCCAGCTAACTTTTGTATTTTTAGTAGAGATGGGGTTTTACCATGTTGGCCAGGCTGGTCTTGAACTCCTGACCTCAAGC
The DNA here is from genome assembly GCF_009828535.3 of Hylobates moloch. NCBI lineage: Eukaryota > Metazoa > Chordata > Mammalia > Primates > Hylobatidae > Hylobates > Hylobates moloch. The sequence continues at coordinate 29,998,764 of NW_026652285.1, read as the reverse complement.
CATCTGCCCACCTTGGCCTCCCAAGGTGCTGGGATTACAGGCATGAGCCACCGCACCCAGCCAGTTCTCACTTTTGACTGCACTGAAGAATCACCTGGGAGCTTTAAAAACTGCAGCGACTTAGGCCGAGCACTGTGGCTCACACCTGTAATCCCAGCACCTTGGGAGGCCAAGGTGGGCATATTGCTTGACCTCAGGAGTTCAAGACCAGCCTGGGCAACATGGCAAAACCTTGTCTCCACAGGAAATACAAAATATTTAGCCAGGCATAGTGGCAGGTACCTGCAGTTCCAGCTACTTGGGAGGCTGAGGTGGGAGGATCACCTGACCCAGGGAGATAGAGGCTGCAGTGAGCCGAGATCATGCCAGTGCACTCCAGCCTGGATGACAGAGGGAGATTGATATGGTTTGGCTGTGTCCCCACCCAAATCTCATCTTGAATTGCAGCTCCCATAATTCCATGTGTCATGGGAGGGACCCACTGGGAGGTAACTGAATCATGGGGGAGGGTCTTTCCCATGCTGTTCTCATGATAGTGAATAAGTCTCGTGAGGTCTGATGGTTTTATAAATGGGAGTTCCCCTGCACACGCTCTCTTGCCTGCCGCCATGTAAGACATGCCTTTGCTTCTCCTGTGCCTTCTGCCATGATTTTGAGGCCTCCCCAGCCATGTGGAACTGTGAGTCTATTAAACCTCTTTCCTTTATAAATTACCCAGTCTTGGGTATGTCTTTATTAGCAGTGTGAGAATGGACTAATATAGAGACCCTGCCTTAAATACATAAAAATAAATAAAAACAAAAACTCCAGCAGCCGAGCTGCACCTGAGACCAATTGGTCAGCCTCTCCAGGTTGGGGCCCAGGTGTGAAACATGCTGAAGTTCCAGGTGATTGAGACAGGCAGTCGAGACCCACTGGATGCTGCTGAGGGCCCACATCCAGCCAGTCAACACAGAAGCCTCTGTTTTCCTCCTCTGGGAACTGGGCCAGCCTTTGTCCACTCAACTTGATTAATGCCCATATACCCAAGGGCAGCATCCAACCCGCCCTGCCCCCTTTACCTTTTTATTTCCTCCGCCAGGGACGTGGGTGATATTGTCCAGGGACCCAATCTTCGACTGGACTCTGTCCTTGAAGTCAAGCTTCTCAGATTTTACTTCTACCTGGCCACCTCCTAGAACACAACACACACAAGAGCATCTTGCCATCATCTTCCATGGTTCCGTGGACTTAACATACATTACATGAGGTCTGCAGTCTACAGGGCAAAGTGCCAGGGGCTGCTGGGGCACAGCAAAAATTAGATTGGGTGCCATTGCTCTGGAGGGAAGAAGACAATGACAGGACTTCTAGGTTTGCAGCAGGACTTGAACCAGGGCCAAGCAAGTGGTTCCAAGTAGAGACCAGCCTTTAGAAGTAGATAAGACTCTCCTTTAGAACGGTGTTTGGATACAAGTAAGTCCTTGCAAAGCTCTTGAAAATAGTTTGCTTCATCTTTCTAATCAAAGTGTGCATCAAATATTTACACTGTAAACTCTTCTTCTTGAGATACTGCAAAGGTAAATGACAGATCAGTCCAGGAAAAATTATTCTAAATATACATTGGCTGGCTTCCAGTAAGTAAAGTCTTTTTTTTTTTTTTTCTTGAGACAGTCTTGCTCTGTCGCCCAGGCTGGAGTGCAGTGGGACGGTCTCTGCTCACTGCAAGCTCTGCCTCCTGGGTTCATGCCATTCTCCTGCCTCAGCCTCCCGAGTAGCTGGGACTACAGGTGCCCACCACCACGTCCGGCTAATTTTTTGTATTTTCAGTAGAGACAGGGTTTCACTGTGTTAGCCAGGACGGTCTCAATCTCCTGACCTCCTGATCTGCCTGCCTCGGCCTCCCAAAGTGCTGGGATTACAGGCGTGAGCCACTGCGCCCAGCCCAGTAAGTGAAGTCTTTTCTATATCAACATCCTGTAAACCATGACCCCAGAAGACCTTGGAATTAAATTGAATGTCAAAATGCACACTAAATAAGAATGCTTTCAGGCCGGGCATGGTGGCTCATGCCTGTAATCCTAGCACTTTGGGAGGCCGAGGCAGGTGGATCACCTGAGGTCAGGAGTTTGAGACCAGTCTGACGGACATGGTGAAAACCCATCTCCACTAAAAAAAAATACAAAAATTAGCTGAGCATGGTGGCAGGCACCTGTAATCCCAGCTTGGGAAGCTGAGACAGGAGAATTGCTTGAACCCGGGAAGTGGAGGTTGCAGTGAGCCAAGATCATGCCATTACACTCCAGCCTGGGCAACGAGAGTGAAACTCCATCTCAAAAAAAAAAAAAAAAACATAGCCGGGCATGTTGGCATGTGCCTGTAATCTCAGCTAGTCGGGATGCTGAGGCAGGAGAATCATTTGAACCCAGGAGGCGGAGGTTGCAGTGAGCTGAGATTGCACCACTGCACTTCAGCCTGGGAACAGAAGAAGGCTCCGTCTCTAAATAAATAAATAAGGACCCTTTCTCCCTCCTGGCGCTTGACACCATGCCCAAGCATGGGACAAGGCATGAGGAAGAGACAGCCCACAGGACTTTCCAGGGAAAGATGACAAAAGCAGCTCCCAGCTGCTCTCACAGCTGGGGTAGTGGCACCACTTGTGGAATACTTTCCACTGGGAGACTAAATCCCACAAAGTGTCCAAGGGAGCCAGAAAATAAGGAGTCACATTCTAGACTGAACTTCTCATGGCCTTCTCTTCCCACAGTAAGGGTTCAAGTAAAAACCACCCCCGAATAGGGCCTAAGGCAGAAATCCCTGCTCTGGACTCTCGGGGTGGGGTGACAGAATCTATAGCTGTGTCGTCCAATAGGGCAGCCACTCTTCCCCAACTGCACCAGCCATGTTTCAAGTGCCACATGTAGCTAGTGGCTACCATACTGGACAGCACAGATACAGAATATTTCCATCACTGCAGAAAGATGTATACACAGCACTGATTTCTTTCTTTCTTTCTTTCTTTCTTTTTTTTTTTTTGAGGCTGAGTCTCACTCTGTCTCCCAGGCTGGAGTGCAGTGGTGCGATCTTGGCTCACTGCAAGCTCCGCCTCCCGGGTTCATGTCATTCTCCTGCCTCAGCCTCCCAAGTAGTTGGGACTACAGGTGCCCGCCACCATGCCCGGCTAATTTTTTCTATTTTTAGTAGAGACGGGGTTTCACTGTGTTAGCCAGGATGGTCTTGATCTCCTGACCTCGTGGTCCGCCTGCCTTGGCCTCCCAAAGTGCTGCCATTACAGGCGTGAGCCACCGCACCCGGCCGACAGCACTGATTCCTACACAGTGTGAGGTGGGGAGGGGAGTAAGCATGGTTCCAGTAGGATCATTTTCTTTTCTTTTTCTTTTTTTCTTTTTTTTTTTTTTTTTTAGACGGAGTCTCACTCCCTCACCCAGGCTGGAGTGCACTGGCGCGATCTCGGCTCACTCAGCCTCTGCCTCCTGGGTTCAAGTGATTCTCCTGCCTCAGCCTCCCAAGTAGCTGGGATTACAGGCGCCTGCCACCATGCCTGGCTAATTTTTGTATTTTTAGTAGACACGGGGGTTCGCCATGTTGGCCAGGCTAATCTCCAACTCCTGATCTCTGGCAATCTGCCCACCTCGGCCTCCCAAGGTGCTGGGATTATAGGCGTGGGCCACCACAGCTGGCCCAGAGCATCATTTTCTATTTAAACAAAGTCACAGAGGGGACATGGCAGTGACCCAGGGTTCCTGTGCTGTAGCTGCTGCCGATGGTGAAGTGTCCCCCATGTTGGCTGGGGACCAAGCTCATACATCCATATAGCTGCACCTCGAGCCTGAGAGGCCCTGTGGACAGCTTGCCGGGAGAACAACGGGTTAGGGCTTAAGGCCAGCATCTCGCCTCCCTCTTCACCTTGAAAAATATATATTTTTAATTTTTGTGGGTACATAGTTAGGTGTATATATTTATGGGGTTCATGAGATGTTTTGATACAGACACACAATGTGTAATAATCACATCATGGAAAATGGGGTATCCATCCCCTCAAACATTTGTCCTTTGTGTTACAAACAATCCATTTATATTCTTTTAGTTTTTTCTTTTTTGAGACAGAGTCTCGCTCTGTCGCCCAGGCTGGAGTGCAGTGGCACAATCTCAGCTCACTGCAAGCTCCGCCTCCCAGGTTCATGCCATTCTCCTGCCTCAGCCTTGTGAGTAGCTGGGACTATAGGTGCCTGCCACCACGCCTGGCTAATTTTTTGTATTTTTAGTAGAGACGGGGTTTCACCGCGTTCGCCAGGATGGTCTCGATCTCCTGACCTTGTGATCCGCCCGCCTCGGCCTCCCAAAGTGCTGGGATTACAGGCGTGAGCCACTGTGCCCAGCCGTATTTTTATTTTTATTTTTGAGACGGAGTTTCACTCTGTCACCCAGGCTGGAGTGCAGTGGCAAGATCTCAGCTCACTGCAACCTCTGCCTCCCAGGTTCAAGTGATTCTCCTGCCTCAGCCTCCTGAGTAGCTGGGATTACAGGCGCCCGCCACCATGCCTGGCTAATTTTTGTATTTTTAGTAGAGATGGGGTTTCACCATGTTGGCCAGGCTGGTCTCAAACGCCCACTTCGGCCTCCCAAAGTGCTGGGATTACAGACGTAAGCCACTGCACCTGGCTATCTTTTAGTTATTTTTAAATGTACAATTAAATTATTATTTACTATAGACACCCTGTTGCACTATCAAATACTAGGTCTTATTCTATTTTTTTTGTACCCATTAACCATCCCCCCACCATCCCCTCACTACTCTTCCCAGCCTCTGGTAACCATCCTTCTATTCTCTATCTCCTGGATCCCACAAATAAGCGAGAACATGTGCTTTTTCTTTTCTTTTTTTTTTTTTTTTTTTTGAGGGAGTCTCGCTCTGCCGCCCAGGCTGGAGTGCGGTGGCGCGATCTCCGCTCACTGCAAGCTCCGCCTCCCAGGTTCACGCCATTCTCCTGCCTCAGCCTCCCGAGTAGCTGGGACTATAGGTGCCCGCCACCACGCCTGGCTAATTTTTTGTATTTTTAGTAGAGACGGGGTTTCACTGTGTTAGCCAGGATGGTCCCGATCTCCTGACCTCGTGATCCGCCCACCTTGGCCTCCCAAAGTGCTGGGATTACAGGCGTGAGCCACCGCGCCCGGCCGAGAACATGTGCTTTCTTTCTGTGCCTGCCTTATTTCACTTCATTCCCGCCTCGCCTTGTCTTGGGCAGCATGGCCTGGGCAGGAGCGAGCTGGAGCCGCCACGCCTCCTGGGCTCCCGCAAGTTTCACACTCAACACTCTCTTTGATGTAGGTCTACCTAAAAAATCCTTTCCAGCCCCTTCGGAAGTCTGGGGCAGTTCCAGCCTCACCAGGACTCCTCCACCCCCTGCACCTTCCCGTCCCAACGCTCGCCTTCCACAGGGCTACCTGGTTTATGATGGATGTTGCCTAATGAGCCACACTTGGAGGTCACCTTGCTCAGGTCAACTGGTTTGTAGACTATTTGCACCTGGAGGTGAGAGAGGAGGAGAGAGAAGAGGAAAGGCAGAGAGAGAGGAAGAGAGAGAGACAAAGAGGATAAAATGGGATTATTTGATTAAGGGCGTAACGCAATGAGAAGCAGCTGTGTAAGCCCAGGCCCTGATTGGACAGTGGTTCCCAGCTGCCATGAGGAGCACACCCTAGTCAGGGTGGAAAAATGTGTTGTCGAAATTCTGCCAACACTGCCCCAGGGGAGCTGGAGACTGTGGGATTGGAGTGTCTTCAATCCCTGCAGAACAAAAGAGCCTCTGGGAAAAACAGGGACCCATTGTCATTATGCAAGACCCAGACATTTGCTCAGCAAACGCGTAAGTGTAAAAAAGTCACTCCCTTTCCTGACATGAAATTGACAGATCACAATCAGACATGAAGGAAAAAGTGATCAATAAGATGAGTATGCACAGCATCTGAAAAATCTTGCTGGAAAGGCAGAACTGCGGTATCTGCTGGGCCTCAAAGAGGAGAGGCGCTGTGAGGGTCGATGGGTGGGCTTTATTCCAGGAAAAGCTTCCACGGACCCTGGAAAGCCCTAGAGCAAAGACCATCAGTAAGCAGGACCCAGCGGAGTTCAGCAGCTCGGACGTGAGAGCCAGCAGGCACCTGCACACTCAGTGTCCTGGACATTCCTGTCTTTAGCAACAGGAACAAAGCAACACCAACAGGGTGGGTAGGTGGCACAGCAGAAACCAACAGATTTAGTGTCTCAGCAAGCTCGAGCGGACGCAGACACACATGAGGAGGCCTGTGGCCTCCAGAGCACCACTCCCTCGGGGAATGATGGCCCTGAGCTGCCAGCTGATCTCAGTCCAAGAACCAGCTCCCCTGGGGTGGGGGGCACACTGTAGGGACGCCACAGTGGCAGACAGACAGGTCCCCTGGAGGCAGACTTCTATGAAGCCATGGCTGTGTGGGGCCTGGGGGGCGGGTCACTGACTGACATTCCTGGAGTCCCCAGGGCCTCCAGCAGTGGCCTTGTGTGGGGTCGCCTGAGGGTGCAAGGGGGCAGCCACCTCACACCTATCAGTCAGCTCCCAAGGAAGCCCTGCCCTGGAGCTTCCTGGGAGACAGCTGGCTTCATGGCTGAAGATGGTTTATCAAGGTCACCAAAAAACAAGGTGCAGGGTGGGCGGTGGTTTCTCCTTCTACTTAGGTCTAAACTGGAACCATCCTGAATTATTTTGGTGTCAGCTGGCATGTGCTCTTTATGGATGGGGAGTTAACTGGGGCAGAGATGGCTGAGGCCCACGTGTGTCAGGGCAGACATGATCTGTGGCAAGGACGTGGGGGGACAGGAAGGATGCACGGCGCGCGGCCTGGCTTGGAGACAGCTGTGCTCTGAGGCTGGCGCCGAGGGGGTGGACCAGGGCCGAGGGAGGTGGGAGGACGTGCTGGTATGACCAGGGCCTCCTTCCCTCTTCCCTCTGGCTTGGGTGAGGTAACTGGTGAGAGGGGGAGGGGGGCTGGGACAGGGACCAGGGAACGGCCAGAAAGGAGTGGATGGCAGTGGGAGCCAGGGCGGTGGTCAGGATACCTGGAGGCCAGGGACGGGGACAGCAGGCCCTGCAGAGCTTCCAGGGTCCAGCCAGGAGGCAGAAGGGTCCCAGGTAGAGAAGGAGCAGGGCTAGCCCACTGGGAAGGGGCCCCCAGGCTGGGGAGAGGCTAGGGCCCAGGCCAGGGATCCAGTGCCCCCAGATGCCAGGGGCTGGCATCTCTTCTCACCAGGAGAAGGGCTTCCAGTGAAGGTGCTCAGAGGGCAGTGCTCAGCCCGGGACATCTGGTGGCTCTCTGCCAGGTCACAGGCTAGACCGCAGACAAGCACAGCACGGGACACAGGCTAGCCCGCAGACGAGCACAGCGCGGGTCACAGGCTAGCCCGCAGACGAGCACAGCGCGGGTCACAGGCTAGCCCGCAGACGAGCACAGCGCGGGTCACAGGCTAGCCCGCAGACGAGCACAGCGCGGGTCACAGGCTAGCCCGCAGGCGAGCACAGTGCGGGTCACAGGCTAGCCCGCAGATGAGCACAGCGTGGGACACACGGGCGGGCCCCAGGGAGGTCCCGGATGTCCTGGGCACTGCAGCGTCTTTGGGCATCAGCTACCAGAGGGGTTGGCCACGCAGCCCATGTGCGCTCTCTCCCCAGCTCTGCCTCAGCAGCACAGCCTCCACCAGGCCACCAGACTCGACTTCAGCCGGAAAGCACATGGCCTTCCTCCTCTGGCCAAGCCCATCTTGAGCAAGCCAGAGAACCAGGATCAAAGCTCAAACAGCTGAAAACAGCAATCCCAGGAACAAGGGCCTGGGCGGGGGTGGGGGTGGCACACACCTCTTCTGTCCCCTCACAGCAGACAAACTGCGGGGACAGGAGAGCAGGGCGTGGGAGACAGGAGACACTTAGCAGACACTGGTGAGGAGGCGTTAGTAAGCCCCATGCAGCAGCCGAAGGGCAAGCGCTTGCTACTTGTGGGACTCAAGGGGCCTCAGGGCAGAAGCCGGGATCCAGGTGCTCAGGGCAGGAAGCAGCAGCACATTGCAAGAATAAACCCTCTGGGCTGGATGCGGGTGGCTGCCTCAGGCCAGGCATTTTCTGGAGACAGCCCTCCCCGGAGCCACAGCAGTGTCCGGTACTGCCAGCCAGGGCTATGTGATTGCTCTCAAAAATCAACGCCTCCCTTGGGGTGGACCCCAAGGGTCTCATACCTCCAGCTCCCCAGGGTGTTAACAGTTTGCTTTCAGCTGACCAAGAGAGCTGGTGGGAGAGGAGCCTCGGGCGCCCAGTGGACATAGACCGGCCAGGGGATGATGAAGCCTCAGCTTATCGGGTGGGTCAGTTGCACTTGAGGATCTGAGTCCCGAATCTCACGGAGACACTCCACAGAAGACGCACGGAGTCCCCGGGGACATTTAGAGGAAGCCAAATCGATTTATTTTGAAATTATTATATTATTGTTTTTTGAGACAAAGTCTCACTCTGTTGCCTAGGTTGAAGTGCAGTGGCGCGAACATGGCTCCTTGCAACTTCTGCCAACGGGACTCAGGCGATCCTCCCACCTCAGCCTCCCAAGTAGCTGGGACTAGAGGTGCGTGCCACCACACCTGGCTAATTTTATTTTATTTTTGTAGACACAGCGGTCTCAGTGTTGCCCAGGCTGGTCTTGAACTCCTGGGCTCAAGTGAACCTCCCACCTTAGTCTCTCAAAGTGCTGGGATTACAGGCACGAGCCACCGCTCCTGGCCAGAGGCAGCCAAATCTAAAAGGGCCAAAAGCAGCATTTCTCTGCCACACCTCAACGCTGGGCAGAGGGACCTGTTGCACTTTGGTTTGGCTCTTTGCATCTGGAGTCTCTGCCAGAGGGTGACACAGGCTAAGCATAAGCTGGAGGCTTAGGAATCGGCTCCTGCCTTGAATATGTAGGAGGCGCAGCTGAGCAGGACAATAAGACCTTGGTGTCCACTCATCAGAACAAACGGGTCACCTGTCCACAGTGGAGCCACTCAATGTCAACCTGCCCAGGTGCCGGGGGAGGAGGCGGCAGCCCAGTCTCAGGTGCCACCACCTTCAGCCCAACTTCCAATGGGCTATGGGGCTCCTGGGGACAGGGCTGGGCGTGAGTGGAGGGAGACTTTGATGGGTATTCTCAGCTTCCCAGGCAGGGGCCAGAGAGAGGTCCATCATCTGCCCTATTCTGTCCACGCAGCCTGAGCAGGCTGGGGGACCCAGAAATGCTGGGACACCCCTTCCTAGAATATGAGGAAGGGGCTTCTGGGAACAGTGGACCATATGGGGGAATGTGGGGAGCCGGGCTACATTCACCCAGGGGGTGCAGCCAGATCCTGAGAGCCCAAGAAGGATTTATTCTATGCAGTGTCTCGCAAGTGTACGCACTCACGCCACTTCCTAATAATTCAAGCCACAGCACGGCGCACGGGACGTGTGAAGGTACTCACACTGCCGCCTCCCGGGACGTGTTTGATATTATCCTTTGAGCCACACTTGGACTGGACGTTGCTAAGATCCAGCTTCTTATTAATTATCTGCACCTTTGGTAGCCAGAAAAAAGGATGAGTGACACGCCACCCTGGACCCGCCTGCTTGCTTGCAAGGATGCCTCCACTTTCGGACCTGGCAGAGGCAGTCTGGGGAGTGACGGGAGGTCGAGTCACACCCCAGGGGAGCTGAAGGGACAGAGAGAGGGCTGCTCTGAAGGCATCCCAGAACTGTGAGTGATTCCCAGCGGGCTTTACGAAGCTGGGATTGCAGGTCCTCAGGGGCAGGGACTCACTTCACAAAAGGATGGCATCGTGAGGCCTGAACCCCAGAGGGGAGCGTTCACCAGCCTGGGGTCAAGTGAAAAACGTGTTCGGCCACACTGACGAGTGAGTAATAGGAAGTTCCCCGGCATCTCCACTCACACCTGGCTAGACCCACCGGCACATTCCCAGAGAACTTCCTGCGGGTGTTCTCAAGCCTGTCGGGCCTCAGAATCACCTGTGGATTTTTAAAAATATCTCAGACCCCAGCCCTGACCTAGAATTAGAATCTGGAGGAGTCTGGCTTCAGTCTCTCTAGTTTTGAAAAGTTCCCCTGGTGATTCTGACACACAGCCAGGTTTGAGAAGCCCTGACCCCGTAGGCAGGACACAGGCAGCTTTGTGGGGAAGACAAATGTGGGGTGTCCCTTCTCTACGAAGGCTCTGTCCCTGCAAGGGGGGGCAGTGCCTTCTCCTTCCATCCACCCACCAGCCCTCTCCCACCCACGATGCCACCAGGTGCGTAACGGAAGCTGAGCAAATGCTCCCGTGGGGCTTTTTCTCAGCTCTTCCATAAGCAGGGGTGGCCTGGATGGGTCTCCCATGATTGCATTTCTGGAAGGTTCTTTCTGCAGACACCAGGGAGGTGTGAAAATTCAGCATTTTGATGAGAAATGATTTTTACCAATTTGCCTAAAAACTATGAAATAGAAAACCATGGTTTAGGGATTTGGAAAAACTCGACATTTTGTCTGCCAGATCAGTGAGAACGCCTTCCTCACCCGGTGACCTTCCCCTCAGGAACTCTGCAAACAGTGGAAACAGTGTGCTTTGGGTTTTTTGTTTTGTTTTTTTTTCTTTGTGAGATAGAGTCTCACTTTGTCACCCAGGCTGGAGTGCAGTGACACCGTCATGGCTCAGTGCAGCCTCGACTTCCCCGGGCTCAGGGGATTCTCCTACTTCAGCCTCCCAAGTAGCTGGGACGCCACCACACCTGGCAAATTTTTTGTATTTTTTGTAGAGATGAGGTCATGCTATGTTGTCCCGGATGGTTTGAAACTCCTGGGCTCGAGCAATCAGCCCACCTCGGCTTCCCAAAGTGCTGGGATTACAAGCGTGAGCCACCATGCCTGTAATCTCAGCACTCTGGTTTTTATTCGTCTCAGATGTAAATAATTGCCAGGTGGTGATCCCAGTGAAGGACCAGCTGTGCCAAGGCCGTTTCCAAAATCTTGAAAATGGCACTGAGACCTTGGTGGCTCTTTTGAGAATGCTGGGTGGAGACCACTGCCCTGGAGGCCCCATCAGCCTGGGCTGTCGGGTCTGGGGTTGGAACTCCAGCCTGACTTCTGGTTCATCCTGTTTTCTTCCCCTTAATTTTACTTGTCTGAATCTTCAATATGAATCAACATCTAACTCATTTCCTCATAATCTTTTATGTTCCTTCAAAAGACTATGTATTTTTATTAGAAAATATAACGATTTTAAAAAACAGAGCTCATCAAAGCAAAAACCGTTTTCTTACCACTGTAACACAATCATGATTGCATTTTGCTGTATTTCCTTGAAGCCTCATTTATATATAACTACCCCTGTATACCTATACTTGGTAGAATTATTGTGCACATGCAATTTTGTATCTTGCTCTAAGAAGTGATATCATATCCTAGTCTGGGTGCGGTGGTTCACGCCTGTAATCCTGGCACTTTGGGAGGTCAAGGCGGGTGGATCACCTGACGTCAGGAGTTCGAGAACAGCCTGGCCAACATGGTGAAACCCTGTCTGTACTAAAAATACAAAAGTTAGCCGGGCATGGTGGTGCGCAACCTAGCTACTCGGGAGGTTGAGGCAGGAGAATCACTTGAACCCGGGAGATGGAGGTTGCAGTGAGCTGAGATCGCGCCACTGAACTCCAGCCTGGGTGACAGAATGAGACTTCATCTCAAAAAACAAAAAACAACAAAAGAAGTGATATCATATCCTAAGCATTCTCTATGGTCTACGGTCATCAGAAGCACTATGTTTAATAATATGTCCCATTCCATTTTGTGAATATTGTTCCCCTGCTATCCAACATTTGTATTGATTCCACTTTGTACTTCAATAATACAAACAGGCCGGGCGCGGTGGCTCACGCTTGTAATCCCAGCACTTTGGGAGGCCGAGGCGGGCGGATCACGAGGTCAGGAGATCGAGACCACGGTGAAACCCCGTCTCTACTAAAAATACAAAAAATTAGCCGGGCGTGGTGGCGGGCGCCTGTAGTCCCAGCTACTCGGAGAGGCTGAGGCAGGAGAATGGCATGAACCCGGGAGGCGGAGCTTGCAGTGAGCCGAGATGGTGCCACTGCACTCCAGCCTGGGTGACAGAGCGAGACTCCGTCTCAAAAAAAAAAAAAAAAAAAAAAAAATACAAACAGCCTCCCATGAACCTCTTTCTGAAAGGAGCTTTTTCCATAAGATGGGTTATTTTCATAACACAGAGTCCTAGAATAGAATTTCTGGGTCAAAGTTATAAATATTCTAAAACCTCTCGGTACAACTCTCCACATGGCTTTCTAAAAGGGTTGCATGAGTTTTCGCTGTGAGCCCTGGTGAGAGAGCCAGCCTCACCACATTGCTGCCAGCACTGGGTGTTTACAATATTGTTTTGCTTATTTTTTTGACCAAAATAAAAGAAACTGCATTGCTGGCTTATTCTACATCTCTCCGATCATGACTGAAATTGCTCCTTTAAACCCCTTTTTGCTGATGGGTGTATTTTTTCTAACATACAAATATTTACATTTTATTTTTATTCTTTTTATTATTTTTAAAATAGAGACAAGGTCTCACTCTGTCGCCCAGGCTGGAATGCAGTGGCGCCATCGTAGCTCACTGAAGCCTTAAACTCCTGGGCTCAAGCAATCCTCCTGCCTCGGTCTCCCAAGCAGCTGGAACTACCGGTATGTGCTACCACGCCCAGCTAATTTTTAAAAATTCTTTGTGATGATGGGGTCTCGCTACGTCACCCAGGCCGGTCTCAAACTCCTGTGCTCAAGTGATTCTCTCACTTCAGCCTCACAAAGCACTAGGATTACAGGCGTGAACCATGGTGTCCAGCCTACATTTTAATTTACTTATTTATTTTTGTTTTATAAATTTTTAATTTTAAATTTATATGGGTACATAGTAGGTGTATATACTTGTGGGGTACATGAGATATTTAGATACAGACATACACTGTGCAATAATCACATCAGGGTGAATGGGGTATCTATCACCTCAAGCATTTATCATTTCTTGTGTTATAAACATTCCAATTATACTATTTTTTATTTTATTATTTTATTTTATTTTATTTTATTATGTTTTTGAGACAGAGTCTTGCCTTGTCGCCCAGGCTGGAGTGCAGTGGCGAGATCTCAGCTCACTGAAAGCTCCACCTCCCGGGTTCACGCCATTCTCCTGCCTCAGCCTCCCAAGTAGCTGGGACTACAGGTGCCCGCCAACATGCCCGGCTAATTTTTTTGTCTTTTTAGTAGAGACGAGTTTTCACCGTGTTAGCCAGAATGGTCTCGATCTCCTGACCTCGTGATCCACCTGCCTCGGCCTCCCAAAGTGCTGGGATTACAGGCGTGAGCCACCATGCCCAGCCGCGGATTATTTTTTAAATAAAAAAAAAAAATAGTTTTAATGGAGATAGGGTCTTGCTATGTTGCCCAGCCCAGGTCTCAAATTCCTGGGCTCAAGTGGTCCTCTGGCCTCAGCCTCTGGAGTAGCCTCAGCACCTGTAGGCTTGACGGTCATTTTTTATTCATAACTTTTCACTGGATAAGTCTTAGAAGATTTGCCTGCTTTCAGAAAGGAGTGGGAACGGCTTAGAATTAGAAAACACACACAATAATAAAACAGGAAAATGTAAAGAGTAACATTAGAAGAAGGGAAGGGCATCAACACTGACAATTACAGGAGTGATCATTACATTTAACTTTGAGCTTCCTGGAAGCCGAGGCAAAAAGGGAAATGTCATGGGTTACGTAACTCTCCTTATCTGACGAAGAAAACTTACCAGTTTTTCAAGGAAGAGAACTTTGTTTTCTGTACTAATCCATAAAAGAAATTAAACAAATGAATCGAAGGACATTAAGCAATAACTCAGTATCTGCCACATACTTAGAAATGTTTTTTTTCCGGCCAGGCACGGTGGCTCACGCCTGTAATCCCAGCACTTTGGGAGGCCGAGGCAGGCAGATGATAAGGTCAGGAGATCGAGACCATTCTGGCTAACACGGTGAAACCCCGTCTCTACTAAAAATACAAAAAAATTAGCCAGGTGTGGTGGTGGGCACCTGTAGTCCCAGCTACTTGGGAGGCTGAGACAGGAGAATAGCATGAACCTGGGAGGTGGAGCTTGCAGTGGGCGGAGATTGCACCACTGCACTCCAGCCTGGGTGACAGAGCGAGACTCCGTCTCAAACAAACAAACAAACAAACAAACAAACAAAAAAAGAAATGTTTTTTTTCCATGTGGCTTTTTCTTGTTCTAACCCCACAAAAAAGGCAACAAGCCTTTGTGAGATTTTGCAATAGACACAAGGGTATTTACAAAGCAGACCTGAACTACTGCCAATTGTCACATTAAGTCAACACCCTTTATAGAATCTTAGATTTACAGAAGGGAGAGAAAAGAGGAATGGTTGTCATTATGAAATCAGAATCCTGAAATTTCATTTCTCAGCTACAGTAACATATATATTACACTTCAGCTCTGGATAGACACTGACAAAAACCATCAAGGGAGAGAATGATGTGTTGCAAGCTCCCAATTTTGATCCAGGGAACTCCTAGTCAGGGGAGAAATGTCTGTGGTCAGAGTTTGACCCTGAAGGAGAGGCTGTGGTGAGGTGGGGCTTGGGGTGTGTGTCCACTTGGTTTAATCAATTTCCTGGAGCACCCAAAGCAGCCCTAAGCTCTCACTAGACCTTGATCTGGTTTTGTTTGGGTTCAGGTCTCTCAAGGCTGTTCCAAAGAGCCCAGCCCTCCCTCCCTGGCCCCAAGCCTGCAGCCCCACAGCCCCACAGCCCCGTGCCTTACAGTTGGCTCCCAGGCTGGCCCAGGCTTGGCCTGTCTCCAGCACTGCCTGGTGCTTGCTGTGCTGCGCTTTGCCTCACCAGGCTCAGCAGGCCCAGTGCAATACTCTGCTGGGAATTTAACCCGGGGTGGGCACTGGATGCCCACACAAGCCTTCTCTTCAAGTCCAAGGTGATCGATTAGCTTGGGAACTGACACAGGAAAACCTGTCTATGTCCTGTCAAGTCAGCTGGCCAAGGAAGAGATCAAATAACAGGGTAAAGTCACCTTCAGCATTATTTACACTGTCCTTTAAACAGTGATGAACCCAAGCTCCTTTAAAATGATTTGATTTACACAAGATTTTTCAGAAGCACTGATGTACAGGGAAAGATGCCTGGAGGGTCTCAGAGTTACAGAGCTGTCCTAGAGGAAGGTCCCAGCTTGGCTCTGCCCCCCACTTACTGTGGGGTCTGACATCTCAGCCCAAGCTCACCTGCATCCCTGGCCCTGATCGAGGAGAGGCAAATGATTCCACGTACAAATTCACTGTATTTATTCCACACAAATGCTCTACATAGACGCTTTTTAAAGAGACAACTGCGGCTTTGCTATTAAATATAATGTATTTTGAAGGCCAGGTGTGGTGGCTCACACCTGTAATCCCAGCAATTTGGGAGGCCGAGGCAGGAAGATCACTTGAGCCCAGGAGTTCAAGGCCATCCTGGGCAACACAGTGAAACCCCATCTCTACAAAAAATATAAGAAATTAGCTGGGCACTGTGGTGCAAGCCTGTGGTCCCAGCTACTCAGGAGGCTGAGGTGGAAGGATCTCTTGCGCTCAGGACTTCAAGGTTGCAGTGAGCTATGATTGCACCACTGCACTCCAGCCTGGGCAACCCAGCAAGACCCCGTCTCAAAAAAGAGAAACAAATCAATACACACAGGCAAGGAAGCAGTCACCCAGGCTGCGGCCCAGAACCAAGAAACAGTTACAGCATTCTATCGCCATCTTGTGACCATCTTGAATATTGCATCCCCAAGGCTTTCAAAGCCCCACTGCTCAGGTAGGTTTCTGTCCATCCTGGGCTTCCAGGCTCTGTGCTGCTTCAGGTCTTCACATCCCAACTATTGGCCTGGACATCCTCCAAGAAAGTGACTTTAGCTCCATCTTCTCAGATCCAACCAGGCCCCCCCATGCTCGGGCCCCTGGGCCCTTCCCTGGCCATGATCCTGCACACCCCCTTCTCCCCGCTGGCAGCCACAGGGTCCCCAGTTCTCCTGATCCTGCAGCCTGGGCCCCACATGAGCAACTTCTCTCTCGCCCTACGTGGCCCCTGGGACTCCTTGCTTCTTCAGCTCTCCTCTGTGTTTCCCAGCGACCCCCCAAGAAGGGCTGCTGAGGCTGGGCCCTCACCCCTGCTTAACCCTCCCCAGCAGATGCCAACAGCCCGCCTGCTTCAGCACTCCCATGGCCACTGCCAGCTGAACTGAGCCTCTCTTCGGGGCCACCCTCCACCACCCTCTGTCCTATCAGATGATGTCCAGCGGCTTGCAGCTGCCCCAACCTCTCTTCTGCCAGTGTGAACTCTCCTAGCACTCAAGCTTCACACCCCTTAGCGCTGAACACACGCCCTCTGCTGCCCCAGTCGCCTCCAGTTCTTTATTTTGCTTTTGCTCTGAAGAGCTCCACGTTGCAGTGTTCCACTATCCTCCTTCAGCTCCTGCACCCAGCACTCTGGGTGGGGGCTGTCCTTTCAAAGGCCACTGAACAGGTCCCAAACAAGGGTCTGCCTGTCTTCTCTGGCTTGCTGACTTGTGCGGGCTGCTCCCCCTCCATGTCCTTCCCTGGCCAAGCTCTCCATCCTACATTCCTCCTGCTGCTGTGACTGGCCCTTTCTCTGCTCACCTGCCCCTGTCCCTGGCCTGGATCCTGGGGGCAAAATCTCTGAGCACAGAGCCTGGTGCTCAGAGGTGCCCCATAAATGTTGTCTGAATGAATAAAGGAATGAAATAAGGAAGGAACCAGCATTTTTTTTTTTTAATAGAGTCTCAGTCTCGCTCTGTTGCCCAGGCTAGGGTGTAGTGGTATGATCATAGCTCACTGCAACCTTGAACTCCTGGTCTCAAGTGATCCTCCAGCATCGGCCTCCCAAAGTGTTGGGATTACAGGCATGCGCCACCGCGCCCAGCCAGGAGCCAGCTTTTGATGCTGTTATATGTTGTTTTACTGGTTGTGTTTTCTTCATTTTTTTTTTTTAAGTTAGGAGTGCAAGGTTGTGTTTTCTGGTTTATTTCTGCTCTCATCTTTGTTTCTAGATTCTTATTTCTTTTCTTGTATTCTTTTTCCCCTCCATTAAGAACCTAATTTATATGCTGCAGTCATTTAATTTTTTAAATAACAAAAGTATTTAAAACTATGAAATCCTTCTAAGTAACAATTTGGGGCACCTTAATATAATGTACAGGATTCATTTTACTTTTTTTGATACAGGGTCTCGCCCAGGCTGGCGTTTAGTGGTGTGAACATGGCTCATTGCAGCCCTGACCTCCCAGGCTCAAGCGGTCCTCCTACCTCAGCCTCTGGAGTAGCTGGAACTGCAGGAGAGTGCCAACAGGCCCAGCTAATTAAAAAAAAAAAACTGTAGAGACAAGGTCTCCCTATGTTGCCCAGGCTGGTCTCGAACTCCTGGACTCAAGTGATCCTTCTGCCTTGGCCTCCCCAAGTGTTGGGATTAGGTGTGAGCCACCACACGTGGCCCCAACAAAATGTTTTAAAAGCTGGTCCTTTGTCTCTGTGTCTGGACACACTCCCACTCCTGCAGGCCAAACAGGGCGGGGATGAGCTTGGCAAAGGGGATGTGGGACCCAGGGGCTGGCCTGGCTGGGTCTGAGCTGACTGAGGAGCCAGGCGCTTGGAAACTGCAAACAGGGATAGAGCTGGGACTGAAAGTGGAAAATGAGTCACTGGATCAGGGTGCACAGGAGGCTGCAGTGGTTGAGGTTGAGGGTAGGTGTCAGCAGTAAGAACCCAGGGCCACTGAGTCTCAGCCAGGCTGCACACTAGAGTCACCCAGGGGAGGCCCACCCCAAGATGACAACAGGTCCAGGAGGCTTGGGCACTGGAATGATGTTTAAAAGAATTCCCTCTTCCCACCAGGTGCTCCCTTTTACAGTCAGGATGGAACACTGCCGCCCACGACTCCCGCAAGATCGGCGGGGCCTACGGGCTCTTCCTGCCTGGCACCCACCCAGCTCTTCCTCCTTCCCTGCAATCTCCACCCCTACCCAGCTGGTGCTCCAGTGCGGCCACCTGATTATCTGCATTTTCCTTTCACAATAATTCCCTTTGGGGCCCCAAAGCAATATATGTTCACTGTAGCAAATCCTGAAAACAGAGAAAAGCACAAAGGAGAAAACAGAGAAAAGCACAAAGGGGAAAACAGACGTTTTCCGTTTTCCCCCCGATGATTTGCAGCAATCTGTGGCAGTTTTCAGCCTCTGCAGGTTCCCAAACGTGACTTGGCTCCTGCTCTTTTCCCTTCGGTGTGAGCATCTGTTCCGGCAGGATTGAGCGATTCTTCAGACTCCGCCAGCTTTGCCTCTTTTGTAGCCAAACATTTATTGAGCACTTACTGCATGCTGGGCACTACATGAGGCCACAGGGACCCAAAGGTCTCAGCAAAACCTCGTGGAGCCTTCAGGCCAGTCCAGGAGGAGGAGGCCTGACACCCTTCAGTGGGTCATTTTAAAGGCTCTTGTGCGTGGACCCCGTATGACATTTTTCTTTTTCTTTTTTTCCTGGATATTCATGTGTTGGTCTTTGTTATGGCTGAGGTTTGGTTTCAGACAATTTTTCTAGGCTTTCCTGGCATTTAAGGGAGGCTGTGACTGTGTCCTCTATCACTTTTCCACACTTCGTCCCCCAAAATATCTTAAGAAAAGTAAAGTCACCCTTTCTCCTTTAACCCTTTAGTAGATTTGGACGTGCTGTCTCCACCCAGAGTAGTGACGTCGTAACCTGGAGCCCCGTCTGCCCCTTTCTGCACTTGGCATGAGGTCGCCTGACTCTCACCCCTCATGGGCAGAGGCAGGGCAGCCGCAGGGTGGGAGGGACAGTTCTGGCCCTGAAAAGGGTCTTCGATGGAAAGTTGTCTTCCCTGCTCAGCCCCATTCCTGCTGCTCTCTTCAGAGCTGTAAGAACTGGGCCAAATGGTGCCCACACCTTCCAAGCCAACCTCAGATGAACTCAGGGTCAACAGGGAAGCTACCTCCCATGCTAAGCTGAGGGTTCTGTCTCTGGCAACCTGAATCATCCACTCACACACAGAGGCTGAGTTAAATTAACCCCGTATTCAATGAGGGCTAGCCACCTGCAGAGTCTCGTGGGGGCTGCAAAAATGCGTGAGACTCGGCCTCCACCCTCAGTCATGGCCCAGACTAGGGAGCGGCAGACACATGTTCAGTGTGGTCAGGGTTTACAGGGGCTTTAAGGAGAGAGGGGAATCCAGGAAGACTTCCTGGAGGAGATGGCAACTGAACTTGGGTTTAAGGGAAGGGAAGAGATAAGGAGAGAAGGACGTTCCCCACCGTGGGACACAGGGCAGGGTGTGGCAGAACCCAGGGGCCCCCGGGGGTGCATGGGCAGGGAACCCCAGACGGGGAGCAGCAGATTCAGGCTGGGGGGAAGGGAGCACCTTGTGGGTGCTGCCTGTTATGTGACTTGAGGAGATCCTGGGTGTGCCTGGATGGCAGTCTGGGTGCTGAAGCAGGATGGGGGTGCATGGGTGGGCAATGGGAGAAAAGGCAGAAAAGGCCAGTGAGGGCCCCTCTGGGGTCTTGGGCAGCAGCAAGGCCAGGCACCCTGAAGAATGAAGGTCACAGTGGTCCCAAGATGGGGCTTCTGGAGGCGACTTTCGAGAACTGAATGAGGACTGGAAAGTCTGGAGATGAGGGAGCGCATTGTCCCCAGTGGACGCGCGGGACAGTTTCCCTCAGCTGTGGTACAGGACAGAGGCCCCGGGTCTCCTGTGAGTTATTTCCCCAAGGTCTCTAACCAGGCCATTGTGGTGGGTGAGGGTCCAGAGAGCCTCTTCCACTACAAGCTCCACATGCCTGAGCAGGGAGAGGCCGGACCTTAATTTAACCCGGATCGCTTGCTATCTCAGGAGGGAGATCCTGAGATGCTCTCTTCCTTCCCTCCCTCCTGTGTTCCAGGGAGCTCTGCCCTTGTCCCCACAGCCACAGGGGAGCCACCGTCTGTCCTTTCCTCGATGAGAGGAGGTGCTCCAGGGCACAGCTGAGTCTTCTCCACCTCTGTGCACGGCCTGGCACGCAGGGGCTCTCAAAAGAGGCTTGATGCACAGAGGCAGGGTCTACACATGCGTCCCCTTTAACCCGACCGTCCATTTCCATCCCAACGGGATGTGACACTGCACTCACAAGCTTGTTCGGGGGCAGAGGGGCTTCTGCATCCGATCCTGGGTGGGGGGAGGTGGCAGGGTTTGAGGCGAGGTGCCCACGTGCACTGGTGGCCACCCTCCCTCCACATGCCCCAGGCTCAGGCCCAAGAGATAAGAAATTCAGGGGTGTGGAGAGCGCCTGGGTGGGGGAGGCAAGCTGACACACAGGCCCAGGGTTCCGGAAAGCCCCTTAGCTCCCCGAGGCCCAGTGCCCAGAAGGCCCAGCACACCTGCAGCCTCAGAGTGAGCCGCGGTCCTTCTCACCCCCAGCCTCCTCTTCACCCTTCCCCAGCTCCCCCAGTGCTGGGTGGCGGGAGTGGGGTCCTGGGCTGAACTGTGGTCCCCGCAAATTCATATGTTGAAGCAGTAACCCCCCGCCCCTGTACCTTAGAAGGTGACTCTATTTGGAGACAGGGCCTTTAGAGAGGCGATTAAGTGAAAAATGAGGTCATCAGGCTGGGCCCTAAGCCATGGTGGGTTTTTTTTGTTTGTTTGTTTGTTTTGAGACAGAGTCTCGCTCTGTTGCTCAGACTGGAGTGCAGTGGCACTATCTCGGCTCACTGCAACCTCTGCCTCCTGGGTTCAAGCGATTCTCCTGCCTCAGCCTCCTGAGTAGCTGGGATTACAGGCGCGCACCACCACCATGCCCAGGTATTTTTGTATTTTTAGTAGAGACGAGGTTTCACCCTGTTGGTCAGGTTGGTCTCGAACTCCTGACCTCGTGATCTGCCCGCCTCGGCCTCCCAAAGTGCTGGGATTACAGGCGTGAGCCACTATGCCCGGCCGCCATGGTGTTCTTACAAGATGAGCATGCGCAGAGCTACCAGGAGCACACACAGAGGGAAGACCGCAGCGGCGCAAGGCAGAGGTGGCTACCCACGGCCACAGAGAGGCCTTGGAAGAAACCCACCCGCCCACACCTGGCTAGTGAGGAAGCATACTGCTGTTCTTTCACTGTGGTGCTTTGTATGTCAGCCCTAACGCACCCAGATGAGGGGCACAGGGACAGGAACGGGGAAAGGGATCCAGGCCAGGCTCCCGAAGTCCGTGCTTCTCCACCTTTAGGAAGCTGGAGAGCTCGCGAGCACCCACTTGCCCCCAGAAGAATCAGCTGATCAAAACAGAACCCCCAATCTCCCCAGAATCCAGAGGAACCCAACCTAAGCAGATGGCCCACGAGTAGAGATGCCCACCTATGGGTGGCAGTGTGTTCTGCCCAGAAGGCAGGTGGGGAACCGCTGTGGGTGCCCCAACTATGAGAGCCTCCGGCCGTGGAGACACAGCCCTGCCATCTCTGTCCGATTAACAGGGGCTGAAGGGGCAAGAGAAGAGCCAGAACGTTCTCTCGCCTGAGGAGGGCACTCGCAGTGTAGTGGAGAGCCCAATAAAGAACTGAACTTCCTTGAAGAGGGTCCAGAGGGGACTGGGGTGTTATGCAGGGGTGCTCAGGTGCGGGGAACCCCACACCTCCAGGCGCAGCCCCACAGCTCCAGGCACAGCCGCGCACCTCCATGCGCAGCCCCACGACTCCACGCTCAGCCGCAGCCCTACCCCTCCATGCGCAGCCCTACCCCTCCAGAGGCAGCCCCCCACACCTCCACGCGCAGCCCCCCACACCTCCACGCGCAGCCAGCCACTCTTACCTTCCCGCCTCCCGGCTGGTGCTTCAGGTTTTCAGTGGAGCCGATCTTGGACTTGACGTTCTTCAGGTCTGGCATGGGCACGGGGGCTGTCTGCAGGCGGCTCTTGGCGGAAGATGGCGACTTGGGTGGAGTACGGACCACCGCCACCTTCTTGGGCTCCCGGGTGGGTGGGGTTGGAAGGGACGGGGTGCGGGAGCGGCTGCCGGGAGTGCCTGGGGAGCCGGGGCTGCTGTAGCCGCTGCGATCCCCTGATTTTGGAGGTTCACCTGGGAAGGAAGGAAGGGAGTGAAGCCGGGACTCGGGTGGGTGGGGTCAGAAAAGGCCCTGGGGGCTGCCTGTCCCGCGGGTCCATTCCCAGGCTCACCACTGGGTTAGGCAGGTGGAAGCCAGGTTGGAAGCGCAGCTACAGCAGGTGGCTGCCCTGGAGAAGCATCTCTTCCCCCCTGCCTTTTTGCTTAGGGACAGAGACACCCCTTTCCCAGGAAAGCAATGGAAAACCATCAACCACCATCCAATACCCGCTCCCAGAGAGGTGGCCAACTCGGCCCCACGGTCTCTGGGTCAAGAGATGGGCTCCAACAAGCTGTGTGGCCTCAGACAAGTCACTTCCCCTCTCTGAGCTCAGAGGCCTTAATTTGAAAATGGAAATAATTATAATCCCTGTGGCCAGGGTGGCTCCAGGAGGTGGTAGATATGCTTTGCCAACCTCTAATGCAATTCTTCAGGGCCTGTATCCTAAATAAGGGTGACGCAGTGATGGGACCCAGCTGTGCCCTCAAGCCTGGACGCTTCTGACCCTTTCACCACAGGGTGAATGTTCAGCTGTTCAGCTAGTTCAGGGCTCCTGCCAGCTCCCTGGCTCCTCTGTGGGATCTGGGCTTCAGAACAGGATGCCTGCTCCACGCCTGCCTGTCCCTAGCTGTCCACATGAGCCATGCTGCTTCATGCTGCTGTGCCCTGCCATACAGTTCCCCACCTGCCATGCATAGCAGTTACTAGCGCACCCTTCCAACACCCCAGAAGCTGCTGGGGGGTCTCCTCTCCTCTCCATGCAGATGCTGTCCCTCCCTCCTCTGGGTGTCCTTTACCCTCAAACTTGCTTCTGTTACTGCACTTCCCAGGCCTCTGTTACACTTCAACACTCTGCTATTCTGTCTCATGGGTCCGTGTTTTCCAAAGTGTGGCCCACGGAACCCTGCGTCAGAATCTCTGGATCTTTCAAGGAGGAAAGCGGGACTTGCAAAATGCAAATTTCTTGATCCCCATCAAGAGTGGACAGAGCAGAATCTCTATGGGTGGGGCCTGTAAAGCCTCATTTTTCTCAAGCTCCACAAAGACTGAAGTCTGAGAACCGCAGGCCTCACCCTGTGCCGAGGTGTGCTTAGCTCCCCTGCAGTCTGAGAACTTAGCTTTCCTGCAAGTCCAGAAGCTTCCCGCAGCAATGCCCCTGCCGCTGCCCCAGGCATTTGCTGTAACACATACCTGCTGGCCAGACCTGGAGAAGGGCAGCTCTTTGAAGCACCCATCTAGCCAATGGGCAGCTTGGCCAGTGACGAATAAGCACTAGTTTTCTTTTGTTGTTGTTTTGTTCTTTTGGGGTTTTTTTTGAGACGGAGTCTCATTCTGACACCCAGGCTGGAGTGCAATGGCGTGATCTCGGCTCACTGCAACCTCCGCCTCCCAGGATCAAGCAATTCTCCTGCCTCAGTCTCCCAAGTAGATGATATTACAGGCGTGCAGCACCATGCCTGGCTAATTTTTGTATTTTTAGTAGAGACTTATTTTAGTAGAGACTGGATTTTTGTATTTTTAGTAAAGACTTCTTTAGTAGAGGTTTTACCATGTTGGCCAGGCTGGTCTTGAACTCCTGACCTCAGGTGATCCACCCGCCTCGGCCTCCCAAAGCACTAGGATTACAGGCATGAGCCACTGCGCCCAGCCAGCACCAGTTTTTATAATTTGACTTCCATGTCTTTTTTTTAAATAATGTTTTTTATAGAGACGGGGGTCTGACTATGTTGCCCAGGCTGGTCTTGAACTTCTGGCCTCAAGCGATTCTCCCACCTCAACCTCCCAAAGTGCCGGGATTATAGACGTGAGCCACCGTGTCCTGCCGATTTCCACGTCTTGGATGTTCCTGAAGTAGTAAGCTCTGTGGCAATAGGACAAATGAAGCCTCTTCTTTTCCACATAAGGAAACAACAGATGGGGCCTCGGCCTCCAGGCTCAGCCTCTCTGCCTCCTCAGACCTCCCATCCTCCTGCCTCCCTGACTTCAGAGACCCAGGGTGACCAGTGGGCTTGGTGGTGGCGGCTCCAAATCCTTTTCATGCCTCTTGCTTACAGAGTGGTCGTGGGCAAGTCACCTGGCCTCCTTAAGCCTATGTCTTCATCTGAAAAATAGGGAGACAGCCAGGCATGGCGGCTCATGCCTGTAATGCCATTGTCCCTGAAGTCAAGGAGAGCAGACAGGATTAGAAAGCCCATCAGACAAACACAGCTGCGCAAACTGCACAGGGAAGAGAATTCGGACTGCTCCATCTTCAGGCTGTGAACCCCGTGTGAACCCTGCATTGCAGAAAAGGGTCCTCCCGGCTCTAGAAACACAAGCCAGTGAACGGCCACACACGCAAACGGAGGCTGCTCCCAGCGAAGCAGGCTCCCGAGTACCTCTCTCAGATTTGGGCCCTGCAGGGGGTGGTCTTCTCTGGACTTGCTTGGTCACTTAAAGAGAAAAATCCACAAAAGCCTCATTATCATCAGGCTTAAACAGGGCCTTAATGAGTCCTTCACGTGGCAGGCACCCACAGCCGGCCCAGCAGTGGCCCCATTCTGAAACAAGGTCGAGGGGGCCCAAGGTGGAGGGTCTCTCCACCTGCAGGCAGCCACTGAAGAGCAGGTAAGACCCAAAGGGAAATGCATGACCTTGTTTAAGGTTGTTACAAAGTGTGAGTCCCCTGTAATCCCAGCACTTTGGGAGGCTGAGGTGGGCGGATCACTTGAGGTCAGGAGTTCAAGACTAGGCTGGCCAACATGGTGAAACCCTGTATTTACTAAAAATACAAAAATTAGCAGGGCGTGGTGGCCTGTGCCTGTAGTCCCAGCTACTCAGGAGGCTGAGGCAGGAGAACTGCTTGAATCTGGGAAGCAGAGGTTGCAGTATGCCAAGATCGTGCCACTGCACTTCAGCCTGGGTGACACAGTGAGACTCCGTCTCAAAAAAACAACAACAAAAAACAGAGTGTGAGTCAACTGGCCCAATGTTAAGTGAAAAAAACAGGAGGATACAAACGCTACTTAAAATCCCGTCAACATTCTGGGAATTATCCCTGGATCACATGTATATATGATAAAAACACCAGGCCAGAAAACACGAAGCAAAAAGACAAAAACAATGGGCCTTAGTGAACGGCCATCCTTGGGGGTGCCGCTGCATGGCATGTGTGCGAGAAATGCCGCTGCACGGCATGTGTGCGAGAAATGCCACCGCAAAGACACGCAGCAGGTGGTGGGCAGGCTCTGGGCAGCTCCCTCAGGCCAGGGAGAAGCAGAGTCACCAAGATCCAGGCCAGGCTTTGGCCACAGCCCGCAGCAAGAGCCATAGGCTGCCCGTGCCACCAAGGAGCAAGTGCAGGTCAGACACCCCTACATGGTGCAGAGTCTAAACCCAGTGGCCTGGAATACTTCACTGGGGCAATGGGAGAGAGAAGTGCTCAGGCGGGCTGTCCCTAATCCCCAAAGAGGACAACTGTTTTTTTTTTTGAGAAGGAATCTCACTTTTGTTATCCAGGCTGGAGTGCAATGGCGCGATCTCAGCTCACTGCAACCTCTGCCTCCCGGGTTCAAGTGATTCTCCTTCCTTAGCCTCCTCCGAAGCTGGGATTACAGGCGCCCGCCACCACGCCCAGCTAATTTTTTTGTATTTTTAGTAGAGAGAGGGTTTCGCCATGTTGGCCAGGCTGGTCTGGAACTCCTGACCTCAGGTGATCCGCCCACCTTGGCCTCCCAAAGTGCTGGGATTACAGGCATGAGCCACCACACCCAGCCGCGACTGTTCTTAATAGCACCCCTGGCTGCAAAATAACTCGATGGATGCCTTACTGGGTACTCAAAACTGACTGGGTTTTACTCACAGGAGCCCAGGGCAACGGGCCCAGCCTGCGACTGCTCAGCTAAGACCCTCAGGTTTTGCAGCAGACTCCTAAAGTCCCTAGCAAGTTAAGCTGCCCAGGGGTTGAGCCCTGAGTGACGTCACCCATTGTGACTTATCCAGGCTGCTGCTCTGTCTCCAGAGACATTCGTCTCCAGAGTCTCATTTGGGGACTGAAAACACGCCATGCTGGGGCTGCCTCTATGGAACCCTGGACTTGGGGCCAGAGAGGCTCTGAGAGCTGCCACTTGGTAGTCATGTGACTGCATTTTCTTCGGGTTTAAAATGAGCTGGTTAGACTCAGTCAAGCAAACTCTCAGAGGCTCGATTTCTTTCTTTCTTTTTTTTCCTTTTTCTGTATTTTTTTTTTATCATGCTGCAGAATCAGCCTCAATTTCTTCATTGATAAAAAGTGAGGATTCAGGCCGGGAGTGGTGGCTCACGCCTGTAATCCCAGCACTTTGGGAGGCTGAGGCAGGTGGATCACCTGAGGTCAGGAGTTTGAGACCAGCCTGGCCAACATGGTGAAACCCCGTCTCTACTAAAAATACAAAAAATTAGCCAGGCATAGTGGCAGGTGCCTGTAATCCCAGCTACTAGGGAGGCTGAGGTAGGAGAATTGCTTGAACCCGGGAGGTGGAGGATGCAGTGAGCTGAGATCACACCACTGCACTCCAGCCTGGATAACAAACGCGAAACTCTGTCTCAAAAAAAAAAAAAAAAAAAAAAAGGTAGGGATTCAACATTTGCCTCAGAAATCAAAAGGACTGAGAAGGAAATGAAGACTCCAGTGCTTAGTAAACTGCAAGCTGCTGACCAGCTGCCAGGGGTTGTTCATTCTCAGTGGCCTAAGGCCTCCTAAAATGAAGGCTGTACCTCTGAGAGCTTCAGCTTCCTCTAAGATTCAAGAGAACATTCTTCTTACCAGAGCTGGGTGGTGTCTTTGGAGCAGGCGGGGTTTTTGCTGGAATCCTGGTGGCGTTGGCCTGGCCCTTCTGGCCTGGAGGGGCTGCTCCCCGCGGTGTGGCGATCTTCGTTTTACCATCAGCCCCCTGTAAATGAAACATGGTAGAGGGGTTTTTCACCATTGGGAAAAGTTACTGCCACCAAGAGTCAACACCAGCCCCACTCCGCCACCTTGACGCAAAACGTGGCTAAGACTGGGGTGACCCTTTGCCTCCTAGATGCCACAAGTGTCTGCTACAACCACGAGGGCTTGCTGGGCACACAAACCCACGTCCCCACCCAAACTCCAAGTTCCCTGAGGACATTTCCACCCAGAGGAACTGTGTGCCTTAGTTATCAGCATGAGTTGTGCCAAGGCCAGCAGAGATTACAGCAATGATCAGGTCACTCTCCACTCCATGTCAATCATCGGCAGGACATTATTGCACTATGCATATGCAGACATCCATTTTCTGACTCTAATTATGGATTTATTTGGCTGATGGTGGTTGGCTCCACCAGAGGCCCCTGGAGGCAGTGTTGAACCTGACCAAGGATGCTAAAGAGAGCTAGGTCGTGTTCTTTCATTCTCTCGCAAACAACCCTAAGGCCTCAGGAACTCCTTGGGTGTGCTCAGAGCAGGTGAGCACCTGAGGAGGCGAGCACCAGCATCACTGACAAAGCTGGCAGAGTCGGGCATGGCACAGTCTAGGGACTAGGGCAGTCCCTGGGTTCGGTTACCTAGCAGATGACCCTTAGACATAACACAAACTCAAAAAAGAAACTGACATTAACCAAGGACCACAAGCTAGTTGAGGGGGGAGTGAGCTCACGGGGCAGTGTTGCTATGGCGTGATGCTGTCCTACCGAGATCAGGGCAATCTGGAAGCATTTCTCTTGCCAAAATCAGGAATGGGCAAAGGAACCCAATGAGAGTAGCAATTTTGGGTTTGTTTTTTTAAAAATTTTTGCGACAGGGTCTTGCTCTGTCACCCAAGCTGGAGCTAACTACAACCTCTGCCTCTGGGGTTCAAGCAATCCTTGTGCCTCAGCCTCCCGAGTAGCTGCGATTACAGGTGCATGCCACCACGCCCGGCTAATTTTTGTATTTTTAGTAGAGACAGGGTTTTGCCATGTTGCCCAGGCTGGTCTCGAACTCCTGATCTCAGGTGATCCACCCTCCTCGGCCTCCCAAAGAGCTGGGATTACAGGTGTGAGCCACTGCGCCCAGCCTTAGAGTAGCGATTTCGAAACCAAGGTCCCACCAGGTGTCTTAGGGGCTGCTGCTATGAGAGCCTGTGGGGTGCTGAGAGGGATGGCCCCCAGCTCTCTTTTCCCCTTTGCCCAGAATTCTAACTATTTTACACGGTGCTTCTATGTCAGAGCTCATTTGAAGAAAGGTCTTTGAGGCTAAAAAACAAACAACAAACAAACCCCACATTTGCAAACCACAGCAGAGCAGCCTGGTTCTTTTCAAAGGTGGTTTCCTTACCTTGAGTTTCATCTCCTTTGCTCCAGAACTGCCAGTTCGGGGAGTGACAGAAGAGACGTATTTAGGAGAGGAAGGTGGCTCTGGGCACACGGCAGGGCTGGAGGGTTGGATCAGAGGGTCTGAGCTACCAGGAGTGGGGTGTTTGGGGCTAAGGCAAGGCCTATTTTTCAAGGTTTTAGCAGAGGAACGTGTGGATGTCTTAAACATAAACATAAATAAAATCAAAATAAAAGTCAGCACATGGAGGAGGGAAACAAACTGAAAAAAGGACAGTAACTAAAAATAAATAAGGCGGGTAATGGTTGAAAGCAGTGATCTCCAGGCTGTTTGAATCAGGTACCCTTAACATCCCTTCTGATCAGTAAGAACAGGAAAGTGACCATCCTCCCCAATCATAGTTCTTTTTTCTTTTTTTTGAGACAGAGTCTCGCTCTGTGGCCCAGGCTGGAGTGCAGTGGCGCAATCTCGGCTCACTGCAAGCTCTGCCTCTCGGGTTCACGCCATTCTCCCGCCTCAGCCTCCCGAGTAGCTGGGACTACAGGCGCCCGGCACCACGCCCGGCTAATTTTTTTTGTATTTTTAGTAGAGACGGGGTTTCACTGTATTAGCTAGGTTGGTCTCGATCTGACCTTGTGATCCGCCTGCCCCGACCTCCCAAAGTGCTGGGATTACAGGCGTGAGCCACCGCGCCCGGCCCAATCTCATAGTTCTTACATGACTGACTTACTCAACTCACATCTGACAAAGCCTTTAGAAGAGGACGTGAAAAAGGAATGGAAGTTCTAGTATGTTCTTTCTCCAGCCTGTTAGATGTTACTGTGCCCCTGAATTTGGAGATCACTGGTTTAAAGGTGCTTCACATGAATAAGTTGATGGAGATCATCAAGGTACATGAATCTTAGGATGTTACTCAAGAAAGTGTCCCAAAGTGTGTCATGGGGTCTGAAGGGCCTTACTTTCTACTCAACCAAGCAAGGTGCTTTTTTGCCTGCCCATTAACCCATGGCCTCTTCCACCACACTGACAGACTCATATGGCTACAATCAGGAGTGTGCCCACCCCAAGTTGGAAAGATTCTACCTGACTTAGGTTACACCTACCCCCACCACATATGTGCTTTCTGATTAAAGTCTCAAATCAAACTAATATTAACACAATCTGGTGAATCCTAATCTGGCCAGTGTTAACTCTTTTTTGTTTGTTTGTTTGTTTGTTTGCTTGTTTTAGAGACAGGGTCTCCCTCTGTTGCCCTGGCTGGAGTGCAGTGGTGCCATCACGTCTCACTGCAGCCTCCACCTTTTGGGCTCAAGTGATCCTCCCACCTCCGCCTGGCCAATTAAACTTTTTTTGAGATGGGGTCTTGCTATGTTGCCCAGGCTGGTCTAGAACTCTTGGGCTCGAGAGATCCTCTCACCTTAACCTCCCAAAGTGCTGGGATTACAGGCATGAGCCACTGTGCCAAGCCTCCAATGTTATCTCTTTTTCTTTTTTCAGTTTGCCAGTGTAAACACTGCTAACTTTTGAACCCATTCCACATGAGGAAGCAGCCAGGGACGGGTGTCTGGACACCTGTCCCCATGGAGGCAGGGCTGGGGTGGGGGGCCTGGAACCGGGATGCAGAATAGATGGTGACTGACACCCACAGTTCGTCCTGCCCATGGGGGATTTTGACAGGTGGGCATGGCCCTGGAGGAGAAGGGGGTGTTTGGAGGGGAAGAGGTTGCACTCTCAGGAAACGAAGTGGGGAGGCTAAGCCTTGAAATGTTTCCGAGAGTGAGTCAGAGCTCAGAGAAGGGTCCTGACCCAGACTTCATTGGGCTTCTAGGGGTGTTATCTTATCGCTTTCCAATTCCCCATGGACGCGGCCGAGGCCCTCTGTGTGGTCAGGCTTGGTAAGGAGGACCCAGGAGATGAAGTAGCAATGGGAGAGGAGGGATACACGCTGGGGCCCTGGGGCTGATGACAAGAAAGCAAAGCTGGGGTGGGGGTATTGACGACTCCTCCTTCCCTCGCTGCACACGGCCCCTCTCTACCAGCAGCACTCCCCAACTGGCCGAGGCCCAGGGTAATAGATCTTTCCCCTCCCTAGACTCTGGGCAACTCCAGGGCAGGGATGTTGTACCCATGTGTACTGAATGAATGAATGAAGGAACAAATGAATGCATGCATGCATGAGGCTGGTATTCCCTGCCCCCTGCCCCTGGCACTAAACGTGCACCGTGATTGACAAGCAGCTGTCACTATCACTTCCGGGACCCAGGCCAGCTCTCCAAATCCCCACAGGCCCTTCCGCTGCCTCACTAGATGAGGCTGGGGAGCCCTGACTCTGCAGGCACTTCCGGGAGCAGCCCTCAACACACCACCGAATGCTCAGAGCTATGTGGCAACTGGAGATGCCCTCTGGGCTCCAGTACTGATTAAAATTCAGGTGTTTCAGACAGAATTTATGATGGAAATTTTAGATACCTTTAAGAAAAATAGGTCTTATCTAGAGCCATGGTGGGATTTTCCAGGAAAAATGCCACTGTGCAATTCTAGGAGCATTTCCCCAGACACCAAGTCACTGAGAGAGTAAACAATGGGTGAGGTGAAATACTGAGAAGGATGGGCAAAGATCTGGGTGCAGTTTATGCAGTGAGAAGATGACTTCATTTACTGTCCTAGGGCTGGTTTTCAAACACAACTTCATTTACTGTCCTGGGGTTGGTTTTCAGACACACCTTCTTTTACTGTCAGGGTCTCACTGAAAGTACACTAAGAAAGCTGGAATTAGGAGCATGACTTCATGAACCTGCCTACTGCTCTTCCCTGGGGTAAGTATCAAAACTAATAAATGCTGGACTTTTTACAAGCCTGCCCCAAAATACAAAGCACTTCAAATGACAGCTGTACTTTAGTGACAAATACTCCCCACATTATATATGAGAATGAATCAGACATAAAGCGCAGCTTCTCTGTAAACTTGACCAGCTGCAGAGCTCCGTGGCATCGTCAGCTTACCTTGGCTTTTTTGTCATCGCTTCCAGTCCCGTCTTTGCTTTTACTGACCATGCGAGCTGATAAAATATAAAATAAGAATGCTTGTCACATTCCATTTTCACCGTTCACAGAAAGAGCCAGCTGTGGTGAAGTTGGATTTCTCCGGGATAGGTCCATGTTTGTTTAGTTGGGTCTGGTGGAAACCCAGTTGGTTCTTTTCCCTTGAATCTGCTAGACCTCACATTGTTAGTATCAACACAGCACACTGGGGTCATTGATTAGAGCAACCTGGCAAGAGGGGGCGGCAGGCTGGCCGAGGGTGGGACCATGCAGAAGGGATGCAGCAGAAACTGTCACGGGGACATGATGGCATGGAGGCTATCTAAGGAAGGTGCAGTCTCCCTAACCCACAGGCTCCTGCCCTGTTTTTGCCATGGTCAGCCTCACCCCACTGGGACCAGCCCCACTCCACGGATGGGTGTTTTAAAAGCCTCAGGGCCATGGATGTTGGTAGCTCAGCGAGGACCCAGCCTCCTGCAAGATCCAAGGACGGGGGTGGGTGCATTGTCTCCACGCTGCAGCCAGGCTTGGCCCTGGTTCCCTGAGAGGTGCCTGTTCACCCTCTTGGCCTTGGAAACTGCCTGGAGCCACCCGGCTCCCCTGCCCATGTGGCTAGATTGCCAGCAGTCCTGATTCCCACTTTCCTGGCCATCTTATGCTGACCACCCCATCTCCATTCCTGGTCACACGCCTCTAGAATTAGGAGAGCCTGGCAGGGTTGTCTTTGTCCCCTAGTTGCTGGTTGTACCCCCAGGGCCTGCCCCTCACTAATGGTGGCTTTGGCCACCAGCCCCAGCTGCTCTGAGATGAGCCAAGCCCAGCCCAGCCCTGAGCCAGGCCTGGTGGGTTTCTTGCCACTTGCTGGTCTTCGAAGGGCACAAATTCTCACCGCTTCCCCCAATTAGCTACAAACCAGTTACCATCATACATTCCCACAGACAACATCAGCCTTCATCACACTCCTTGGTGAAACCAACCCACCGACTTGTCTGCCAGCATCAGCGCTAACTCACCCTTCTCCTTCTCTTGATAGTCACTGCTGAAAACTGATCATAGATTTTCTTCTTTGGTTTCAATATCATATTCCCTCTACTCCACGGACAATCAGGTCTCTTGGAGCTTCTCATTAGCTATTGTCACCTGGATTTCTAGAGGGACCAGCAATGAGTATGCCCAGAGATTTTCCAACTATACTAT
This sequence comes from Hylobates moloch, assembly GCF_009828535.3. Lineage (NCBI taxonomy): Eukaryota > Metazoa > Chordata > Mammalia > Primates > Hylobatidae > Hylobates > Hylobates moloch. The sequence continues at coordinate 29,965,979 of NW_026652285.1, read as the reverse complement.
GTGGCAGAATCACCTGCTAAAAGGCTCCCAGGCTTACCCCACAACTGGGTCTGTAAGCCTAAAGTGGCACCTGGGAACCTGCACTTTAATAAGAGCCCCAGGCGGATCTGACTCACGTGTTCTTTGTTTTGCCCACATCAACCAGCACCATCCATGGCACAACAAAAGAATCTGCTAAATCTGCTAAATCTGCATTTCCCAAACTTCCTCCAGGAAATGTTAGCAGGTAGAATCAAGAAAGTTTGGGAAACCCACTCTGTGACCTTCTCAGAGGGTCACAATGGCCATTAGTACATTGAAGGCTCTGACAAGTCCTGCGGCAGAAAAGCCTGTTTAACTTAGTTTAGTCTTTTATTTTTTTCCCCCAGTCACTGGGCCATGGAACTCTTTTTCAACCCAAACACACCTATGAACCTCTAGTAGGCCAGCATTCAAGAAAACATCATTTCAGTAAATACTGTAGTAACCTGTCAAGTCAGTTATTTGTTCCCTACTGTTTTGGAATTTAAAAAAGGATATAGGATATATTTTTTTCTCTCTTAACTTTATTTTATTTTTTGAGACAGAGTCTTGCTCTGTCACCCAAGTAGGGGTACAGTGGTGTGATCTTGGCTCACTGTAACCTCTGCCTCCTGGGTTCAAGCACTTCTCCTGCTTCAGCCTCCCCAGTAGCTGGGACTACAGGTGCCCGCCACCATGCCCAGCTAATTTTTTGTATTTTTAGTAGAGACAGGGTCTCACCATGTTGGCCAGGCTGGTCTCGCACTCCTAACCTCAAGTGATCCACCTGCCTTGGCTTCCCAAAGTGCTGAGATTACAGGCGTGAGCCACCGCGCCCAGCCTCTGTCTTAACTTTTAAACACAGGCTTCTTTATAGCATTTCAAAGTTTTCTCTGAAAGTAAAATCTCATAAAAATTTAACAGATGCTTGCAACTGTGAGCTTCAGTAACATCCATTTCTGGGCTCTGCAAATAACTGTGAAATGCTAAGGGTCCTAAATTTATGAACAAGCTCGCCTTGTGGCTATGAGGTCTCCCGTGGGACACCAACTCTCCTCTCCCTGATACTTGGGACTCTCCTCCCACCAATCCCACCCTGCAGGGCTGCTGTGGTCATGCTCCCGAGGGCTCGAGGTGGGCCCTGCTCAACCCCCTCCAATGCCAGCATGAGGATCCCCTTGTCCTCTGTGGAGGGAGGTGGCGGCATGTGGACCAGGGAGATCTTGTGTCTGCTCCTTGTCTTCCTGCCACAAGGCAGAGCAGGTGGGGGCAGGGCGCTGGGCCAAAGGCACAGCATGGGCTCTGGGCCACCTCTGGATGCTGTGTGTCGCCTGCTGTGTGTGCCCTGCACATCTCTGTGTTAGGAGTCCACACTCCAGCACCTCCTGGGAGGTATTGTGGGATGCGGGACAGGCGTGTCTTTCAGAGCCAGCCTACCTGGATCCCAAACCTGGCTCTGTCACTTACTACTCATTGGCCTTCGGCAAGTTACTGTACTTCTCTGAGCCTCCGTTTCCTCATCTGCAAAGTGGGGCTGCTTATGCCTACATGGGAGGGTTGGAGAGTTCTAGACACCATGAGGGCAGCCGTCATCCTGTCAGTGGAGGGCACCCACCAACCTCCTGTGGGCTGATGGGCCCTTGTGGACAAATCAAGTGGCCAGAGAGTCAAACAAGGTGGGGAGCACGGGGCAGGGGTGCTGGTGACATGCAGAGTGGCGGGCAAGCGTGAGGCGTGCGTGCGGCCACAGCCTGAGCATGGGAGGAGGCCGAGGGAGTGGAGCAGCTGCACCCAGGTGTCGGTTTAGTGGCGTCCTAGGAATGTCGAAAGCAGCAGGAGTCGGGAGGCCTGGAAGCTCAGTGGCAGTGCCCGCAGCCTGGGAGGCCTGGGAGGTCCCCAAGGAAGGAGCGAAGAAGCTCAAGACACAGACCTTTGAGTTGAGGGACCCGGCTGACGGGCTTCCCCCGCGGAGCAGCAGCAGGCTGCTTTTCAGAGGGCTCTGGAAGGTCAGCCTCTTTTGTGTCCTCTCCCAAAGAGGGGCCCTGGGCCTCTGGCCCCTCTCCAGGGGCCCCTGGAAATGCAGCCCTTCCCAAATGCTCCTCCGAGTGCGCCTGCTCCTTCTGCACGTTGGGTGTGATTTCCACGTGAAATGTGAACTCGGGGGGCGCATCCTGCCCTTCGGCCCGCCCTGCACTGGGCCCGTCAGGCTCTGAGGCTGGGATCTCTGTGGAAACTTTGGAGAGGAAATCCACAGGGAGGGGGATGGCACCCTCCGCTGGGAAGCCTGGGATGCTGGTGGCTTCTCTGGCGGCTGTCTGGGGAGGCCGCCCATCGTGGGCTGGGGAGACCTTGGAGGGAGGGGAGTCTTGTGGGGAGGACTCATCGACGTCGCGGTCTTCATCCACCTCCTCCTTGCTCCCTGGCCTCTCTTTGCTCCCTGCCCTCTTCAGCGGCGGCCCCTCCTGGTGCAGGTCTCCCAGAAGCTGGTGCTTGAGCAGCTCAGGGGCGTGGCGGCCGCCCTCTGTGTCCTCAGGTCCTGTCCCCGAAGGCTGGCGTGTGGCCTCTCTGGGGCCCTCAGGCAGGAGGGGAGCCCCAGGCATGCCGGACACGAGCTGGTGGCTCAGACTTGGGGGGCCTGGCTCTCCGAGGAAGCCTTCCCGGACCACCTTACCACTTTCAGGCTCTGTGCGGAGATATGCAGGGGTGGCGGGCTTCGGAAAGGCCGGCCCCTTCTCGGCCCAGTCCCCACCTTTTGGTCCCCACTCCAGGGAGGGCTCCTGAGGGCCTCCTGTTGGAGGAGGCGCTGGGCAAACGGGACGGTGCTGAGGAAGGCTCGCGGTCAGCGGGACGGGAGCTTCTGGCTCTCTCTCCCCGAGGCACGGCCCAGAGACCCCAGAGGCCTCTCCGCAGGGTCCAGGCTGGACGTGAGCGCTAATCTCATTGGCCAGGGGCCTTTCAGGCGCCTTCCTCTGCTGGCCCGGAACTCTCAACTCCTCTGGTTTGAAGAGGCAGCGACAGCAAAAGGTTAGCAAGGGCGCATTAATCGCTTAAGAGAGGGAGCATCATCCTGGACAAAATGACAGTGAGAGGGCATCCCAGGCCCCCTAACAAAGAGATGGGAGCACAGCTCTGGGCTCATCTCATTGCCTTTGCTTGCTTGGAATGACAGGTCTCCTGGTCTAGTCGCCACCAGCTCGCTGGGTGGCTCTCCCCTCTGTGGGCCTCAGTTTCCTCATCTGTAAAGAGGGTTCTTGGACGTGGTGACCTCTGAGGGCCCTTCTGGTGTGGTTGTTATTCCTCTGCCTATGATGGGCTCTGGTTGGGCACAGAGCATGTCACACAACTGGAGCCGCCCTGGGCTTAATCTACTGGGAAAGCGGGAGGGCTACAGAAGCTTCTCCTGCTTTCTAGGGAATTTAAGCCTCCCAAAGATTCTAGCCTCTAGATGGTACCTGGTTTGGGTGTAGCGAGAATCCCCTTTCCTCTGCCTACCTCTCACTGTTCCCCAGCCCCACCGCCCTTTTTTTTTTTTTTTTTTTTTTGAGACAGAGTCTCACTCTGTCGCCCAGGCTGGAGTGCAGTGGTACGATCTCAGTTCACTGCAACCTCCAACTCCCTGGTTCAAGTGATTCTCCTGCCTCAGCCTCCCGAGTAACTGGGATTACAGGCACGTGCCACCACACCTGGCTAATTTTTGTATTTTTAGTAGAAACGGGGTTTCACCATGTTGGCCAGGATGGTCTTGATCTCCTGACCTCGTGATCTTCCCACCCCCGTCCCCAAAGTGCTGGGATTACAGGCATGAGTTTTTTTTTTTCCTTTTTTCTTTTTCTTTTCTTTTTTTTTTTTTGAGACAGGGTCTCGCTCTGTCACCCAGGCGAGAGTGCAGTGGTGCAATCACAGCTCATTGCAACTTTAACTCCAGGGCTCAAACAATCCTCCCATCTCACCCTCCCGAGTAGCTGGGACCACAGATGCATGCCACCACGTCTGACTAAAATGTTATTTTTTATTGTTGTAGAGACGGGGTCTCCTTATGTTGCTCAGGCTGGTCTCGAACTCCTGGGCTCAAGCAATTCTCCTGCCTCTGTGATTACAGGGATGAGCCACCATACTTGACTTCTGCTCCCCTTTTTGGTAAATGAAACCAGTGAAACTAGTGCCCACAAACTCTGCCTCAAGCCCATTCTCTGACAGATTTGGAAAATCCAAAATGTGTGATTATCAAGAATGGAGTCTTTACTGATAGACCTGCCATACGACTCCTCGAAAAAGAAGCCCCATTCAGATCTATCCAGGTCACTGACCACAGACAAGCCCCTTGCACAGGTGAGGTAGGCCCCCGTGGGAGGAAGGGCTCTGCACGGCAGACAGTGATGGCCCTCAGGACCACTGCTGTCCCCTGGTCACACAGCTTGCTGCACACCAACCCAGCTGATCAAGGGCACACTTCATTTTTTTTCTGGTCCATTCATGTGACATTCATTAACCTGGCTGCATATTAAGAACAGGAGAATTACACTCCTTGGTTCTCCTAGTAAGTACCCTTTATGTTTTTTAACTCCCAACTCTTTGAACACCCCATCTAGTCCCAACGCAACAACCTATGCAACTCACCAGCTCTGCTTTAAACAAAACCTGCAGCCCTGAAGGATTCGGGGGCTTGGAAAAGAAAGAGATTTGGATGAGGTCGGGGAGGAAGGTGTGGTCAGGGACACACAAAGGTAACATGTGGGCCCAACCCCATTGGAGGCAGGGTGGTTGCCATGGGCTCATCCCCAAGAGGCCCGGTCACAGCACAGCAGCACCTCCAGCCTGATACTGGCCATGCTCATGGGCCCCTCCAGTTCCTGTTCCTGGCATCGACAACAGTGCATGCCACACAGCAGGTGGTTAAATCAATGGATCCTGCACAGATCAACTGGTGTCAGGAAAACACTGACTTTGGCTTTTCACAGGCTCTGCAGGTGCCTTATGGGAGCCCTTGGTCAGTCTCTGGAAAGAGCAGCCCAGAGGCAACCCTGAGCCTGAGCGCCAGAACTGACCACAGGCAGGGGCTGCCCCTATGCCGCCCCAACAGGACAGGTCTCCACTGCCTTCCGGTAGGCGCCTTCCTCCTAGAGCTTACTAGAGTGCTCTTGACTGGGATGTTACTGTACTCTGATATAATACAAGATTTTAAGAAACACTATTAAAAAAGAGACAAGGACCTCAAATGTAAATAGTAAACATACCTTGAAAAGTAATGGATACAGGATTGTACTCTGTGTGTTTGTGTGTGTGTGTATCAATGAGGAAACTGACATGATTAATTACACCCCTGGAGGAAGAAGCCAGGTTATGAGAATGTTCCTTTTTTTTTTTTTTTGAGACAGAGTCTCACTCACTCTGTCGCCCAGGCTGGAGTGCAGTGGCATGATCTCAGCTCACAGCAACCTCCACCTCCCAGGTTCAAGCAATTCTCCTGCCTCCTACTCCTCCCCATGTAGCTGGGATTACAGGTGTGTATCACCATGCCTGGCTAACTTTTGTATTTCTAGTAGAGACAGGGTTTCACCATGTCAGCCAGGCTAGTCTCGCACTCCTGGCCTCAAAGGATCTGCCTACCTTGGCCTCCCAAAGTGCTGGGATTACAGACATGAGCCACCGCACCCAGCCTGGTTGGGAGAATGTTCTATTGATTCCCTAGGATGCTAGGAAGTACTCAGCAAATATTAAATGTAGCAATTCTCAGGGGTTAGGAGGAGATCGAGATAAATGAGTATTGTAAACATAGTAGTCCAGGTAAGTTAAGCCCCCATGCCCTCTTCAGGAGGCCTGGTCTCTGGACGCTTACAGAAGAAAAGTGTACCCCTCATATACAGGCCTTCCCATAGCTTACTCTCAACACACTGCAGCTCCATTCTGAAACACCTTTTTCCATCTTACTAATAGGTACTTTATCCCTCCATGATTCCAGGCTGCTGTCAGAAGGCTTAAAATTCAGTGAGCACAAAAGTCAAGTTCCCAGCAAAGATGGTGACCTGGGCTTTTTTTGTTGCATGGAATACGTTCTGGGGGCATGTAGACATCGCCTGCACTAACAATCAGTAGAAAAAACTCAAACCCACTTCTATTTATGAAAAGCAATGATTTCTAGAGGTCATACTTTATCAAAGCCTCTAGTTTTACCTAAGCTGAAAAACATGACCTAAAAGAAACAGGAGCCAGGTTTCTAGTTAATTTCACACATCGACTGAGGTTCTTCTCTTATAGCCACTGTCCCTTCTAATAGTTTTTGAAGCTCTTTGTTAGCCTGAGAACGAAAATGCGCCTTTCTGTGCCATGTGAGATGAGAAACGGCAGCCTGCTATAGGCTGTGACCTCTCTGGGGGCAGGAATATGTAGTTAGGCCTCAAAATATCCTCAACGAGGCAGAGTCTCCTACAATCAGATGGCCTCAGAGGCAGATCCCATCACCTGGGAGAAAAGAACAGCGTCTTCGCAGCCCTTTTGCAATCTAGAAGCTTCCACATTTTACAGTAGGCTCTCAAGTTCATTTATCTAGCAAATGACAGAAAACAAGCCCAGCCCACGTTATAACAGTACCACAGGTCTCCCATTTCCTAAAGTTAGGAATCTCTAGGACTTTTGAAGTTCTTAAGATATTTATGATAAATGATCACACAAAGCTGTCTTTCTTGAACATAGCAGTTTGGTTCCCGAGAAGAAAATCATAATAAGGGTTGAAGGCTGCACAGAAGAAAGTTTACAAGCAATCACTTGGGGATGACATGGTTAAGGCCTTGCTCCTGGATCGGCCAGAGGGCAGCCTGCAGCAAGAATCACCTGTCGCACATATTTGAGTTTCTTTTTTTTTTGAGACGGACTTTCGCTCTTGTTGCCCAGGCTGGAGTGCAATGGCGCGATCTCGGCTCGCTGCAACGTCCACCTCCTGGGTTCGAGCGATTGTCCTGCCTCAGCCTCCTGAGTAGCTGGGATTACAGGCACCCACCACCACACCCGGCTAATTTTTTTATTTGTAGTGAAACAGGATTTCACCATGTTGGCCAGGCTGGTCTCAAACTCCTGACCTCAGGTGATCTGCCCACCTGGGTCTCCCAAAGTGCTGGGATTAGAGGCGTGAGCCACCGCGCCCAGCCTAGAGTTTCTGTTAGACATTCATTCTTAACTCTCAGGCTGGACAAGGCTAGCATCTTTCAGAACACTAAATGCCTTAGGAATTCCCAGAAATGGTATTAGAAAAAAACCACTAGGGCTCTTTCTATATTTGAGTAGCCAACCTTTGATAAGAACCAACTCCCTAAAATCTCCTGAACTTGTGAATTAGGGCTCAGGTCCAAATGATCTTTTCAGGGCAGAGCCCACCCCATGTCTCTCCTCCCAACCCCCAAGTCATGGCAGGTAATTCCAGTTCACTGACCTTGGGTCACGTGACCAGCAGCTTCGTCTTCCAGGCTGGGGGTGTCTCCAATGCCTGCTTCTTCAGCTGGTGTATGTGTCAGCAAATGAAGGGGGGTAAAAGCAAGACAGTTATTGTTTACTAGAAATCAAGATCTCTGTATCTTCGAGTATTTTCCCTAAAACATTCAGGAAAGACACATCCCAAGAATACCAAAGTGCCTCAGCTCTGGCTTCTCTGCAAATGTCATTGCTGAGGGTGCTGGTGATAAAAGTTCACTAAACAAAATGCACAGCACCCACATGCAGGTGTAGCTATGACCTAGTAGGAAAGACTTTCTCCACTTTGGGACCAGGGTCCTGAATGCCACATTCAACAAGGACACACAGGCTGAGTGAGGTCAGAGAAGCAATTTGCTGCTGAGCCATGGTCGTGGAGGCTGTGTCTAAGCAGTGGCTGCTGGGAAGTTCAAGGAAAGACTTTGCCTGGGTTGCGGAGTCAGGCAGATGGGGTTCATATCCAGGCATCAGCATTCATTCAACCTCTCTGAGCCTCTATTTCCTCATCTAGAACCCCAAGATGAAGATACTAGTTTGTCTTGTAGAAGGATGGTGAGGGTTAGTAAGAGAATTTGTGTGAACACGTTTGGCCTGGTGCCTGGCATATGGTAGGTGCCCCAAAATGTTACATTTCCTTCCTCCCAACTTCTGGGCAAATGCCTTTCACAGAATGCCCTGAATGGGTGCTACTTGGTAAGAGGGAGGCTGGCAGTGCTGGTGAGCAGCTTTTGGGGTTGTCTTGGGTTCCTGTTTAGGAAGCCACAGCTCACCCCAAACAAGAAAGACTGAGAAAGTTCCTGACCACATTAATAGTACCAAAATCAATAGGCTTTAAAAACACCTATTTCTGCATCATAAACGACAGGACACTGTTACAGGACAATGCACGCAATTGTCCAGAAGAAAAGTTTATAAGGCAAGTTGGCCACGTTGACATGCATTGACCTCAGGCCACCAGAATCACCAGCATTTCCTGAGGACAATGACAGAGGCCACTGCCTCTGAGAAATGCATACATCTTGCTGGCTGGGCCATCAGTCTTATCTCCCAGGCCTGCAATGAGTCAGTCACTCTCTGCACCTAAGACAGGAATGCCGGATCCCCACCGCTGGCCAGCACAGGCCTGTGTGAAGAGTGTAGGCAAGGGAGAGAAAGGTTCTCGAGTTTCCTGGCAGCCACGTGGTAGCCTCAGAAACCCCCAGGCCATTGGCTGTCCCCAGGCAGCTGCTGAGGGGATAGGAGGGCAGGCAATGGGCTCACGGGGCTCCCATCACTAGCACTAGCATGACACAGACACCCTCCGGGTCCATCCAGCCAACACTGCGCTGCCCACGAGGCCCAGTGGCGACAGTGCCTTGTTATGTGACAATATTGCTGAGCAAGTGTTGGCTCAAATGCCTGGGCACAACTCTGAGTGCAGATTCGGCCTGAGTTTCTGACAAGGTGATGGCAATGGCAGAAAGGCTCAGAGCGACAGCAAGTTCAGCTAAATGCCAGAGTCCTTGAGACAGAGGGCGTGAGGAGGCTTCCCCAGACACTGTCACTGCCGCGGCACTGGGTGAGTCGCCTTGCTGTCACACACAGTGCAGAGCTGCGACAGCCAGGCCCGTCATGAGTCAGAAATTGGAGGCTGCGCTGTCTTTGCCACCCCTTGACCCCAGAGAGGGAGCTGCTTGGAAACACCATGGAGGGAAGGAGGGCATGGTGGAGGTTGGGCCTCACATCACCGCTGGCCTCTCTGTACCCTGGGGAGTGTTTTACAAGAGCCAGGAGGGCCCTGTGCCCTCCAGCAAGGCAGGATACTGCAAGGGGGTGGCCACACTGCACCCCAACTGGATGGCCCATGGGGAGTTTCACTGGAGCGCCAAGAATAGCAAACAGGATAGGCCAGAGCGAGGTGCCAACTAAGGTCTGCATTGGCAGTAGCTGAAGACACATGCACCCAACTCTAGAATCTCCCCACCACACGGAGGGTGTAAAGCGATCTTTAGGAGGATTTCCTTGGAGAGAGTGGCTTGGGAGTGGTGGGAGTGGCTACATGGCCACCCCCATCACAGTCCCAGCACAACTGTTTCAAGGCAATACATTGAGGACACCTAGTATGTGTCCCCTCTGGTTAGGGACCTGGTGGACTGTGGTCAGGGCCCCACCAAGGAACACTAGAGGATGGAAGATGGGCTGGCTTTGCTTTGGGGGCAGAGCAAAGGACAAATGCTGCAGCCCTGAGAACCGTCCACACACCCAGAGCTTGCTTGCCAGGGTATTTCCCGTAGGCCCCATGGGGGCAGAGGTCAGAGTGCATGGGAGCCTCAGATCACGCTCCCACGGGGCCGAGGAGATGACACAGCCACCAGAGTTCAGTGCAGCAGAAGGGCTCTTCAGGGGAGGATAGCTGGAGACGGCAGGCTGGGGGAAGAGTCTAGAAGAATTCAAATAAGGTCCCCATGGAGAGAGAGAGAAAGAGAGTCTCCTTGAAACCTCTGCAGGGAGTGTGACGCAGCTCACACCAGGACCAACTCAGTAAGAACCTTCCTGTTTCTCTTACCCCTCCCCTCCCCGCCAGCCCCCGAGGGGAATGGCTGCAACTTTGAATGGAGTTAGAAGCTTTGACTGTCACATGGGACTGGGTGTTCTAATTATTTAGCCTTTGCACACTGTGTTTTGCCACTGTGGAGACTAACGTACTTTCAACTACTTTGGAGTGATGGAAAAGTCAAGAGTTGGCTAGAGTTTTCATTCTGGGCAGGGGAGGGATTTCCCTCAGTGAAATAACTGTGAAGGGAGAGGAGGAGAGAAACTCAAGTTCCCTGTGATCTCATCCCGTGATCATGCCACAGTCTTCAAACGTCCTTCACGTTCAACAATGAGGCTCTGCCCCAGCTTCGAGGACATCCCCTCTGCCCATCTCAGGGGATCTCACGGATCAAGTCACAAAGCAGAAATGCACTCAGAAGGGGAAAGGGTCGGGCTGCTCTCAACACACAGAGCCCTGGAGAACGCTGCAGGCTTCCCCAGTAGCTGCAGGGAGCAGCATCTTTAGGAAGGAAAGGAAACTCTTTTCTGGGCACATCTTCCCTGCTCTCCACTGCTGGTGAAATCCTGTCTAGGCCTCTTCTGCATTTCTTGTTGGGCAACTGGACACCCTCCAAATCACCAAACCAATGGCTGGCATCTTTACGTAAGTGCAGTGAAGAAGACATGAAGGAAATGACTCCAGGAGCTCCAGGCTGTGCAGGCGTTTCCTAGGGCCTGGTGGGCTGAGCCACTCTTGGGTGACTGCAGCCTTGGGCCCAGCGCCCTGTCTGATTGATTCCCCATCACCCGTGTTGACAAGGCATTCCCGTCATGCCTGTTCTACACGAATACGTTTGAAAAGGAGACAGAGTCCCAGAACTGGATGCTAGATCACATGTCTCAGCTCCTCTGGGACCACCTCATTAACATCACCAAAAGGTGTGGTCATCTGCACCCTCTGTGCGCTCAGATGATCTTAGGGTCCACCCCTTGGGAGGTGACCCTGTGCTGGGCAGTCTGAGCAGGAGGGTGGACTGACCTCAGGTGTCAAGAAGGCATGGGTCTGCCACCACCTGCCCCAGAAAACCCTGCAGAGAACTCTCTGGAACTGATGCGCTGACTGAGGCAAGATGAGGAGCATCCAGAAGAAGTCCACAAAGCCCTAAATACTCTGAGAGGCTGGCAGGCAGCCAGGGAGGTAACCGGGCACCAAGGCATCGAGCTGCTCACAACCCAAGATTCCCAGGAGCCAGAATCCACCCATGTTCCTGCCCCACAGGAGGATAAACACGCAAAGCGCCCTCACTTCTGTCGCAGGTCAGCTGGGGCACCCAGCAGGGCCTTGACTGCCTGGGGGTCTCTGGGGCTCACCCTCACCTGTGGTTCCTTCTGGGATCTCTGTGTGGGGCTGGGCAGCAGCCTGCTCACCGGGAGCTCTCTCATCCACTAAGGGCGCTGTCACATCTAGAAACCACCGAGAACCACCTTAGACGGGCCAGAACGAGCCACACCCAGCCCCTCACCTTTGCTTCTTGCGCAGGAGCAATGCAGGGAGGAGGAGTGAGGAGGGGATCAGCCATATGCCAGAAAGCAGCCCTGAAGCAGGGCCCGGAGCCCCTGCTGCCAGCTCCCCAGGAAGCACATTGACATGCTGCTGAGTGGTTCTGGCTCATGAACCGCCCAGCCCATCCACCAGGAAAGCCCGGCAGCCCTGTGTAAACGCTGCGGTGAAACAGACTGCTTATGGCCCCAGGCATTTTAAAAGAAGAAATACTGAAAACCAGATGATTGCTCACAACTATTTGATCCTTAAGGTGAGAATTACGACTAAGACAGCACAGGGACTCCGGGGTTAGTGCGGGGGCCTACAGTTTTGCTGTGAGGCTTTGGGCAAGTCCTTGGTCCATTTTGATTGGATGGTTTCCTCATCTGCAAAATGGCAGTGTCATCTCTAGGTGATTTCCAAGACTTCTCCCAGCTCTAACCCCTAAATCCAAGCCCATGACCCACAATTCAAAAGTGCAGAGTCCCTTGCATGGCAATAAATAGGTCCGGTCCTGTCCAGAGTCAGGCATTTGACTGTCAGATGGGTCCACCTTCACAGCAGAGGCAGGAGGGAAAGCTCGGCTACCAGGAGCTGCTGTCAGTCTCTCATCAGGTAAACACTTCCAAATCAGCGTTCCTCCCGAGCAATGCCCTGGCACACTCCCAGGCCTTTCCGGGTACCCGTAAGGAGTTGTCAGCTTTGAAGGCTTTCCAAGTTCAATGAAGGACATTTTAATTATGGTTGTCTTGGGTGCAGGCGGAGCAACCAGGCAAGATCCCAGCCCCAGCAGGGCTCCCTCCACCAGGGGTGGGAGCCAATGCTCTTGAGTCTCATGCCTGCACAGGGTCCAGACGGCATTGAGACTTGTTTGGGAGATTCTTCTAGAATCCTGTTGAGGGAGCACTGAGAGCCAAGGCTTGGGAAGCTGGCATGAGGTCTGGCATCGTTTTGTAGATTTTCTCAGGAGGGCAGGCAACTTGTAAAACCATCCCAACAAGATAAGCAGGAAGTGTCTTGCGTCACTGGCTCTAAGAAGGAGCCAAGAGAATCTGATCTGGATATTCTCATGAGGCTAAGAACCTCAGCGGCAAGGCCCCCGCCTGCTGCGTCCTCTAAAGCTGTAGCATTATACCAAGCAAGAGGCGGGCACTTGACAGCCACTGTCCAAATTAATCCAAAGGTGGATGCTTGGGGAGACACTTGGGCCAGTTTTTCACCCCAAGACACAAGATCTAAATGAATGTGCAGAGCCTGAAGAAGTGCTGAGAAAGGAACCTTGAAACTCCATGGGGAGGATGGAAAGATAGAGGGGCAGATACTGCCAACTAGTGACTCAAAAGCCATTATTAATGTTCTTCCCCCTTGGTTTATTCTGCTAAAGAGGTTGGAAGGCAAAATGCTCAATGTCCCAGCCTTGCTTGCAGCAAGGGGTGGCCGTAAGACCCAGCTCTGGCCGATGAGACATAAGTGGAAGATTGCCACTTGCAAGAAAACTTCTGCTTTCCTAAGGGGACACATTTAGTTTCAGGGCCCTTTTGGCCACTTTACTTTGCAACTTGTTCCTGCTTCAAAGGCAGATGTGATGCCTGGAAGTGCAGCAGCCACTTTGTAACCATGAGGCAACAATCCACCCACTAAAGATGACAGAAAATAAAGACAGGAGAGCATCAATGACCCTTGAGGTGCTGGCCAAGTCCAGACATCTGATTATGTGAGAAAAGTAAACCTCTTCATGTAAATGCCACAGTTAGTTGGGGTTTCTGTTTCTTACAGCCAAATGCAGTCTTGACTGACACAGATGGGAAGCAAGAGAAGATGGTCAAAATCAGGACTGAGGAGCACGTCAGGAAGTATGTGAGGTGCTAATAAGCTAGATGCCAGGTGTCTGGAAAGGACAGGTTAGGAGAAGGGCTGGAACAAACACCGTGGCCAAAGTCCAGAGGCCCAGGCCACACCCAGAGCCCCCAAAATGAATGATACTAAACCAAGATCAGATGTGCACTGACCTATCCCTTCCCTCAGCCAAATGGCTGCTCTGGGACCTACTGGCCCCTGAAGAAAGAGAGAGGAGGAGGCTTTTGAAGGGGGTGTGGGAGGACAATCGTATGGAGCGGGGCTTTGTGGAGCTGTGTGCGGGACTCTCCAAGGGTGGCTGCCTCCAGAACACATACAGGATGAAGGTGCCCACACTCAGCACCAGCAAGCAAGGCATCGAAGCAGGGCTCAGCTCCCGCCACACTGTCCTGCAAAGCACCGAATGAGTGAGCACATCTTTCAGCCAGGGGGAGCAGCAGATGCAGCCAGGAGGGAGGCTCAAAGCACGGCTAAGCGCAGGCTGGAGGCATGGAGGGGGCGTCTGAAGGGGGGCCCACCTTCCGCTGTTGGAGTGCTCTTAGCATCAGAGGTTTCAGAGCCCGGTTCCTCAGATCCGTCCTCAGCGGGGGTCTGCAGGGGAGATTCTGGAACACACACAATGAGCCCTCAGAACGGCGGCCTCTCTCCAGTGCCCCCTTTTGATCTCAGGAGGAACTGGGGAGCAGTGTCTCGTGGAGTTTAAAATCGCTCCCCGTGGAAACAGCTGGAACACGGCCTTGCGACAAACCCACAAAGGGGACCAACCCCACCTCCCTCCCTGCCAACACGACTGTGCCCCACACCAGGGCCATCAGACGAGGACACAGGTGATGTGCGTTTGCTCCTGGGTGAGAGGAGAAAGTGCCTCTTAACCCGCTAATTGTGCCACCTGAGGCAAAGATTTATCTTCCATTGGTCAACGGGCAGCAAATACCAGAAAGCCGAGCTACGCATGAACCTTCTGCTTTGTCATTGCTATTAATTAACAACAAGTAGACACCTGGAAAAACACTCAGTGATCCAACCCCTTCCTTGGAAAAGGAGCCAGCTCAGGGCAGACATGGTGCTTACTTCTAAGTGGACATTGGGTGGTGTTTGGACGCCACCAAGCTCTTTTCATAGAAAGATCTCCAAGGACTGATGGACAAGCTGTGAGTTACACTTGAAATGGCAGCCATCGGTACCTACAAGAAAACTGTCCTTTCAGAATGGGAAGCCTGGGCAAGAGAGGCCCAAATGATCACAGTGGTTGACAGTCACACCCTCCACCAAGAATGTCCTTAGTAAGGCAGCTTTTGTTGGCTTAATAGAAAGGAGAAAACTACCTCCTCCTCCTAGAAGGGCTGAATTGTCCCTTCCCTGTGGCACTTTCGCCACTGGGAATCAATCTGCCCTGGTTATTTTATGGGCTTATCTATCAATGCATCATGCAGTATCCAGGGCTGAGCAGGTCAAGGCCTTACACTCTGGAAGGTTGAGACTTCTTGAGAGCCGGATGTATACAGAGCTGAGTGCTAGGTACTGGGAAGGGACAAAATGCTCAGAAGATACAGCCTGTGCTCTGGGAGCACACACTCTCCTGAGGGAGGAAGGATGGCCACACAGAGCAAAAGACTCCAGGGCAGGCCCATGGCCAGCCGATAGGGTCCTCCTGGAGATGCCCCACCAGGAAGCAGGAGTTACAGGCTAGAGAGCATGGGACCAAGGGGCAAGATGGCTGGGTTCAAGTCCCAGTTCCACTTCTTTCTGGTCAGGTGGCCTTGGACCTGCCTCTCAGGGTCTCCATTTCCTCATCTGTAAAATGGGTGAGATGACCTCAACTCTACCTGCCTCCTCCTAGAGCTGCTGGGAGAATCCCATGAGTGAATGTTGGTAAAAGCACCTTCAAGTCATGAGGATTTATACATGTGGATCTAGTTCTCATTGATGTAAAGGAGGCAAATGTTTATGGGGGCAGCCCTGGCCTTCCCTTCAGTTCTGTTCCACCTGGGCTGTCCACAGGGGACCATCGTGGTAAATCATGGCTCAAACCATGATGGGTGGATGGATGGATGGATGGATGGATGGATGGATGGATGGATGGCTGATTGGATGAATGTATTATTGGATAGATGACTGGATGGATGGGTGAATTACTGAATGATCAGATGGATATATAATTGGATGTATAATTATATGGATGGATATATGAATTAATAATTTATTAGGTGGATGTATGAATGTATAATTGGATGGAGGTATAATTGGATGTATAATTACATGGATGTGTGTACGTATAACTGAATGATTAGATGCATGTATGAATGTATAATTGGATGGATGTGTAATTGGATATATGACTGGATGATTAGATGGATGGATGGATGGATGGATGGATGGATGGATGGGTGGATAGATGAATGGATGGATAGATGGATGGATGGGTGATGTGTAGATGATTGGATGTATGTATGATTGACTGGATGAAGATATGGGTGGATGGATAGATGGATGAATGGATGGATGGATGGATGAATGGATGATGTATAGATGATGTATGTATAATCAAATGGGTAATGGGATGGATGGATAATTGGATGAATCGATGGAAGAATGAATGATGTAGAGATGTATGGTTAGATGTATGTATGATGGATGATTGATGGATGGAAGGAAGGACGGATGGATAAACGGATAGATGGATGAGCTGGTGATGTGCAGATGTATGAATGGATATATGTATGATTGGATGGATGATAGGAAGGATGAAGGAAGGGATGGGTGGATGGATGGATGAACAGAGGGAAGAATGGATGATGTACAGATATATGATTTGATGTATGTATAACTGGATGGATGATGGGATGGATGAAGGGATGGATGGATGGATGGGTGGGTGCGTGGGTGGTGTATAGATGACTGGATGTGTGCATGATTGGGTGGATGGAGGAAGA
Source organism: Hylobates moloch (assembly GCF_009828535.3). NCBI lineage: Eukaryota > Metazoa > Chordata > Mammalia > Primates > Hylobatidae > Hylobates > Hylobates moloch. Next base: position 29,949,671 of record NW_026652285.1, on the reverse strand, counting down.
TATGGGTGGATGGATGGGTGGATAGATGGATGGATGTGATGGTAACATGTAAAGCTTCCATCAGAATTTCTGAATTCTTTGCCAGTACCTCTTAGTCATCTTCCCTCAGCTCCTCCTGTGCCTGGCACTGCATGCCCAGAAAAGCCTCTCCAGTCTTCCCAGTGGTGTCTCAGCCATCAGATCAATGGTTCCTCAGCTCTCAGCTCAGTGAATTCACTCCCCTCTGTATGACAGAAATTCCTTACTCTTCATGCACATGGTGTCTGAATGGGTTTCCTCTGCTGTCTAATTGTCCTATTCATGGCTTAGACTCAACTCTGGAAGACTGGAAGATAGAGCCTCTAGAGAGTCAGGCAGATGGGGCCCAAATCCTGGCTCCACCACCTATTGGTTGTGTGAGGCTGAGTGAATTACCTAACCTCTCTCTGCCTCAGTTTTCTCCCCCGTATAATGGGCATAGTAGTAGCTCCACTGGCTCACAGGGCTTCTGTCAGCATGAAACTGTTGAATGCTTATTTAAAGCACTTTGTACCACGCCTGGCAGATGAGAAGCCCCCGATAAGTGGCAGTGATTATTTTCAGTCATTATCATGTCACCTTGGTTGAAGGGCCCAGTGTACCACTGCTCATGCTCACCAGCAGGAACTTCAGTATTTTATTTTATTTAGTGCCAGTGGTGGTGATGCAGATATGGAATTGACTGCGAATCCTGGAGGGCCCCTAGCAGATAGCTGACACTGCACCACATGGACAAAGTGGCTCTGGTCATATGAGGAAAAGTCAAGCATCACGTTGTAGTCACATACCCCATCAAGCACATGGGGACTTTTAGTCTGGAAATTGCAAACACTCCCTCTGTGGCACAGACTGCTGAGGGTCCACCTGGTGTCCATTCTCTCTACCCTCCTTGGGAACAGAGCCCTGATATGATATAGGACAGAGCTGTGCCCAGTTAAAAGGCCACATCTTCCAGCCTCCTGGGCAGACAGGGGTGGCTGATGAGAAGCTAAGGGAAGTCATTGGATAGGAAGTCCAGGAAAATGTCTGGATGGGAGGAGCTCAGCTGAGAGGGTCTCCCTTTGTGTCCAGCTCCCCTTCCTCCTTTTCCAGGGGCCTTTCTGAACATGAGACATCTTGAACATGGAAGTCACATGCTCAGAATGGTAGTTTTGTTTTTTTTTTCTGGCTGTATGAAAAGATCATTATCAGTTCACTGGCTGTGCAAAACAGGCTGGGTACCAGAATTGGCTTGTGGGTCATAGTTTGTGGTGCCCTGCTTTAAGGAATGGCTCTGGGGCCTCAGTGGGGGACAGGATGAAGGGCGGAGGGTGTAAAGGTCTCAGGGCTGCTGTTGCAAAACCAAGGTTTGTGGTGAGGAGGTCTGTGTCGGATGGAATGGAGGTGAGGTCCCTCGGTGCTGTGGAAGGTTGTGGGAGGAACTGGCCAGGGTCATGACGGACAAGTTGATGGTGGTGCCACCAACAGCAGTAGAGAAACCAGGAATGGCCCAGGATGGGGGAGCACAGAGTTTGGTTTTTACTTGTTAGGTTTTGGGTGTGGCTTGGGCATTCAGTGGAGTTGTCCCTCGGGCGACAGGAAGGCTCTGTTGAACCCGGAGAAAGGCACTCCACCTGGGGCGGGAGTCATTTAGAGTCAGTTTCAGGATGGGGCTGGTTCTGTGCATGAAGCAGAATGAGAAAATGAAAAAAAGGCAAGTGGAGTTCAAGTGCACTGTGAGATCAGACATCTCATGCCCTTTCTTAAAACACTGTCCCTGGACACCTGGCCCTGGCTGCACCCATCCCACAAAGAACAGCTAATCCTGAACAAGCTTCCAGCACGAACACAGCTCCTTGGTCCTGGAGCTTTTGCAAAAGCCTGTAAACTGCCGCAAGAAGGCTTTGGACAAATGGTGAGGCAGTATCACGCAGACTTCTGGGTTTTGTTATTTTTCAGCAGCCTTGACTGCCAGGGCACAGGGGCATCTGTATGGGCATGATGGTCCCCCTTTCCCCAATCTGTCCCCAGCTTGAGCCCTACAGTCCTTATCATTTGCATTGGTCTCCTTGTTAAATTCCTTGGAAGTAGTGAAGGAGGAAGAAGCCCCATTTGCATGTCTTATCTGGAAGGCATAACAAGTTAACTCATCAACACCTTTTAATTCATTAGGGTGCACTAGTTTATAGGTAACCAACTTTCATCTACTTTTCAGCTCTCTTGGGCAGGTATCCAGCCATATTTCAACTCTTAGCATCCACTTAGACACTCTTTGTTCTGGTATTTAACGTGTAGTTTCTTGTCTTCTGTCACTTATTTAAAAGTTGTTAGTAAAGTGACACCTTCTGCCAAGTCAAACCTGCCATACCCGACATCAAAACAGCTCCTTGTAAGCTTTCAGTAGCAAGAATTAATTTGATGAGGATTATGAACACCTTAAGTATTACTTGCTTTCTTGGAAAGTATATTCTTTGGGTAAGCAAATTATCTTCAAATGCTTTCCTTTCAGAGCAATTTCAAAAAGGTTGGCAATTTAGATTTTGCATTTTTATATACAGTATATATAGTGCATATATATATATACACACACATATGTTTTGGCATAGAACTTCTGATCATGTTTTATGTGAAAGCTTTGAATAGTTTTAGCAAACATATTTTAGGCAACTCAAACACAAACTAACTTGGTGAACTTGTCCTCACTTTACACATTAAATTTAGTTTTCTCTTCAGAAAATAAAAGTGGTAAAACCCACTTCTTTCCTGGACTTTATTTCATTTTTGTTTTTTAAGACAGGGTCTCACTCTGTTGCCCAGGTTGGAGTGCAGTGGTACAATCACAGCTCACTGGAGCCTCAAACTCCTGGGCTCAGATGATTCTCCCACCTCAGCCCCGCAAGTAGCTGGGACTACAGGAGTGTGCCACCACACCTGGCTAATTTTTGTATTTTTCGTAGAGACGAGATTTCACCATGTTGCCCGGGCTCATCTCAAACTCCTGGGCTCAAGCAATCCACCTGCCTCAGCCTTCCAAAGTACTGGGATTATAGGCATTAGCCACCGCACCTGGTCTCCTGGAGTTAATTTTAAACGAACTTGTTATTTTGGAAGAGTTTTAGATTTACGGAAAACTTATGAAGTTAGTACAGAGAGTATACCCCACATCCAGTTCCCTTGTTGTGAACATCTTACAGGATCATGGTACATTTGTTGCAGCATAATACATATTTTAAACTGACTCTAAGCCAGGCTGCCCTGCCTCTAAATAGAATCTCGTTTTTCACTGGCACAATTCATATGAGGCGTATGTTGTGATTCTAACTTGGATTCCACCCAAGAGAGTTTAACAACTGAAGTTCCAAGGGGGCTTGGTGGAAAGAGTGACAAGGGGGAAATATGGTCGATGTGGGGCTGCAGCCATGGACCTGCTCAGCAGCCCATGGTCTGAGCATGGGGCTCCTTTGTCATCTGTGAAGCGGACGTCATCCACCCTCACGGGCTGTTGTGAGCATCACCTGTTGCCAACAGTAGAGTGCTACAAAAATGTCCCAATTAGCATTCTGAGGTAGTTCCCTTATAAGTAGGGTGGCATTTACTATCACCCAAATCAGGACACTTGAAAGAGAAAGCAGCACTATTTTTTTTTTTTTTTGAGAAAGAGTTGACTGGGCACGGTGGCTCACGCCTACAATCCCAGCACTTTGGGAGGCTGAGGTGGGCGGATTACCTGAGGTCAGGAGTCCAAGACGAGCCTGGCCAACAGAGTGAAACCCCATCTGTACTAAAAATACAAAAACTGGCTGGGCGTGGTGGTAGGCGCCTGTAATCCTAGCTACTTGGGAGGCTGAGGCAGGAGAATGGCTTGCACCCGGGCGGCGGAGGTTGTGGTGAGCCAAGATGGCGCCACTGCACTCCAGCCTGGGCGACAGAGCGGGACTCCTTCTCTCTCTCTCTTTTTTTTTTTAAGACAGAGTCTTGCTCTGTCACCCAGGCTGGAGTGCAGTGGCGCGATCTCGGCTCACTGCAACCTCTGCTTCCCAGGTTCAAGTGATTCTCCTCCCTCAGCCTCCCGAGTAGCTGGGACTACAGGAGCCCACCACCACACCTGGTTAATTTTTGTATTTTTAGTAGAGACGAGGTTTCACCATGTTGGCCAGGCTGGTCTCGAACTCCTGACCTCGTGATCCGCCCACCTCAGCCTCCCAAAGTGCTGGGATTACAAGCATGAGCCACCGCACCCAGCTGAAAGCAGCACTATTAATCATGACGCAGAACAAATGTGCTGGCATAGGCTGGGACACTCACACCCCGGTCCCAGGCACCTGGTGAGAGAACTCTTCATCTCTCTTTGTCAGGAAAAGAGGCAAAATCTGGCCCCCAATCCCGGTTTCCCCCAGCAGCACCAACTGCCAGGGGAGCAGCTGGGAGAAAGTGGTTTCAACAGGCTAACCTTCGGGGTTGAGGTCTTGGGGGCTACCACCCCTCACTTAACACATCCTGAGCACCAGGGTGGGGCAGGGACAGGGTAGGCAGTGTTGCGGGATGGAGAGGAGGAAGGGATGAGAAACAGCAAAGAAAGAAAAAGATGGAGTGGGGAGAGGAGAGGGAAAGTGGGAGTGGGGGAAGTGGGAGAGGAGGTGGAAAAATTCAGTGGAGGGGGACGCAGTGAGGAAGGGACTGAGAAGGATTTATTTATTACTATTATGATTTGACATGGGGGTCTCTGTCGCCCAGGCTGGAGTGCAGTGGTGGGATCTTGGCTCATGGCAACCTCCGCCTCCTGGGCTCAAGTGATCCTCCTGCCTCCGCCTCTTGAGTAGCTGGGACTATAGGTGCATGCCACTATGCCCAGATAATTTTTAAAATTATTATCTGTAGAGACAACGTCTCACTATGTTGCCCAGGCTGGTCTGGAACTCCTGGGCTCAAGCGATCCTCCCGCCACAGCCTCCCAAAGTGTTGGGATTACAGGCATGAGCCACCGCGCCCCGCCTCTAAGAAGGATTCAAAGGAGAAAACGGGGTGGAGGGAGGGGAGGAGGGATAGTATTAGGCGATATACCTAATGTAAATGACGAGTTAATGGGTGCAGCAGACCAACATGGCACATGTATACATATGTAACAAACCTGCACGTTGTGCACATGTACCCTAGAACTTAAAGCATAATAAACAAAACAAAACAAAAAAACAAAGGAGAAAACAGATCTCCTAGCTTGGAGCCTCTCAGGTGCCCTCCCTGGGGAGCTGAATCTGGCAGCACTGGCTGGAGCCGTCAGAAAGCACATTTCCATCTTCATCACCACGTGATGGCTGACCTCAGGCAGGGAGGCTGGGCCAAGCTGCATTCCCCTCTCCCTCTCACCGACTCACCCAGAGCTTCTGGAACACCTCTGAGCAGCCCCCGCTCCCGCAATATGCCCATGTCTTCCTTCACCTACCCCCAACCCACCTGCACCCACTTTCCTAATTCCCAAATTCCTCACAATCCAACACCTTCCCTGATTCAACAGATAGAAATCTGAAACGTGCCTCCCAATCAGTCCTGGAACCTCTCCAAGCTGGGATGGCCACTCCGTGTGTGAGAAAGCTGGTGGTCCCAGCTTCCCACACTCCGGGGACCTCCCAGAGACCCCACCCACTCCAGCAATCTTCCTGAATAGACATATCCAGCAGAGGTCACTTCCCACCTCGGAACTCCACGGCTTCCATCCACTACCCATACCCCGGGCTGCAAGGTGTTTTCTTATTTTTAGCATTAAAAGAGAAAAGTAGACTGTTTGCCATTTTGCCTCCTTAGAAATGGGTATGGAGGCAGAGACTGAGTCCATCCTGCCCTTGGGCTGCACTGTGGGCTGTTGCTGTGAGCACTCACTGCCAGCGACACCCGTGGAAAGAAGGGCTCTTTGTAGCACAACCCAGCACTGAGACAGCCTGGACCAACCTTGAGACAACCTGAGACAACTTGGTCCAATCCCTGGACCAAGCTGGCACTCCAGCAGTGGGTGAAGGGCCAGCATGGGGAGAAAGAGGCCAGAGCTGTGTGCTCTGTGGGGTCCCCAACCATGTGGTCTGACAGTGAAATGAAACACATTTCATTTGGAAACAGAGAGGAAGAGGCGAAGTCAATTTGGCCAATAGATGGTATTATAGAATGTTTAGAAGTTGATGTTGTTTATTAATGTGGCTACAGTAAGAGTCCCAGGGCTAACCAACTCTTGCTAAAGAGAGAGGCCAGTCAGGCCTGATCTAAGTAAGAGATAAAAAGCCATGTTTAAAGTCACATATTTTACATGCTAATCAATACCATTGATTTATAAGCTAACAGGTGTGGCTAATGCCTCAAAAAGTACCCTGTATTTGAGAGATTGTCAGGCCCTACAATCTCTGTCCCTACATTCACTCATGTGGGTAACTCAAGGTAAATTTCTTTCTTTCTTTTTTCTTTTCTTTTTTGACAGGGTCTTGCTCTGTTGCTCAGGCTGGAGTGCAGTTTTATAATCACAGCTTACTGCAACCTTAAACTCCTGGGCTCAAGTGATCCTTCCGCCTCAGCATCCTGAGTAGCTAGGACTATAGACGTGCACCACAACACCCAGCTAATTTTTAAATTATTTTAGAGACAGGGTCTTGCTATGTTGCCCAGGCTGGTCTCAAATTCCTGGCCTCAAGGGATCCTCCTGCCTGGGCCTTCCAAAGTGTTGGGATTACAGGCGTGAGCCACCGTGTCTGGCCATTATCTCACTGCTTGAGTTATCTTGGCCCACTCAAATTAATGAGGCTCCACTCTACTGACAATCTAAGACAATAATGTATTTAAAACTTCTTTACAATTCTGGATGCAAACTGTTCCTGCCACCCCTTGGCTTGCAGTGATCTGGGCCTGCTGTGCATGGCTGTCCACTAACCTTTCAGGCCAGCGTCCGTGTCACCCTCTTGGTCTTGGAGCATGGTGTAGCCCCCCTGATCTTTCCTGTCCCCCAACCCGTACGTCCCAGCATGATCTTCCATCACATCGAACTCCTGGCGAGGCTCAGCCATCCTGGTTCAAGGCTCACCTGGGGAAAGAAGAGGGGAGGATAAGTTCTGAGGAGTGTTAGGGGGCAGAGTGGGGGTGAAGAGAGAGAGAAGCCTCTCCTCCCAGTTCATGGCAGGCAGATCTCAGCCTCCCTGCTACCCTCTCCAACAGGTGGCCGCCCATCCTCATCCCGTGCTCCATATTCTTGCCCAAGCGTTATTTATGTCTATCTGCTTGCTTAATTTACCAACACCGCAGCAGTTCATATTCAAAACCACCAGGTGAGGGCCAGGCATGGTGGCTCACGCCTGTGATCCTAGCACTTTGGGAGGCCGAGGTGGGTGGATCACCTGAGGTCAGGGGATCGAGACCAGCCTGGCCAACATAGTGAAACCCCATCTCTACTAAAAATACAATAATTAGCCAGGCATGTGGCAGGTACCTGTAATCCCAGCTACTCAGGAGGCTGAGGCAGGAGAATCAATTGAACCTGGCAGGTGGAGGTTGCAGTGAGCCGAGATTACACCACTGCACTCCAGCCTGGGTGACAGGATGAAACTCTGTCTCAAAACAAAAACAAAACAAAACAAATAAACCCACCAGGTGAGGCAGGTGAGATGGGCCCGACTTGTTATTCCCAGGTCTCTTTCCACTTCATTAAAAAAATCAATGCTGCTGCCTAGCAGTCTGCTCTTTCTCTTTAACGGTGAGGGCAGGACTGAACAGGAGAGGGATGGCATCAGCAGAGCCTGTGTGGTAAGGAAAGTGAGGCACAGAGAAGTGAAGGGATGGTTCAATCAGATGTCAACTGGCAGCAAAACCAACTCTTGACTCATCGGGGGTGTCCTGACTCCTCCAGCTCCGAGCTTGCTGACTTCCTGGAGTCAGGCTGTGGCCCCCATTCACCGCACCGGCACCCAGCAGGTCCCCCAGGTGTGCGTTCCAATGGTGGCTCTCCTGGTGGGCTGAGAAGCACCGCACAGGGCCCAGTAGGGGCATGAGGCTTGGGATCTGAAGGGCAACACACACCCTTCTTCCCCAAAAGCCCCAGCAGGGAGATGCCACTTCAGCTCAACAGAGCCGGATAGAAACCACCATTTGCTCACACTTTGTCCTCATCTTTATTGTGAATTATTATTATTATTATTTTAAAAATAATTCATGACTTTGAATTTATGAACTTTTAATTTATTATTTATTTATTTATTTATTTATTTTTGAGATAGAGTCTCGCTTTGTTGCCCAGGCTGGAGTGCAGTGTCGCGATCTCTGCTCCCTGCAGCCCAGGTTAGCTAGCCAATTCGGGTTGCCCCATTCAACCTGCAGCTAAAGCTTTGTGAACACTAAGAAGTTTAATGAGCATAGTGGTTTTGTTCTTTGGATTTGATCTATTCCTTTCAATGACCAAGTTTCTCCTCTTGGAACATGGTGGACAGAGGTGTGAAAGTAAAAGTAAAAATTGGATGTGCTCGCTTTTCTTATATATTTGCATATTTTCATATTCATAGCTCATGGCTACAGGAGGCCTGAATTTTTTTTTTTTTTTTTTTTGGCCCCTGTGAATAATCCAGGATAAATGCTTTATGGGTTTTCTTTGGGGGAGTGGGGACGGGGTCTCACTATGTTGCCCAGGCTGGTCTCAAACTCCTGGGCTAAAGTGATCCTCCCATTTCCGCCTCTCAAAGTGTTGGGAGTACAGGCATAAGCTGCCACCATGCCTGGCTCTATTCATATTTTGAGTAAAACAGTACTTTGCTATTTCTTGATGAGAAAAGTAATACAATCTTATTATAGAAAACGTATTTATACAAAGCAAGACGGGAAGAGAAAATCATCCCTCTGCCCAGAAACGATTACTGTTGACATCCTGCCATACCAGACTTTGACAATCATGGATTCAGCTTTTGGAATTTTGGTCCATCATAAGTGACGTGAGATTCCAGGACAGGCGGCACATGCCATCTGGCTGAGGAATAAATTTGAACCCCTCTTCCTCTATGGTGGCTGTACGGGAATGAGGCACTTAGTAGGGAGTGAGCCCAAACCTCCCGGCTGCCCTGCCCCATCCTAACACGGCTCTGCTGTTCTCAGTCCTCCAGGGCACACGGTGACTCTGAGGAAGAGGCAAAAATGCCACTGCTTTGTGAGAAATGGCCTTGAAGCAAAAGAGACCATTTTGATCACATTTGAAAAGGCAGATACTTTGTGGTACCAGGGCTTGACTTCTGATGAATGTATAACAGGAAAGATCAGGCACTTGTGCAAACGTCTGTTTTCATGAATCCATGGATTTACAAAGGTTTGGGAATGTATGTCAAGGATCTGTGATATTTCCTTCTAGCCTTTTATTCTATGCATTAAAAAATATAGTTGCAATTATGCTACTTGCTTTTTTCACATAAGATTATAGCATGAGCATTTGTTGGTCACTAAAAGCCTTTGTAAACATCAGGGGCAGTAACTACCAAAGGTTCCTTCCCACATATGTACCATATTTTCCTAACCATCCCCTAATAGTTAGCACTGAAATGGCCTCAGATGTTCCAATATTACAAATAATGTTGCATTAAATATCTTTTTGAAAAACTTTGTCCATAATTTTTTTTTTTTAGATAGAGTTTCACTCTTGTCACCCAGGCTGGAGTGTAGTGGCGCAATCTTGGCTCACTGCAACCTCCGCCTCCTTGCTTCAAACGATTCTCCTGCCTCAGCCTCCCAAGTAGGTGGGATTACAGGCCCCAGCCACCATGCCTGGGTAATTTTTGCATTTTTAGTAGAGACAGGGTTTCACCAGACCTCAGGTGATCTGCCTGCCTCGGCCTCCCAAAGTTTAGGGATTACAGGCATGAGCCACCATGCCCGGCCGACTTTGTCCATAGAATTTTGAGAAGTATCACCAATTGCTTTTCAAAGAAGATCGGGCTTTTTGAGGGTGTTGTGGCTGTAGACACCAATTGCTTCTCAGATGCGGTGCAAGTGGGTATGAAGTGTGAGTCTTGTCAACACTAAGTTAATCATACACCTAAATAAATGCCAAGAAATTTTTGTGCTTATAGATGAAAGATGATGTTTTACTAATGTAAACTATGAACTTGGGTGATAATGATACGTTAATGAGGATTCATTGGTTGTAACAAGTGTACCACTCTGGTGCAGGACGTTGGCAGTGGGGGAGGCTGTACGTGGAGGGCAGGGAACATACGGGAAGTCTCTATACCTTCCACTCAGTTTCACTGTGAACCTAAAAGTGCTCTAAAAAACAGTCTATTAATGTTTTTTTAAATGATATCCTAGTGTTGTCTAAATATGTGATGTTTTAATTTTTTTTGAGACAGAGTCTCGCTCTGTCGCCCAGGCTGGACTGGAATGGTATGATCTCAGCCCACTGCAACCTCTGCTGCCCGTGTTCAAGCAATTCTCCTGTCTCAGCCTCCCGAGTAGCTGGAATCACAGGTGTGTGCCACCACGCCTGGCTAATTTTTGTATTTTTTGTAGAGACAGGATTTCACCATGTTGGCCAAGCTGGTCTAGAACTCCTGATCTCAAGTGATCTGCCTGCCTCGGCCTCCCAGAGTGCTGGGATTAAAGGTGTGAGCCACTGCACCTGGCCTGATGTTTTAATTACTAGTGAGATCAGCATTTTTCTCCTTACTCTTTTTTTTTTTTTTTTTTTTTTAAGTCAGGGTCTCACTCTGTTGCTCCAGCTGGAGTGCAGTGGTGTGATCTTGGCTCACTGCAGACTCTACCTCCCGGGCTCAAGTGATCCACCCACCTCAGCCTCCTGAGTAGCTGGGACTACAGGCGTGTGCCATCACACCCGGCTAATTTTTATGACTTTTGTAGAGGTAGGGTTTCACCATGTTGCTCAGGCTTGTGTTGAACTCCTGGGATCAAGTGATCCGCCTGCTTCAGCCTTCCAAAGTGCTGGGATTACAGGCATGAGCCACCGCGCCGACCCACTCTCATTCTTTTTGCTTGTCTGTTTAGGTCTCAGTGCTCATTCTAATGACTTGTGTGGGCTCTTGATTTATGAATAACATTAACCCTTGATCATATTTGTGGCAACTATCTTCTCCAGTTGGTTGCCTTTTATTTTGGTTTCTGATGGTTTTTGATGGGCAGGGTTTAATTTTTATACAATTAAATCTGTTTTCCTTTGTGATTTATTCCATTGCTCTATGGTACAGAAAGATCGTCCATTTTCTTCTATGTTTTTAGTGGTCTAATTTTTTATATTTAATTTATTAATTCGTCTGGAATATTTTTAGGTTTCAGATGGAGTGAGGTTGAAAAGTTTCTCCCCAAATATAACAGCTAAAGTCAATGGACCCAGGCCTATTTGTAGACCAATCTGCCCTCTTCCCCAGGTGAATGCATCATGTACTCTGTGCCGTTTATCTGTCAATTTTGGTGCTAGAGCCTCCTGATTTAAGCTTTGGATCTCAAGTCTTATTCTCTAGGTGGGCTCAGATATAATTTTCTTTTTCAAAATTATTTGACCTTCTTGTAAGTTTTGTCTTCCAGATGTACTTTAGAAAATTTTTTTTTCCTGCAAATTCTCAAAGTTCCATTGGGATTTCGGCTGGAATTGTATTATAGGCCAAAACTATAAAAATTGCTCCCTTCATGATATTTAGTTTTCCCACCCAAGAGCACAGTATGTTTTTCCATTTTGTTCTGGTTTCTGAATCCCTCAGTTGGGGGCGGAATGTAGTCCCACACCCTTCTTGCCACGGCCACGTCTCCCTGGGCTTTATGTTGCTATTGTGAATGGGCCTCTCCCCGTCAACACGTGGATGATTAATTAACCAGGGCTCTGGGGCTCACAGCAGAGATGTGGCTGGGGCACCAATCATGGCAGGGGTGTCAGTGCCGGGGCTGCCACAGTGGCAGTGGTTCCATCAGAGGTTTCCAGGGAATGAACAGGAGAGCCATTTCCCAAGCCTCTTTTGATCAGACAGATGTGATTCTCTCAGTGGGAAACCTCTCTCCATGAACTTGTGAAAAGAAGCTGCTAGAATTCGCCAACAGACACATGAAAAAATGCTCATCATCACTGGCCATCAGAGAAATGCAAATCAAAACTACAATGAGATACCATCTCACACCAGTTAGAATGGCGATCATTAAAAAGTCAGGAAACAACAGGTGCTGGAGAGGATGTGGAGAAATAGAAACACTTTTACACTGTTGGTGGGACTGTAAACTGGTTCAACCATTGTGGAAGTCAGTGTGGCGATTCCTCAGGGATCTAGAACTAGAAATACCATTTGCCCCAGCCATCCCATTACTGGGTATATACCCAAAGGATTATAAATCATGCTGCTATAAAGACACATGCACATGTATGTTTATTGCAGCACTATTCACAACAGCAAAGACCTGGAACCAACCCAAATGTCCAACAATGATAGACTGGATTAAGAAAATGTGGCACATATACACCATGGAATACTATGCAGCCATAGAAAATGATGAGTTCATGTCCTTTGCAGGGACATAGATGAAGCTGGAAACCATCATTCTCAGCAAACTATCTCAAGGACAAAAAACCAAACACTGCATGTTCTCACTCATAGGTGGGAATTGAACAATGAGAACACTTGGACACAGGAAGGGGAGTATCACACACCCAGGCCTGTTGTGGGGTGGGAGGAGGGGGGAGGGACAGCATTAGGAGATATACCTAATGTAAATGACGAGTTAATGGGTGCAGCACACCAACATGGCACATGTATACATATGTAACAAACCTGCACGTTGTGCACATGTACCCTAGAACTTAAAGTATAATAAAAAAATGACCACTAAATGCCTGGATAAAAGGAATTAATAAATTTAAAGAAATACTGTCTTTTGTGAATAGTGCCGCAACAAACATACGTGTGCATGTGTCTTTATAGCAGCATGATTTATAGTCCTTTGGGTATATATCCAGTAATGGGATGGCTGGGGCAAATGGTATTTTCCTTTGGGGAAAAAAGTGGAATGCATGGAAGAATCTCTAAGCAGCCATTTCCCAAGCCTCTTTTGATCAGATAGATGTGATTCCCTCAGTGGGAAACCTCTCTCCATGAACTTGTGAAAAGAAGCTGCTAGAGTTCGCCAACAGACACATGAAAAAATGCTCATCATCACTGGCCATCAGAGAAATGCAAAAAATGATTTGCATCCACCCTGATCCCAGGACAGGAAATGCTCGTAGGTTCATGGACCTTCTGATTAGACTCGGTTGCAAGAGTCACTGCACTGCATGGGCTGGGCTAGGTCAGCTGCCCCATGCTAATGCTTTGGGACCTACCTGCCATGTTAAGAAAGACAAGCCTATTTTCAGGAGCATCCTTGAGGCGCTACTTGACATAGGCAGAAAATAGGACCCAGAAAGATGTCCCTGGAGAGCAAACTGAAGTGACTCTTCTTAGTCTTACAACCCACACTGACTGAGCATAAGAACGCCAGCTTCGCCAGGTAGGACTTGCAGGGTCACGCAGTGCTATAGCCCCAGGGCCTGGCAACAGGTAGTGCTCACCCAGCACCTGCCAGAGAAGGGGTGCTTGCTCCATGCAGGTGCCTTGCAGGCATCTCTGTGACCCTTCAGGGCAATCCTTGAGGTAAGTGTCATCATCATCATCATCATCATAGATATTATGATTCCCAGGAGTCTGGGAAGTTACCTGTCCCAGGTCACACAGCCAGTACGAGGCAGACAGAAATGCAAAGTGATGCTCCGCTGCCCCTCACTGCCCGTTCCTTCATTCTGGACCATAAAACATCCCCCAACTTTTTACCTGAGATGTCAGGGTGCAGGTCTGGGGTATGGAAGAAGCAGTGGCCAGGTCTCACACCCAACAGCTGGGTGACCAAGCCACTTCTCTCAACCTTCAGGTTCTTTGCCCCCCAAACCATTTGGTGACCCCAGGGCTCCCTTCTTATGCTGACATTGTATTCTGTGTGGGTCCATAGGCTGAGTAGCTGGGACCACAGGTGTGCACCACCATGCCTGGCTAATTTTTTGTATTTTTTGTAGAGATGGGGTTTCACTACGTTGCCCAGGCTGGTCATGAACTCCAGGGCTCAAGCGATCCACCTGCCTTGGCCTCCCAAAGTGCTGGGATCATAGGTGTGAGCCACAGCACCCAGTCTAAATTTTTATTTTTTATGAACCTTTATTTTGTGTGGGTTTTTCAATGGAGAGATACTCTACTTTAGCCTGTGTCTTCTAACTCAGGAGGCTGGGGCGGGGTAGTGGTCAGTGACAGGACAGCAGGAGGCCCCCAGCCCAGGCCAGGTGAGAGGAAGGGGACCCAGGCATCCTAGCCAAGGACCTGGCTCCTTCCTTTCCGTCCCATCTCTGACCCCTGCTGCCCACCTCCTCCAGAAGGGCAGGATGCTTTCTCTGGAAGAACTGGATGAACGATATCTAAACCAACAGACAAATGGCGCAGCTGTGCCTCTTGGCCTGGGACTCCCATGCAAAAATAGTGAATTGAAAAACACATAAATAAGCATGCCCTTGAGGTGGCTACGCAGCCTGGACCAGACATGTCATCACCCACAGATCCCTATAATCTAACTGAGACACACAGACAGGCAAATACACTTGATCTTAGCCAAAAGGCCCAGAAGCGATACACAGACAGGAAAATAAACACACCAAGGCTGTTTTCCTCAGACCACTTGTTTTCTTCTTTTCTAAATCCATCAGCCTTCCTTCCTCTCTCTCTCTCTCTCTCTCTCTTCCTTTCTCCTTTCCTCAATCCTGTTTTCTCAGGCAGTAACTTAGATGCAGTGGGGTGGGAGGTAAGGAACATATTTTAGGGGAGGCACTAAAGTTGAGTGAAACCTGAACACTAAAATGGGACATTTTTTAGGGACCCTTGGAAAGGTATTGCCTCCTGAGTCCGTCCCTGCGGTTTTTTTAGCTAAATTGAGGCCCTGGGAGGGGAAGGGGCTAGCTGAGTCACTCTTGGTGCTTTCTTCAGAATCACACCCTCCCAGCCTCAATTCATGCCTCGTAGGGAGACACGGGAGACATGGAAATATGGGGGGTGGGGGCAGACAAAGAAAGGGAAAAGTGTCTGCAGGGTTGAGAGAGAGACAGAGATGAGAACAAAGATGACAGTGCAGAGTAAAAGAAGACGCTGGAGGGCGAGGGGGTGAGGCAGGGGAGGGATGAGCCATAGAATCGAATCATGAATCCAATCACTGCTGCCGCTCCCATAGGCTTTTCTCTTTTCAAACAATTGTTTTTGATTGACTTAAAATTCATGCAACATAACCAATGATTTTAAATGAATGATTCAGTGGCATTTAGTACATTCACAATGTTGTACAACTATCACCTCTATCTAGTTCCAAAATATTCTCACCAAACCCAGAAGAAAGGCTGGACCTCATAGACACCTGCTCCCCCTTCTCCCCTTCGCCAGTCCCCAGCTGCTCATCTACTTTCTGTCACCATGGATGTATCTCTTCTGGATATTTCGTATAAGGGAAGTCATACAGCACGTGGCTTTTGGTGACTGGCTTCTTTCACTGTGAATCCAGATTTTGGCAAGGCTCTGTGCTTCATTCCTTGGGTAATGGGAGGGATAGTCCACATTGGTTTATTCATTCATCCATTGATGGACACCACAGTCTTTTAATAAGTGAAAAGTGTGGAGCCGGGTACGGTGGCTCACACCTGAAATCCCAGCACTTCGGGAGGCTCAGGCAGGGAGATCATTTGAGGCCAGGAGTTCGAGACCAGCCTGGCCAACATGCTGAAACCCCGTCTCTTCTAAAAATACAAAAATTAGCTGGGCATGGTGGCACGTACCCGTAATCTCAGCTACTCGAAAGGCTGAGGCATGAGAATCACTTGAACCCAGGAGGCAGAGGTTGCAGTGAGCCTAGATCGCGCCACTGAACTCCAGCCTGGGCAACAGAGTGAGGCTGTCTCAAAAAATAAATAAATAAATAAATAAATAAAATTTTAAAAATTAAAAGTGTGGGAACTAAACAATATGGACCTTTTTATTGTGACTTTTCTGACAAGAGTGGAGATGGGGTGGAGGGAGAAGGGTGTGTGTGCAGGAAGGGGAGTGTGTGGCCAAGGAAGGAGCCTGGCAGGGTCCCAGACAACCTTCACCCTCTTCCTCATTTTGCCAAGGCTGGGCCTCCAACAACCCCCAGGCCCTCAGGGACAGGGATGTGCAGGTGAGACCCTGGGTCCTTTTTGCTCCCAAAGAATACAGTCTTCCCAGCAGAGTTCACATCTTCTGTGCAGCTTACCTGAAGGGACAGATTTGGCTGTCCTCTGAGGTGTTGTGGGGTGGATGAGAAACCCCAGGCATCTCGCCCACCTCCGAGGTGACCCTGGGAATCACTGGGGAACGCTGCTTGCTGTTAGGAACATGTCTGCCATTTTCCTGGGCACCTGCCCATGACAGCGCATCCAGGCTCACTGTAAGCTGTGAGGTGGGCAGGATGGAGTTCCTAGGTGGGCAAAGGACCTGAGGGGTAGAAACTTGCCCAAGGCCACCGAGCCCCAGTGACCCAACTCCCCCCAACACACACCCCTGCCCTCAAGGCAGGATTCCCGACAGCTTTGCCTCTCTGCTCCCTACGTGGTCACCTCCTCCCCAACCAAATCTCTGCTTACAAAATCCAACTGGCTGCTCTCTCAGGAGAACCTCCCTAGGGATTCTTAAAGCCCCAGCTTTTGCTCCTAGTCTGTCTGGCAGGTCTGTAGGTTTCCCACAATCTGGGGCTGTTTCTTGCTGCAAGGAGGTGAGGACCAATCTGCCTGCCTCCACCTGCCACCATCCTTGCCATTCCTTCTAACTTTCTTACTCAAGGCAGTACAGTTTGGTAATGATAACTCAGGTTCTAGAAAGCTCCTTGGGCAAGGGAGGGGGACCAGTCAACACTCCTTGCCAGTTTTGGATTATTAATAACATGTTTATTTCAGCCCTGAGGATGAGCCACTCACAGGGGCTTCACAGAGAGGATCTCTGTAATGCTCACAACTACCCCGTGAGAAGGAATGATGAGGAAACTGAAGCTCAGAGACGTTCAGAAACCTTTTTAGGGTCACACAGCTAGTAAGCAGAGAGCAAGGCTTGAATTCTGATATTTTGATGCTAAAACCCATCTCTACGCTACTGTATCAAATGGGTGCCTTCCCAACAGAGCATCCCCTTTGGGAAAGGGGAGCTGACGTTCATTACCCAGGCCCTGCTGGAGTCAAGAGTCCAGGGGCTCAGGGGAAGCCCGAGTCGGGCTGGTCTCCCACACCGAGGGCGCATCAAGCTGGGGACCTGGACCCAGCTTCCAGTCTAAATCCGACGGCCGTGGAGCGGCCCCAGCGGGTGTCTCAGGCTGCGCTGCGGCCCTCGCTAGGGGGCAGCCAAGGAAGGTCCCGGGCTCCGCCGCCGCGCACCCGGCGCCCGCGGTGACTCAGCGGAATCGGCCCGTGGCCCGCGGTTCTGGTCTGGGGAAAGCGTGGTCCCCCTTACCCCTTCAGTTAAAAACCCAGACTGGAATCAAGGACAGGCAAGGCTGCACGGCCTTGTGAATATACCGGAAACATTTTAAAAGAGTGACTTTTATGGCATATGAATTATATCTCAATAAAGCTATTGTTAAAAACAAACAAAAATCCCCTAAATGGATCTCTCGCAGGTAACTGAATATCAAGCAGAGATAAACCTAGAATCCAAAAATAACCTTAACATGCGCTTTGTTCTCCCAGGTAATTTTTGGCTTCTGCACTCTGTCTTTCCTTTGCTCTGGTCTCCTGTTCTGCACCACCAGGAATTTTCCGGCACATTTAGGCGGAAAGCAGGATTTCTCATGATAGGAACCATGATTGAAGCATTTCCAGTTATTGCCTCATTTAATTCACACAACAAACTATCATGCTGACATAATACGGCTGGGGAAACTGAGGAACAGACAGGTTGAGTAAGTTGCCCAAGGTCACACAGGAAGTATGTAATGGAGCCAGGCTTCAAAACCCAGACATCCTGGCACCAGCAGCAGACCTGTCAGGCCAAGTGATGGCGGAGATTAAATCAAGCAGTGACTGGTAACAGCTAAGGAATATAAGGGCTGGCCCAGCTGAACTAAAGCTCTTGTTTCCTGGGAGAACTTTCTCCTTATTCACAGTTTGTTCGTGAATGCTTATGGTCCAGCTGTTTTGCTTTAAGGTATAAAGATAAATGATAGGGCAGGCATCCTAGTCCTGGGCCTAGGTGAAGGCTAGAGCCCACAGTCTCTCGGAAATCCCTCTACTCCAGGAGCGGGGAGCGAGTGCAACTAAAGGAAAAGAGAGCCCAGGAGGGTTGGGTGCGGTGGCTCACGACTTAATCCCAGTATTTTGGAAGGCCAAGGTGGGCAGATCATTTGAGGCCAGGAGTTCAAGACCAGCCTGGCTAACATTAAGAAACCCTGTCTCTACCAAAAGTACAAAAATTAGCCAGGTATGGTGGCAGGCACCTGTAATCCCAGCTACTCAGGAGGCAGAGGCAGGAGAATTGCTTGAACCTGGGAGGCAGAGGTTGCAGTGAGCCGAGATCACACCACTGCACTCCAGCCTGGGTGACAGAGTGAGACTCTGTCTCAAAATAAATAAATAAAAAATAACAACAACAAAAAAACCTAGTCATTAAATGGTTAACTATGGTTAGCCCTAGGGAATGGGAATGGGGAAGGGTGGGATCCATTTTTTTCGCTTATTCTATGCTATTTTGATTTATTTCAATGAGTATAGATAATTTGAAATTTAAACGAAAACTAAGCAGTATTTTTTAGAAGTGGGGTGATTTTGAGAGAAATGTGGAGGGGTTAGGGGAAGAAAGACGAGGACAATGGAAATGGAAAGTTGGAGCTTAGATGAGAACCTCTGTCTAAGGTAACTGGAGGTCATCAAGTCAAACATACTATAGATGAAGCAACAGCAAGGCCAGGAGCGGTGGCTCACGCCTGTAATCCAAGCACACTGGGAAGCCGAGGTGGGCAAATCATCTGAGGTCAGGAATTCGAGACCAGCCTGACCAACATGGTGAAACCCTATCTCTACTAAAAACACAAAAATTAGCTGGGTGCGTTGGTGGGCGCCTGTAATCCCAGCTACTGGGGAGGCTGAGGCAGGAGAATCGCTTAAACCGGGGAGGTGGTGGTTGCATGCAGTAAGCCGAGATCGTGCCACTGCACTCTAGCCTGGGTGACAGAGTGAGACTGTCTGAGAAAAAAAAAAAAGAAAAGAAAAAAGAAAAAGAAAGAGATGAAGATGCTTAATAAACACCCTTGTGAGGCTGGATCTTGGTGTCTCGGATGCTAAACATACTCTTTCTGTGGCAGCTGGTCCCCAACTTTGAGCTTCTAAGAAGGAGCTGTGTCTTCTTTTGTGTCCCCTCCTCTCTCCTGCCCACCATAAGTGGCGCCCAGCACACAGGCAGCCACTGGGAGGTGCTCGGTAAGACTGGCCCCCGAAGAGCTCTGAAGTGTGAGCTTCTGGTCACATCGCATCACACCACAGAATGTTCTGGAACCAAATTGAACTACTACTAATGAAAGACCCAGATTTCAAGCAGAACTGCCAAATTAAAGAGAGAAGATAAGGAGCGTACAGAAAGGAAAGACTCATGCTGGCAAGAAGAAACTGAAATAATTCCGGGCCTTAATCCAAAGAGAATAATCAACGATTGTATGAGGGCATAGATGAAGGCTGCTTTTTGGGAGGAGGTGGTGCCACTGTGTGCACACGGATGGTTGCGGCTGATGTCAGTTGGCTAATGCCCACTGTCATGAGAAAATTCCCAGATTGTGTCTGAGAGGACAATTTTGGTTTTGACCTAAGGTTTCTGGGTTTGTTGTTTGTTTGTTTTAACTAAAAGCTTCTCTCCTCCATTGTAACTACTGGAATAGCCAATAGTGCTTGTAAATCTGTCATGCTTGGATGGCCTTTGTTTTTAGAACTACTATAGTTCTAAAAACTACCCCATTTTTCATATATATATATATATATATATATATATACTTTTTTTAGACAGAGTCCCCCTCGGTCACCCAGGCTGGAGTGTGGTGGTGCCATCTTGACTCACTGCAACCTCTACCTCTCAGGTTCAAGCGATTCTCCTGCCTCAGCCTCCCAAGTAGCTGGGACTACAGGTGCCCACCACCATGCCTGGCTAATTTTTGAACTTTTAGTAGAGACAAGGTTTCACCATGTTGGCCAGGTTGATCTCGAACTCCTGACCTCAAGTGATCCACTCACCTCAGCCTCCCAAAGTGGTGGTATTACAGGCATGAGCCACTGTGCCTGGCCTGATACTTTTCTTGATCAGGCAACAGCCTTCAGTGAGGATGGCAGTGGTTGTGTGAGACAAACTGATGGTGCTCCTGCCCCTCCCTGTGTCCACGAATGTCCCTGGTTACCAGTTTAATCTGCCTGAAATGAATCCCCTGAACCCAGAGCCCCAAGTAGATGAGAAGGAGTTTCCTCTGATGTCAGAATCAAGAAAACCAGAGCAAACAAAACCGCCTTTCTTGGGCAAACCACTCTTATTCTTTAAAGGAGTAGTAGGGGCTGGAGAGAATGTATTTTATAAAAGCGATTTATGGTCCTTATTTAAAAGTCAAATACAAAATTATAAAAGAGGAAAGCAAACGAACCACTGTAACATCTTAGGGCACATCCTTGCAGACCCCTCTCCTATGCACACATGTAATTTTCCCTACATGGCACCATATTACACCAGTTGTTCTGCAGCCTACTTTATTCCCTTAACAATATGCTGGTATTAACAAGCTTTGTCTTTTTTTCTTTTTTTGAGATTGAGTCTCCCTCTGTTGCCTCGGTTTGAGTACAGTGGTGCGATCTCGGCTCACTGCAACCTTCGCCTCCTGAGTTCTAGTGATTCTCCTGCCTCAGCCTCCTGAGTAGCTGGGATTACAGGTGTGCACCACCACGCCCAGCTAATTTTTGTATTTTTAGTAGAGATGGGGTTTCACCATGTTGGCCAGGCTGGTCTCGAACTCCTGATCTCAAGTGATCCGCCTGCCTTGGCCTCCCAAAGTGCTAGGATTACAGGTGTGAGCCACCATGTCCAGCCAATAAGCTTTGTCTTTTGGTTGACCTCCAATGGGTATAATTTGTAGCATCGCTGTTGAGAGGGGGTCCCTACCTTCCAGCTCTAACAGGCAGCAAATGGTCCACAAACCAACTCAACATTACCCTTAAATATGCTAGAGGGGGAGGGATTGGCTTTTACATCTTACCTCCCTTTTTAGCCATGCATATTCTTCCCTTAATAACAGGAGTAAATATTTCTATAGCCAGGCACTGTTACACATTTATCTTGTTTAATCCTCACAGCCACATAGGTGCAAGGGGCTGTTATTATCTTATTATCCCCATTTTACACATGATGTGCAGCTGCCCAGGCTGAGGAAGGACACCTGTGGCATTGCATCTGCAGTCCCAGCCTTCGGTGGCACTGGGTGGGTTTGGAGACCTCCACCAACCAATCATGAAGCCCCACTAGAGGCCCTAATGTAGGAGAAGCCACTCCAACCGCACCTTTGAGGGTACACAGGCCCTCTTTCCTCCATTTTACAGCTGGGAAAACCAAGGCAAAGAGAGGCTGAGGAACCTCTAGTGGACCCAGAGAGAGTGAGGAGAGAGTCTGGCGAGAGGTGATTTGCTGGAGAGTTCAGCGGGAGAGAGTCTGGTGAGAGGTGATTTGCTGGAGAGTTCAGCTTTACAGTGGGAAGTCTGTTGGGAGTTAGAGTCGGGAGGGATGGTGGGACTGTCGCAGCAGCATCACGGCCACTCTCTGAGGATGAATGGTCCTCCTTACAGTCAGGGCGTTGCCTCAGCAGCACCTCCGGGTGCTGTGAGGCCTCTCAGAGGCACCCTTGGGTCACTGGCCAAAGAGCATTGTGG
Organism: Hylobates moloch; assembly: GCF_009828535.3. Classification (NCBI taxonomy): domain Eukaryota; kingdom Metazoa; phylum Chordata; class Mammalia; order Primates; family Hylobatidae; genus Hylobates; species Hylobates moloch. The sequence continues at coordinate 29,927,725 of NW_026652285.1, read as the reverse complement.
GTTTTCAGAAGCACCTGCGCTTCCATCAGCCGTAACCCGGACTGATGACCAGCTGTTAGGTTGTGGTTTCTGAATGTATGCTGTGAACGATGCACTGCCTTGGCCTCATGGCAGGGGCTGAGGAGGCCTGCTCTACCCTGCACCCCCACCTGGGCCCAAAGCTGAGCTTGAAGGGCCCCCTGCTTGGCTTCCCCTTGGACCTGGAGTTCACCCATGAAGCGAGGCCCCATGATGTGGAGATGCCACGTGCGCATCTATCCCCATGGGCGCACGGAGAGGCCACTCGCTCCCGACCCCTCTCCTGGAATGCACCACATCCAGCCTTGTGAGTGGATGGGTGTCTGGACTCCCTGGGCCCCTGGGTTTGGAGGTGGAGGCTTTGGCTTCACGTCTTCCTGAAGGACACCTGTTCTCGGCTCAGCTCTCTCCATGGATTTGGGTGGAAAAGGAACCTGGACTGGAGTCAGAAGCCCTGGTGGGGTCCACTGGCTAGCTGTCGAGGCTGGGCCAGTCACTTGCCCTCTCTGAACTGCAGATTCTTCATTTGAAACATGGGGATGATGACACTCCTGTCTCACAGGGTGGCTGTGAATGTCACTGGAAAAAATGCATGGGAAAGGTGGCACTTGAACAAGCAGTGATGTTCTGGACTGATGCGAGGTGCTGAAGTCATGACGTGTGAGTGGAGAGGGAGACTCCTGAAGATGGAGAAGAGGAGGCTGGACCTGAGGGAGAACAGCAAGAGCCAGCAGGAGAGGCTTTGTCCCAGCCTCTGCCCTGATGGTGATGGGGTGACAGCAGGAAGAGGTGAGGGGCAGCTCTGGGTCAGCCCTGGAGAGGAGAGAAACAAGGGGCAACTTCTGGGAAGGTCTCAGAAGTAGTGGAGCGAAGGTAAACTTCAAAAGGAGAACCAGAGAGTCTGTTCCTCATTCCTTCCGGCGCTGGAACCCATACAATGTGACAGGCAAGCACAGGGAAGACAGGGAAGGCGATCTGGGGGGGACAGAGGGCCTGGCACTTTCTGTGCTGAAGTCTCAGCTTTTGGGGAATGCACCCAGGAGCAGTGGGGTAGGTGGGAGTTTGAAAGGCCACAGAAAATTACCAGAAATGGGCTCTTTTTGCCATGATAGTTCATTAGATGGGGACAACAAGGAAGACAGGGAGAGGAGAGGAGGATTAGGAAGAAAAGGTGATAGTTTTTAAGATGTTTTCACTTCTAATTTTTGAGTCTGAGGTCACACTCTGAAAGTCGCAGGGGAGAAGAGGATGGCAATTCTGTTGGAAATCAGCAGTTGTCTGTCAGTAATGAACGACCTGAGCTCAGTACTGTCTTGGAGGGACAGAAGATGAACAGTGTCCGCTGAACACATGTAAGAAGTGCCACACTGCCGGGCATGGTGGCTCATGCCTGTAATCCCAGCACTTTGGGAGGTTGAGGTGGGCAGATCACTTGAGGCCAAAAGTTCGAGATCAGCTTGGCCAACACAGCAAAACAACATCTCTACTAAAAGTACAAAAAATTAGCTAGGCATGGTGGCACACACCTGTAATCCCAGCTACCCGGGAGGCTGAGGCACAAGAATTGCTTGAACCTGGGAGACGGAGGTTCCAGTGAGCCGAGATCGTGCCACTGCACTCCAGCCAGGGTGATAGAGTGAGATTCTGTCTCAAAAAAAGAGAAGTGCCATACCAGGGTAAGCATACGCATCTCCGAATTCTGTCTGACAGAGAAAAAGTGCCCCCAGACACTTCTGCATGGAGGCATTGGGGCCAGAGATAAGCACAGTGCAGTGCAGCGCGTCAGACCAGGCTGCCTGGAGTCCACCCCGAATCCTTCACTTAGGAGCTGTGCGACTTTGGGGCAAGTCACTCAACCTCCCAGAGCCTCCTTTGTATTGTCTGTAAAATGTGGCAATTAGATGAGTTAATACATGTCAAGTGTTCAGAATCATCGCTGGCTGTCGGTGAACCCTACTATGGTTACCATCGTTAAAACTTTATCCATTAATTTAGCCAAACCTTTCTGTCTCCTGTTTGTATTTTCAAACTAAGCTTTTCAGGGTAAAGGGCCCCACCCCATTCTGGATCCTGGTATTGGGAGGGCTCTGCCTAGATTTGCATTATAATAGTGCCCCAGTCCCCGTCTGAGTTTGGAGAGGCGCCTGGAGCTAGTTCTAGATTCAGAGTCCACCAGCGGGGAAGCAATGCTGGGAAGCAAAAGAAAGACTGTGGAAGGCTCTAAAGGCTCTTGTTTGACAGTACCCACGACACGTGGTGCCCCTTGGCCCTCTCGATGCAGCCTCCAGCCAGGCAGGGCAGATGGCAGACCCTGTGAGATCATTCTCTGGTCCCGTGACACCCTGGGGACAGAGCCAAAACCGTGTCCTGGCGCACCCTGGGCAAAGCCAACTGCTTTGTAAGGAGGAAGAAACGTACACGCTGGTCTAGAGAGGTCCATGCATCAAGTGAAAATAGTAGTTGCAGAAATGTGCATGTACAGAATTTTTATAAATAAGAAAAGAATACATATCTGTGTAGTCAAACAAATAAACAAACTAGAGTATGTATGCCCAACAAGGGCTTTCTCTGAGAAGAGAAATACAATTAGGGAGATTTTCCCTTATTAGTATCTACATTTTTGTCTCATTATACTGTTTTATAGACATGTATTATGTTTACAATCAGATGAAAAGCAATAATATGTTCTCATTTTGACAAAACAAAATGCTCTCGTTACAGAGTCATGTTCCACTGAGGATCTGTCCCACAGTGCCCTGTGGGTCTAGATCAATTTAAATGGACATATCAGAATTTGGATCAGGAAGAAAACAAAGTCAGAAGCACACACCTAGGTTCTGGGCCCAAGAACATGATTTCAGAACAAGCAGCCTCTCTCAATGCCAAATGTCCATTATCCAACAGAAAGGCCAAAGAACAGTCTGGACAACATTTATGTCCTGAAACAGAAATTAGTCACATACCAGGAAGGAAGGAAGGAAGGAGGGAGGGAGGGAGGGAGGGAGGGAGGGAAGGAGGGAGGGAAGGAAGGAAGGAAGGAAGGAAGGAAGGAAGGAGGGAAGGAGGGAAGGAAGGAAGGAAGGAGGGAGGGAAGGAAGGAAGGAAGGAAGGAGGGAAGGAGGGAGGGAGGGAAGGAGGGAAGGAGGGAAGGGGGGAGGGAAGGAAGGAAGGAAGGAAGGGGAAAAAGCTGGCAAGAAAGAAGCACAAAGAGTGTAGACACAGAAGAGGAAATGAAGTTCTGCTTGGAAAATGGCCAAACTCTATACCCCTGGGGTAGAAGCCAGGGGCAGGGGGAAGGAGGGGTCTCTGAGAGTCATTAAAGGGAGACCCAGGAAATGAAAAGTCTGCCTCTGTGCTATGCCCTCCACACCCACCTGTGTCTGAGAGGCTTCTGGGTCTTCCAAGAGTCTTAAGAAAAGACCATCAAAATCATCAAGGAAGACTAAAACCACTGAATTGTAACTTGAAGTGGGGGAATTTTATAGAATGTGAATGGTCATCTCAATAAAGATGTCTTTTAAAAGTTGCAAAGGAGGCTCAAACTTAAATTTATTTTCTTTTGCTCCATCTAAAAATAGAGATGCCCTTCAGTTTTCCCGTAGGTGGGAGTTGTGGCCTCCCAGCTGGCCTGCAGAGGCTGGTTTGGTCAGGCCTCAGCCTCCCCGGTCTCCTGTTTTCCAGCAGGAGCCCTCTGGCTGGCTAGAACAAGGAAAAAGCAATTGACCCGAGGAACTCCTTGTACACAAGTCTCCTCTCTGCTTGTCAATCTGGCTTTGGCTCAAACCTCATCACTGGGGAGAGAGTTTGTGTTAAAGCACCAAGGTGGCTTCCTATTGTTTATGCAATCTCAGAAGCTTTTGGAAAGGACTTTAAAGAAAAAAGCCCCTTGATAGCACCTAAAGTGGTTACCTAGCTCTTCTGGAATCCTTCCAATGACAAGGAGCTCATTACCTCTTAAGGGGGCTCATTCTATTTTCATCCTCTTTGATTGACAGAAAATTTTTCTATCTATAGCTAGAAACTGTGTCCCTGAGACTTTGGCAAATGGGTCCTGCTCAGTGCCCTGGAGCCACACAGAACATGCCAGTTCTTCATCCCAGGGGGCCCTTCACAGATTCAACTATCCCACATCCCCTGTCATCTCCTCTTCAAGCTGAACATGCCCAACTCCTCCAACTGTTCCTTACCTGGGCTGGACGGGCCACGGACTCGAGTATCAGAACGAACTCTAGGCTCCAGTAACAGCAATCATGACAACGATGACATCATTTGAGTGCTTACTCTGTGTAGCCACTTGGGATAATTCAACAAATCCTCACTACGCCCTATGGGGGAGATTCTGTCCAGATTCCCCAACTCACAGATGAGGACTCTGAAGCACAGACAGGTGAAGTAAATTGCCCAAGGACACACAGCTTGTCAGTGGTGAAGCCAGGATTCGGACAAGATTGGGCAGGTTCAGGATGGAATGGCTGTAGACAAAGCTAGTGTTTAAGCCAAAGGCAGGAGGACATTTCACGGAAGACACCCAGATTAACGCAGAAAACAGTTGCTTTCTAAAGCATCAAACCCATGCATTTGATATTGCAGGTCAAATGCAGTTCTCTGTTTACTTAGAAAATGGCATTCTCTGCCATAAAAATAGAAAGCTTGTAGTATATAGGCTGTCTTTGTCCCCTTTAAGAGATTTTACTACTCTCTTTTCTCTTTGAGTCCCCAGTACAATTCTAGGGCATTGCATCTGTGCTTCCAAAAGTAGGGGGGAGGGGGTAATTATCCGATTCATTCAAGTTACACAAACGATGAGCAAAAATATGCTAAAGTGAGTTAGGTCACTAAGTACCTGTCTCTCCACAGAAGGAGAATAAGAATGTCAGAATCTGTAACAAGCTCAGAGGGAACACGTTACGTCAAGAGAGCCCCCCAGCCAGTGCAGGTCATGTATGAAATCCTGGGTTCTCAGACGTGGCCCCAAGGACACTGGGGAGTGGCTGTTCCTTCTCTGTGACTTGGTCCTCGACGCTCAGGCTGAAGTCACATCACACACATGATTATCTGTTATGGATCTGCCACCTAGACTTCAACTCCTCAGTTCAAGAGAAAGAGCGAGTAATTAGAAACCTCCTCGTAAAAGCCCATTTACAATTCAGGAGCACTGCAATTTCCTTTCCATCCTTGCAGCTTATCATTTGCATAGCACTTTCCAGGGAGCCATGAAATATGGATTTATAAGAAGCATCCAAAGGACAACAAACATCTAAACACCTCAATCCAGTGATTTACAGGCATGTGCTAGGCAAAAAAAAAAAAAAAAAAAAATACAAAATGAGATAAGATGCTGCAACACTGCTGCTAAAGGAGCTGATTAGGAAAATCTGATAAGATATCAAGTTCAATGTGACCATTTAGTTACTCATCCCACCTCATTTAGTTACTCATCCCACCTCTTCCAGATCTTGCTGTAAAGTATTAATTATTAAATCTTCTCTTAAGGCCAAGTGCAGTGGCTCATGCCTGTAATCCCAGCACTTTGGGAGACCAAGGTGGGAGATTTGCTTAAGCCCAGGAGTTCAAGACCAGCCTGGACAAAATGGTAAAACCCCATCTCTACAAAAAAAATATTTAAAAATTAGCTGGGGCTGGGCATGGTGGCTCACACCTGTAATCCCAGCACTTTGAGAGGCCGAGGTTGGTGGATCACTTGAGGTCAGGAGTTTGAGACCAGCCTGGCCAACATGGTGAAACCCCATCTTTACTACAAATACAAAAATTAGTTAGGCGTGGTGGTGCACACCTGTAGTCCCAGCTACTTGGGAGGCTAAGGCACAAGAATCACTTGAACCCAGGAGGCAGAGGTTGCTGTGAGCTGAGATTGCACCACTGCACTCCAGCCTGGGTGACTGAGTGAGACTCTGTCTCAAAAAAAAAAAAAAAAAATTAGCTGGGCATGGGGGCTCACACCTGTAGTTCTAGCTACAAGGAAAGCTGAGGTGGGAGGATCACCTGAGCCCAGAGACGTCGAGGCTGCAGTGAGCTGTGATCATACCACTGCACTCCAGCCTGAACCATAGAGTGACACCTTGTCTCAAGAGGAAAAAAAAATCTTAATTAAAAAAATGAATTTTCATGTAAAGTAGCCTTTCAGAGACAGGCTCATCCTAATCCCCAGAACCTGTGAATATGTTACTGTACATGGCAAAGAGGAATTGGGGTTGTAGATGGAATTAAGGTTCCCAGTCAGCTGCCTCTAAAATAGAGAGATCATCCCAGATTATCAGAGTGAGCCCAAAGTAATCACGAGGGTCCTGACATGTGGAAGAGGGAGGCAGAGAACTGGTGTCAGAGCAAGGTGATGTGAGGACTCATCCCGCCATTGCTGGCTTTGAAGATGATTGATGGAAAATTTTTCTGACTATAGCTATAGAAGATCATGAGCCAAGGAATGCATGAAACCTTTAGAAGCTGGAAAAAGGAAGAAAATGGATTCTCCCCTGGACCCTCCAGAAAGGACCGCAACCTTGCCAAAACCTTGATTTCAGCCCAGTGACACCTATGGAGGGCTTCTGGCCTCCAGAACTGTAAGGTAATACATTTGTGTGGGTTTAAGCCACTAAATTTCTGATGATTTGTTATAGCAGCAAATAGAAAACTAATACAGTTGATTTCATTAATGTGGACTAGCACTTTAATGACAACTTGATTTTGGGGAAAGGAAGGAAAGAAACGGACCTGGATGGCGCACCTGCCGTGTGGCTGCATTATGCAAGACTCCGAGCCATTTACCACCCTTGGTCCCCCAAGCCTGCCCAGTAAGGTGGGTATGGCAGCACCCACTTGCAGCAGATGGCTCTGAGAATGTCCAAGAGGCTAGGGTGCTTGTCTAAGTCCTCAGCTGGGAAAGTGGCAGGGCCAGGATTGGAGTCAGATTTGTTTGCCTCCAGAGTGCTTTCTATTTAGGGGCAGGCTTCCTTTCTTTATGCTCAAGCAAAATGGTACAAAAGCCCACAGAGCATGCATTATCTGGTTGTGCACACTGAGGGCCCCAGAATGACGGCTGCCTCCTCTCCCCACACTCTTCTGGGCTTTCCCTTCCCTTCTTTCTTTCTTTCTTTCTTTCTTTCTTTCTTTCTTTCTTTCTTTCTTTCTTTCTTTCTTTCTTTCTTTCTCTTTCTTTCTTTTTCTTTCTCTCTTTCACTCTCTCTTTCTTTCTTTCTTTCTTTTTTTTTTTTCTTTTTTTGAGATAGGGTCTCAGCTCTGTTGCCCAGGCTGGAGTGCAGTGGTGCAATCACAGCTCACTGTAACCTCAAACTCCTGGGCTCAAGCAATCCTCCCACCTCATCCTCCCAAGTAGCTAGGACTACAGGTGCCCACCACCACACCCGGCTAATTACATTTTTTCTTTTTGTAGAGATAGGGTCTTGCTGCATTGCCCAGGCTGGTCTCAAACTCCTGGCCTCAAGTGATCCTCCTGCCTCAGCTTCCCAAAGTGCTAGGATTGCAGGCACGAGCCACTGTTTCTGGACCCCTCCCCTCCCTTCTCTCCCATGTCAGCACCTACCAGCTTCCTAGAGAAAGTGGGGATGGAGACCAGGGCAGAGGTGAGAGGGGGCCTCTCCCTTCACAGCTCTGGTACTTCTATGGCTCCAACCTGTGCACAGTGCAACCAGGGGTGGGGGCACAACGAAAAGAGAGCAGTGCACATTGGCCTGTGCTGCAGGGGAGTCAGACCCCTCAAACGTGCGCCACACTGAAGACAGCTAACTGACGAGCTCTCATATCGCATACATATTTGCAGACTCTGAGTACGCACAGGACGGGGAGTGGGGAGCTCCTTTACCACTTTGAGCCATGAATTAGACGGAAGAGCCATCCTCTCCAGGTGGAGAGAGATGGAATGGGACTTCGCACACTGCTCTATGTCCCCGGGCATGCACGCTGTGTGTATTTGGGAGGCATATGTGGCTCTCACAGCCTCCTGGGTGTTCAGGAACACACCTGCGGTTGGCCTGAAACAGAAGAAGGCTTTGGAAGATGTCCAGATGTGGATCGTTAATGATGCCATTGGGGGAAGGCCTCTGCCTGCTCAGAGGATAGAATCCAGTTAATTAAGAGCAATGCTTTGTGCTTAAAAGGCACAAACTCAGACTCATCCATTAGTCTCTTCAGTTAAGATCACTTTAAATCAAAATTGCCAAGCTGGGGCCACAGGAAGCATCTATTATTAACGAACAGAGAAAAGTGGACTCCCAAGTGATAGGCTCGCCAATTCCAGCACACTCAGGAGTGGGTTTGGGAGCTGCTTCAGACATGTCCGCTGTGTAATAAAGTTTAGAGCAGCTTTCCATGCTATAATGCCCAGAATGCATTATTGATGCTGTGCTTGGAGGCTGCGTGAGTGTCCCATGCCCATGCATGTGCACGTATGTCCTCTAATCCTACAGGCAGCCCCAGGATACCTGTGGGCAGGAGAGTGGGCCAGGAAGGAGAGAATGACATAAACAGGATGGAGCGACCCATTTTCTCAGCTCTGGCTGAGCAGTTGGGAAGACCTTGAGGACCAGGCCAGTGGGCAGATTATGAGGAAGGCATGAACTAACCCCCACCAGGGACCTAGAAACAGCAGCAGAGGTGGGCCATGCCCTTGGATATATTCGGTCTGGCCAGGAAGCTATCTGTGCAAATACTGAAGGACACAGGGGTAATTTCAGAGCAAAGTGACCCCTTGGTCAATACAAGTTATGGAACTCTGCCTACCTACCACACGCATGGCTTCATGCTGAGCAAAGGGACAGACAACATGCTCTCTGCCCTCTGGAGGTTGGGTTTGGGAGTGGAGACAAAGAGATACACATGGTCCAAGGCCATGGGTAAGAAGAGAGAAAGCAGATCGTCCTGAGCCCCAAGTGTCTGTGATTCTCTGAGCTAAGTAAGGAATCAGTGCCAGAGACAGAGGTTGCTGGAGCTGAGAGGAGACATAGTCAAGAAGATTGGAGAAAGCTCTGCGGAGAAGGTGAACTTGAGCTAAGACTTGAAGGGAGGGCAGGCTTGAAGGGATGAAACAGCCTCCTCTGTGCTAGAGAGAGGAGTGACAGGGCCATCATCAGGCAAAGGGGACATTACCAGGCAAAGGGACACCATTGGTCAAAGGGGATGGTGGAGACAAGACATTCTGGAGGAGCCCGGATCAGAGAGATTTGGGGCCAGGAGCCAGCATCAGGGGACCGGCTCCCTAAGGAACCATGGCACCACTGGCTCTCAGTTGGAAATTAGCAGCAGATGAAGCGCATGCATCCTGAAGTTTTGGCTCTGGTAACAGTGGTGGAGCTGTTAATTCTTGGAGTCCAAATTCCTGCACCTCCTCTGAGTTCCGAGGGGGTGGGGAAGGTAAGTAAATGGACCCCAGCTGCGTGCCCACCTCTGACTGGCTTTCTGGGGGTGATCCTTGGACCAGGAGTCCACAGAAGGTTATGTAATGAAGCTGTGAAGAGGCTGTGGCCAGGACTGCATTAGGAAAGGTTGCTGCAGAACAAAGCCTTGTGAGAGAAATTAGGGGGCTGGGGAGGGGAGGAGGGAAGACAGAAGTTGGGGTGGAGGCTGAGGGAAGAGCCAGCATCCCAGCCCCCAGGAGGGGCTGCCCAGACTCTCCCAGGGGAATGGAAAGGCATCTTTGGAGGGACAATTCTCAGCACACCATTAGCTGTCAAAAGTCAGCAGGCCCTACCATGGTTGATTTTCAAATTCTGGTGAGGGGCTCTTGGATATAGCAGCCCTCCCCAGAGACGGCTACCCTGGGTTGGCACAGACCTTTCTAGTGGCTTGGACATCTTTCCAGCCAGAAAAAGACAAAAACATGCATATAATTATCTAAACAGAAGTGCTTCCTTTGCCTTTCCCAATTATTAACCAGTGGGTGTTAAACTCAGTAGGATCAGAGGTCCTTCTAAGAGGGGGAAACTCAAAAAGGCCATAGGTCCAGGGTCCACCTTCTGTCTAGCAAGGAAAAGATGATTCCACTTTGCAGACAAAGTAACAGAGAGGCAAGCCCCGTGTGCAAAGTCACCCAGCTAGTCAAGGGCAAAGAAGACATGGAATTAGCTTCTGTCTCCTAGAGCAGAGTTCCATCGGCTGCACCACCGTCTCAGACAGCAGGGTTCAGAATTTTTAAGAAGTGATGGCTTTGCATTGACATGGTTACGTGCGCAAGTCCACGCCTGCTTCTGTGCTGACTGCAGTCTCTAACTAGCCAGTGGCTGTCAGCTAGCAAAACTCCAGTGACAGAGGAGCCCGCAGGACATACGTTCTCAACAAAATGGCTGATGATGCCATTTGGGCAACTGTCCAGACAACATTTTTTTTAAGTTAAATTAAAACCCACACAATAAACAACTCTCTGGAAAAAAAAAATACACACATGCGTAACTTTGATTCAACATACTATATTTAAATATCCTAATGACCGCTAATGATTGAAATTTAATTTATCTTTTACTTATTTTTTTGAGGCAGGTCTTGCTCTATCAGCCAGGTTGGAGGGCAGTGGCGTGAAAATAACTCACTGTAGCCTCAAAGTTCTGGCTCAAGCAATCCTCCCACCTCAGCCTCCCAAGTAGCTAAGACTACAGGTGAATGCTACCATGCCTGGCTAATTTTTAAAATTTACTGTAGAGACGAGGTCTCGGACTCCTGGCCTCCAGTGATCCTCCCTCCTCAGACTCCCAAGGTGCTGGGATTACAGGTGTGAGCTCCTACACCTGGCCCATGACCATAATTTAAAGAAACACATCAAGAGTGCAAAATATAAACAACAAATGGAAGTCTCTTTCTTAATTCAGAGTAGATCAATTGCAGGTAGCTGGAGATGATGATATCATTCTTCTAAGAAAAATCTGCTAGAATTTAACTCAAATCATTCTCATTTCAACCTTCTCAAACGTAACATTTTATTGCTTGTTATTTTTTAAAAGTAAATATAACAGCAAAAAGAAAAAAAAAACATCAGAAAACATTTCAGTGTGCAAAGGCACGTGGAGCATTGAGAGAGTCAGGACTCAAACCCAGAGCAGCTTCTTCCTGTCTGGGAAGAAGGTCAAGTGACTGGGGACCTAGCAGATGACCTAATCTTCCCTGAACAAATGGCATCATGTGGCACTGGGCCTCAGTTTCTCCAGTCCCCAAAGGATCGACAGAGATATTCTTCAGCACTACCAGGACAAGGGTCCGGAACACAATGCGGGGGGCCAGGTGAAGGGAGCAGCTGCCTCAGGACAAGTAATAAGGGGCTGGACTGTCTCTAGAGAGTTCAAAAACAGGGCTGGGCACGGTGGCTCACGCCTGTAATCCCAACACTTTGGGAGGTCAAGATGGGCAGATCGCTTGAGGCCAGGAGTTTGAGACCAGCCTGGGCAACATGGCGAAACCCTGTCTCGACTAAAAATACAAAAACTTAGCCTGGTGCGGTGCCCTGTAATCCCAGCTACTCGGGAGGCTGAGGCACGAGAATCACTTGAACTGAGGAGGCAGAGGCTGTAGTGAGCTGAGACCGCAGTCACTGCACTCCAGCCTGGGTGACAGAGAGAGACTCTGTCTCAAAAAAAAAAAAAAAAAAAAAGGGAGAGAGAGAGTTCAAAAACAGTAATAAAACCAACTAATAGTTAGTCTGCTTTTTATTAGCATCATGTGCCAGCAATCCTAAACAATGCCAGTGATAAAATACTCCTCCCTTAAAAAATATTTTTTCCTGGTCTAAGGGTTTTTTTTTTTTTTGAGACAGAGTTTCACTCTTGTTGCTGGGGCTGGAGTGCAATGGTGTGATCTCGGCCCACTGCAATCTCTGCCTCCTGGGTTCAAGAGATTCTCCTGCCTCACCCTCCTCAGTAGCTGGAATTACAGGCGTGTACCACCATGCCTGGCTAATTTTTGTATTTTTAGTAGGGATGGGGTTCCATCATGTCGGTTAGGCTGGTCTCGAACTCCTGACATCAAGTGATCCACCTGTCTCGGCCTCCCAAAGTGTTGGGATTATAGGCATGAGCCACTGTGCCCGGCCCTGTCTAAGTTATAAACAATTGGTGCGATCTCAGTGTTAGTAAGGTTCCAGTTAGCACTTTAAAAAAGTTATCCTTTAATAAACGTTTTTTTTCTCCACAGAAGTTATTTGGAGAACTCCTAGTTATACAGTTGGCCCTACCATACGTGGAGTCAGCCACACGTATTTGTTTTGAGAGTAAGTTTTTTTTTTTGAGATGGAGTCTTACTCTGTCTCCTAGGCTGAAGTGCAATGGTGCAGATTGATCTCAGCTCACTGCAACCTCCACCTCTCAGGTTCAAGAGATTCTTCCCCCTCAGCCTCCCGAGTAGCTGGGATTACAGGCACCCACCATCATGCCTGGCTAATTTTTGTAGAGACGAGGTTTCACCATGTTGGCCAGGCTGGTCTTGAACTCCTGACCTCAGATGATCTGCCTGCCTCAGCCTCCCAAAGTCCTGGGATTACAGGCGTGAGCCACCGTGCCTGGCAGAGAGTAAGTTCTTAATGGTTCAGAATTTCCAGCTTGCTTCTGGCGCCATTTGCATTTTCGATCTCTGTGAGAACACATGTTCCTGTATTAAGCAAGTAGATTCTAAGCACAGACAATGGTAGGACAGTGATCATGAAGACAGAAATTGGAGCTAAGTTACTTCAGTCCTGTCATTCTGTCTGACCACTTGGAGTTTTTGTGTTTCTTTCTTTCTTTCTTTTTTTTTTTCTTTTTTTGAGACAGGGTCTCAATCTGTCACCCAGGCTGGAGTGCAGTGGTGCAATCTTGCCTCACTGCAACCTCTGTCCCCCGGGGTTCAAGTGATCCTCCTATCTCAGCCTCCTGAGTAGCTGGGACCGCAGGCATGTGCCACCACACCCAGCTAATTATTTTCACCATGTTACCCAGGCAAATCTTGAACTCCTGAACTCAAGCGATACGCCCGCCTCAGCCTCCCAAAGCACTGGGATTACAGGTGTGAGCCACAACACCCAGCCTACTTGGAGTTTTTGTATTTAAAATTTAAAACAGTGAGACAGCATGTGAACCACAAAGTGTAATATTTTTGCTTGGTAAATACAAATTTTACTCATAGATGATATATTTTGCTGAGTTTAAATACCATTTTAAGTGGAAATTTATTATTTTAAAATTGCGAATTATATTGTTCAAAGAATTAATCAAGAAAATAAAGCTGTACATCAATGGTACAATACAGTAGTTGCTAAATTATGGGCAACTTTTGCAGACGTCTCACTTTTCTTAAAGTTCACTTAGTAACCAAATAATGATTTACATAAAATATTACATCAGTCTGCAATCAAAGGATCAAAACTCAGAAAGATAAAGAAAGCTATTTAATAAATTCTTGTGCTTTTTTCCTTTTTTGTAGTATAATATTTACTTTTTATTTGAAAAAAATCCTGGTGCAATTATAGGTACAGAGTTCCACAAGAGAAACATTTTATCTGCGTTTCTTTTCTGGCCATTATTACAGTCATTTCACTACACGATTATTTCTGATAATCATTTTGTCATATATAGGTGAGGTTGTTAAACAAAGGTCAGCGCTGGGTGTCAAATGGCTGGCTACACCACTGTTCCATAACATGGCACACGATGGCTGAGAAACCCCTTCAACATCAGCCAGTCTCAATCATTCATAGATCTGCAAGAGAATGAGGACGACTTTTCCCCCAGACCATCAATTTCCCTGTTAATGCCAATGCCCATTTCTCTCAGGACCACTTCATGCAGCAGCCACAGTGAGCGAATTCTAGGACGTGAAGCTCAACAATACGGAGGTTTGCAGTGACTTCTTGGGGCCGGGATGTGACACCCAGGCAGGACCCGCAGAAGGTGGTGCTCCTGGCAGGTCTGGCCTCCGCTCAGCCCCGGAAACAGAGGCTGGCCCTTGCAGCAGTGACAGCGTGTAGTCCCCGCAGCCATGACCTACTTCCTGGTCTACGAGTGGGGACTGGGCAGCCGTGACAAAGCAAAAATAAGTAAATTGGGAGTGAGCTCAGGCTAGAAAAATTTCTGAACAGCGTTCACCTTTTTTGGGGGGATGACAGGCAGGTGTCATGGATAGATGAAGGGTCTAATCTTAGAAATTAAAAAATTAAGCAGGAGGTAGTGAAAAGAACACAAGCTTTGGAGCTGGAAGATTTGGGTGCAAATTCTGTTTCTGTAATTTACTGGCTGTGTGGCCTGGGACAAGTGACTTAACCATTCTGTCTCGGTTTTCTTATTTGTAATATCAGGATATAATCCCACTTCTTCTGGCTGTCCTGCCATGAAGCAAAATCATGTCTGTTTGTTCTCCAGGAACCTGATGTCATTTTAGTCCCTCTCCTTTAGCTTTCCTTTTCTTTTTCTTTTTTTGGAGACAGAGTCTCACTCACTCTGTCACCCAGGCTAGAATGCAGTAGTGCAGTCTTGGCTCACTGTAACCTCTACCTCCCAGGTTCAAGCGATTCTTGTGCCTCAGCCTCTTGAGTAGCTGGTACCACAGGTGCATGCCGCCATACCTGGCTAATTTTTGTTTGGTTTGGTTTTTGTAGAGACAAGGTTTCACCATGTTGGCCAGGCTGGTCTTGAACTCCTGGCCTCAAGTGATCAATCTGTCTTGGCCTCCCAAAGTGCTGGCATTACAGGCGTGAGCCACCGCACCCATCTTCCTTTAGTTTTCAATAACAACATAAAATATTCTATAGGGACAGAGCCAAAGCATGGTGGGGCTTATGCACCCCTCCTCAGAGCTGGCTTGGTGGTCAGGCCCAGAAACTTCCCTAGGAATGCAGGGTAGGCAAAACCTTACCCAGGAAGGAACTTGGCTTGCCAGAGGGTGGATATTGCAGAAACTGGACACCCATTATCTGCTCCCCTGGGAGCCTGAACTTCAGGGATCCACTAACAGCAAACAAAGGTTAACAGCACACAATGGCCAGGCAATCCTGGCATTTTTAAATAAACATGTGCAAGTTGTGGGTAATGAAGAATAAACCATCAGAACATTCTATACTTCAGAAGTAGAAAACTGGATTACAGATGAAAGAGAATAACAAGGAAAGAAGAAAGGTCTAAGCTGTTATTTAAAACAACAACAACAACAACAACAAAGGTTTTGTTTTTGCTTAGTGGTGGGGCCAGAATTTACTGAGCCCTTCTTGTATATTCCTACTAAACAGGACACAAGCCTGGCGATGACGGCCATTTTTATCACCACCTGGGGAAAGACTACTCAGAGCAAAGTAGAGTCAACATAGGGTACATTCCTGTCAAAGGGTTCTTTGTGACATTATTTGAGTGACTGGATCCAGCTGTACCTAAAGCTGGGTCTATTCCTGAATTTTTCAAATTTGGGAACCAATCAATTATATTATATGAATAACCAATTTCTTTGGGCTTCTATTACTTGCAATTGAAAGACAAATATATCCTAACTAGCCCTGAAACCATTAACTGCCTATTTGTGCTCCATCATCTAATGTGACTTTTCCTTGCCTGTATAATGAGTATAATTACATCCTGCCCAAGCACTGGGCTTGCCCCATGTAAAATGTATGACAGAGCTTGATTGAAATGAAACATGAAATTTCATGAAATATGAAATTAACATATTTTTACCTAGGAAAATATCCTTACCATCCTATCTTCTAGGGAGGCTTAGGGAGATTAATTTTTCAGGGGTTTATTTATACTATTTAAATGTGAAGCACAAGGCAGATCAGTGGTTCTCAAGCTGATGCAACAGAATTCCCTGCAGTGCTTTAAAAATATATCCACTGATGGCTGGGTGCAGTGGCTCATGCCTGTAATCCCAGCACTTTGGGAGGCTGAGGCAGGCAGATCATGAGGTCAGGAGATCGAGACCATCCTGGCTAACATGGTGAAACCCCATCTCTACTAAAAACACAAAAAAATTAGCTGGGCATGGTGGCGAGCACCTGTAGTCCCAGCCACTCGGGAGGCTGAGGCAGGAGAATGGTGTGAACCCGAGAGGCAGAGCTTGCAGTGAGCCGAGATCGCGCCACTGCACTCCAGCCTGGGCGACAGAGCAAAACTCCGTCTCAAAAAACAAACAAACAAAAAATATATATATATGTGTGTATATGTATCTCCACTGATGTCTGGCCCTACCCCAGGGATTTGGATCCAATTGGCCTAGGGTGGAGTCTTGCATTGTGGCTTTAAAAGCTCCTCGGGTGATTCTAATGTGTAGTTAAGGTAGGCAGCCAGAGTGCAGGTGGCCACAGCAGTGAGTGACATGGGTACAGTGGTACGGTCCTTGCCCTTGTGAAGGTGCCTTGTGGGGAAGGCAGTGGAAAATCAAGTGAGACAAGTACCACAAAGTCATAGGAGTGTAGACGGGGCACCTGTGTAGTGTGGGTGTTGGAGAAAACTTCCCCAAGGAAGTGATGTTTCTGCTGAGACCTGAAGGATGGGCACAAGTTAGCAACATGAAAGGGAGGGGATAGGAAAGAACATTCCAGGGGAATAGCATATGACAAGGCCCCAACAGAAAACTGCAAAGAGTTTTCAAGGAACTAAAAGATGACTCCTAAGGCTGGAAGATGAGGTGGTGCCAGATGTGTGAAGCCACAGGAATTTGGGTCTTGTTTGTCACTGCAGCATAAACCTGTCCTTGTTAAATGAGACAAGTGGTTAGAGTAGAAAGATCGGGGCTGAGTCCTGGCTGGATTCCAGTAACAGGGACATGTTGGGAGGAGATGGAGTCACCAAAGTGCTGAGGATGCTTTTAAAAAACTGGCTGGGGGCTGGGCGCGGTGGCTCACGCTTGTAATCCTAGCACTTTGGGAGGCCGAGGCGGGCGGATCACGAGGTCAGGAGATCAAGACCACGGTGAAACCCCATCTCTACTAAAAATACAAAAAATTAGCCGGGCGTGGTGGCGGGCATCTGTAGTCCCAGCTACTCGGAGAGGCTGAGGCAGGAGAATGGCGTGAACCCGGGAGGCGGAGCTTGCAGTGAGCCGAGATCGCGCCACTGCACTCCAGCCTGGGTGACAGAGCGAGACTCCGTCTCAAAATAAATAAATAAATAAAAAATAAAAAATAAAAATAAAAATAAAAAACTGGCTGGGAAAAGGAGAAGAGAGCTAGGGTGGTTGACTGAAGGCAGTATGTTTTGTTTTGTTGTAAAGAGGGGAATTATTTAAACTTTCTACATGCTGGCAAAGAAGACAGGAGAGGGAAAGGAAAAAACTAAGCACCGTTCCTGAGACAGTGGGAGAGGTGGAGGT
Source organism: Hylobates moloch (assembly GCF_009828535.3). Taxonomy (NCBI): domain Eukaryota; kingdom Metazoa; phylum Chordata; class Mammalia; order Primates; family Hylobatidae; genus Hylobates; species Hylobates moloch. The sequence continues at coordinate 29,910,424 of NW_026652285.1, read as the reverse complement.
ATGGGATCCAGACATAGGGTCATGGAGGCCTGGCCTTAGTAGAGTCGCCCAAGATTGCTGCCAGAGAGGTGCCCAGGGTGGACTTTGGCCGTAAACAGAGCCATGCTGAATTAGCACACTGAAATGCTGACTCTGGGCCTCCCACACTTGGGTCAGCAGAGCAAAGCACCTTGACCCTGGGAGTCTTGACTTCTGCTTCTTCTATCCTAAGTCAACCACACCTCAGCGACTACCCCCTTCCCCAACATCTAAGGACTACTGGCCCACAACAGAAAAGAAATGAAATTGCCAAATCACATTGTTTAGATTTCCAGCATTCCAATGGAGGGCTTGGGGTAGACTGGCATGACTTCTTCCTCCAATTTTTTGTTTTGAAATTTTCAAACTTAAGAAAAGTTGCGCAAATAATACAATAAATACCATATTTCCTTCACCTAGACTCACCAATCTTTAACTTGGCAACATTTGCACTCTCTGCATATATAAATATATAAGAATATATGTATGTATGTGTGTGTATATATGTATATATGTGTGTGTATATATGTATATATATGTGTGTGTATATATACACACACACACACACACACACACACACATATACACACACTCATACCACACACGTACTTTTTTCCTGAGCTATTTGAGAATTTGCTGCAGACATCATGATACTGCACCCTTAAGAACTTTCTTGGGGGAAGTAATGTTTCTGCTGGAACTTGGATGATGATAAGTTAGCAAGATAAAAGGGTGGGCATAGAAAAGCCTGTCTCCAAAGAAAAAGTCCATTCCCTCCGGAATCATCACACCACACAATCTGATACTATTATAAGTCCATATGTGAATTTCTCTAATTGTCCAATAATGTTCCTTATAGATTTTTAAAAATTTGAGGGCTGGGTACAGTGGCTCATGCTGGTAACCTCAGCACTTTGGGAGGCCGAGGTGGGAGGATAGCTTGAGCCCAGGAGTTTGAGACCAGCCTGGGCAACACAGTAAACACCATCTCTAAAAATAAAAAATAAAAAAAATTAGGCAGGTGTGGTGGCATGTACCTGTGGTCCCATCTACTTGGGAGGCTAAGATGGGAGGATCACTTGAGCCCAGGAGGTCAAGTCTGAAGAGAGCCATGATCACGCCACTGTACTCCAGCCTGGGCAACAGAGTGACACCCTGTCTAAAAATAACAATTGAATAAAATAAATATATAAATAAAAATCTGACCCACAGCTTAGGAAGGATTATATTTAGTTATGTCTGCTACTGTTTAAAAAGACTTTTCTTTCTTTTTTTTTTTTTTTTGACACAGAGTCTTACTCTGTTGCCCAGACTGGAGTGCAGTGGCACCATCTTGGCTCACTGAAACCTCCACCTCCTGGGTTCAAGCAATTCTCATGCCTCAGCCTCCCAAGTAGCTGGGATTACAGGTGTGCGCCACCACACACGGCTAATTTTTTTATTTTTAGTAGAGATGGGGCTTCACCATGTTGGCCAGGCTGGTCTCAAACTCCTGGGCTCAAGTGATCTGACTGCCTCAGCCTCCCAAAGTGGTGGTATTACAGGTGTGAGCCACCTCGCCTGACCTAAAAAGACTTTTCAGCTCCAATTTTAAGCTTAAAATTTTTCTTATTTTAAAAACAACATATGCATGTATTATCAAATACAGGAAAATATGAAGAGACAGAAGTCCTTACTGATCATGATCCTACCACCAGAGACATCACTATGAATATGTTTGTACATTTCTTTTTTCCTGTGCATTCTAAAACATAGTTAAGAGTATGTTAAGTATACAGCTATCATGCTCTTTTATGTCAGAAGTGTTTTCTCATGACATTTTAAACCCCATAGACATAATTTTCTAATGGCTACATACTATTCTATCTAACCATTTCCAGAGGTTGGATATTTAGCCAGCTTCTGAGACTTCCTGTTATAAACAACACTTTGATGAACATCCTGGTATATAAATCTTTTGCATGTGACTATTTCCTTAGGACAGATTCCTAGAAGTGAAATTCTGAGTCAAAGAGTAGTAATATTTTTAAGGCTGTTTATGCATACTGACAAGCTGCTTCCTGGCAATTTGTCCAAACTCTTACTCTGACTAGCATTGTATGGGAGCTTCCCTGAGTGAATGCTGCCTTTGAAGTGGGGTCAGAGACTGAGGACCAAGGGGCACAGAGAAAGAAGAGTGTGGTCCTCGATGGGAGGACCCATCACAAACCGTCTTGCACAGTGCAAACCCAGGAGAGGGGCTGAAGAAACCACTGCATCCCGGGGCCACCCATTCTACCTGGCCCACGGTAGGAACTCAAGAAATGGTTTGCTACATGAATAAACAAATCCACAAACATATATTTCTGAATTCCTATCATGTGTCAAACACAAGAGACAGGGAGAGAGGAGGAAAAGAAAAGCAAGGGATCATGGGATAAAAAGGGACAGTAGCAGTGGGGTGGACAGAAGTCAGAACTAAATTTACCTCATGCTTTAATTCGGCGAGTTTTCTTAGAATAGCCTGACCATTGCTTACATTGAGGGTCTATAGTCCTCCCTTCCCCACAAGACAAGGTCCAACCTAATTCAGCACCAAGATCCAAGCAGCTCGGAAGATATAGGAGGGAAAAATCTGGTGTAGATTAAGTGCCATCCCCCAGCAATGGCCAGGAGACAGCAGCAATGTTACCTAAGAAAGCAACTGCATCTCTTGCTGATCAGCTAGAGATGAGGGCAGTGTCCTGCCTCAGCAGTTTGCAGCGGACATGCTGTCAGGCCATTGGGATAGTTCCCATAAGCCACTCCTGGTTGTCACCACGATTCCAAGTGGGCAGGAGCAGCCCTATTGACTGAGATGGGCGGCTATGGGTACACATGGGTGTACGTGCGTGATGGAAATGGGTGCTTGGGGCCCTGAGGGTCCCCAGGGGCTGCGTGGTCAGGGAGGGTGGGCATGGTATCACAGTTACCCCAGGGGAGAAGCTGGCTTTCTTCCCATGCTTTTGGCACTGTTTTTTGTTTTGTTTGCCTTCAAAGAGCAAGTGATGGCTGGACAGCAAAGAGGAGTGGAGGCCGGGAGAATGGGCAGCTAGCCCAGTGCTCTCCAATATCTGGGAGTCGACCACACTCCTGCACTCCCTGTCATCCCTGCTAATGGTGAGGAACTGAGCAAAAGAGCCTCCAGAGTGACAGGTGACTTTTTTTTTTTTTTTTTTTTTTGAGACGGAGTCTCGCTCTGTCACCCAGGCTGGAGTGCAGTGGCACGATCTCGGCTCACTGCAAGCTCTGCCTCGCGGGTTCACGCCATTCTCCTGCCTCAGCCTCTCCAAGTAGCTGGGACTACAGGCGCCCGCCACCACGCCCGGCTATTTTTTGTATTTTTAGTAGAGACGGGGTTTCACCGTGGTCTCGATCTCCTGACCTCATGATCCGCCCGCCTCGGCCTCCCAAAGTGCTGGGATTACAAGCGTGAGCCACCGCGCCCGGCCCAGAGTGACAGGTGACTTAAAGCGCATGTGGCTCTACACTTACAATTAAAGTGGGCTTTGGAGATTGCAGATTCTGAACACCTGCTGGGGTGGTGCAGAGGCTGTGTTCTGGTTTTGCCATCTTGGACAGGGGGTTGGGGGTCTGGGGGGCTGCCTTCTCCCCTCTTCCTGCAGCTCTGCTGGGGCCTGTCTCACACTTGTGAGCAGAGTTATGGCTGGATTCCAGGGGAGACAGAGCTTGGTTGTGAAATGTAAAATGAAGGGCTTGTGAAATGTACAAAGAATGTATTTAAGGGTCTTTCATTTTAAATCAAACACTTACATAGCACTTACTACTTGCAAAGCTCCATTCTAAGCACTTTACCCATCTTAATTCATTTAATTCTCTTCTCAACCCTAAAAAGCAGGTATTACCATTGCTCCAATCTTACAGATGAGGAAACTCAGGCATGGAGAGGTTGAGTGACTTGCCCAAATTCATGCAGTTAGGACCTGGCAGAGCTGCGCTTTGAACCCAGGCTGCCTGGCTCTAGAGTGTGTGAACGAAACTTCACTGCCATATGAACGAAACTGCAGGACAGATGTTCTCAAAGCAAATAACCCTCCCAGAGGTAAGAGTTAGGTACTGCTTCCCCACTGGTTGTATTATTCAAGAAGGGAGCTATTACTAAAAGCTAAAGTGGGTAGGCCAAGGTCGCATGCAAAGCTGATACTTGCTGAGTCAATGAATAGCTGCATGATGTGCAATGAGGTGGAGAAAGACATTAACGTGAAAGAATTTGATTATTTTTTACAGGAGGAACCCAGAACCACACAGAACCCTGAGGGCTGGATGGCTCCGGGCATTCCCCCAGTGCCCACAAGTAAATCAGGGACAGCCAGACCCCTTCCAGGGTGCCCTTCCTGGGGGTTGTCTCATGCCCTTGAGTTAGGAGTCAACCCTATGGGATCCTCTGGGCTAAACCAGCCACTGAGGGGCTACTGTTGACCTGGCGATGGCCAGACCAGGGCCAGGGAGCCCTCTGCTCTATTAATCCCCAAAACTTTATCCAGACCCTGCATCCCCTTGTTCTGTAAATGGGTCTAGTTCTCTGATTCTCAAAGGCTCCTGGAGGGCAGGGGTTTTGTCTCATTCACATCGAAATCCTTAGTATCTACAGCATCCAGCATGTGGAGAGAAGGAGGAGAGACTTAGCATTTATTATGTGCCTGTTTCTGGCCAGGAGTCCTACCCCTGCCACCTTACCGGATCTTCACAACACCCCTTAGAGGGCATTCCTCGAAGGGGAAGATATTACCAGCCCCCACTTAGAGATAAGAACATAGGGTCCAAGAGGTTAAGGGGCTTGGCTCAAGGTCACCCAGCTAACGAGTGGCAGAAGAAGACACAAGATGAGTTCTACTCCAGAGTCCAGGCTCTGTCACTCGCCACAGGGCTCCCCGGAAGACACTGGTGTCACTCGGTCTCTCTGACTTGCCCTTTGCTAACTCCTTTAATTATTTTGCTTGACCTGAGTCCAATTCAGGATTTGAGACTGAGTTTAGTTAACATCATTTTTTTCTGTTTTGTTTCTGGCTCCAGAGGCTTTTCCTGATGGCTCCAAGGACCTGCCCTAGCCTGGTCTGACTTTCCAGAGGGGATCCAGTCTCAACATTGGCCCTATCTTTAGACCACATTTCCATCCCATTCTCAGTGAAAAACCCTGAGTCATGACAGAAGACAATCAATGCTGGAGAGAGGAGGCTTCAGGTAATGCCTGTTCTAGGCATCCTCTCCTTTAAGAAAAATTTTTATATCAAGGTGCCTCAACATAATAATACCTTTACTGCATATAGGTAGAATATAAAACTGACTTGTAAGACCACTCAGTGTGTGTGTGTGTGTGTGTGTGTGTGTGTGTTCTCTAGCTAGCCTTCAGGGATGGGACTCAGTTCCTCAGCAGCCCAGTGCCTGGCACAACAGGCATTCAATTAGATGTGCTGGACATTTTCAAATTTTAAGGTATAATTTGTTTGGACACTTTGGCTGGGCATTTTGATAAAACATCCCTAGTTAAAAGATGGCAATCAACAGGCATCAAACTGAAACCACCCTCAAAGGGCAAAATATAAGGCCTTTGTAACAAGAGTCATGGAGTTATGGCTGGCCGTGGTGGCTCATGCCTGCAATCCTAGCACTTTGGGCTGTCTCTATTAAAAACACAAAAATTAGCCAGGTGTGGTGGCACATGTTTGTAATCCCAGCTACTTGGGAGTCTGAGGTAGGAGAATCGCTTGAATCTGGGAGACAGAGGTTGCAGTGATGGCTCCATGGCACTCCAGCTTCACTGCACTCCAGCTTGGGTGATGGAGCAAAAAAAAAAAAAAAAAAAGCAGACTCACAGAGTTACAGAATCAGCCATTCTATGGAGCCAGAAAGAGGCACCTCAGGGAGAATCTGTGACTCAAGAACACTTGCTGAGGGTCCCGGGCTTAGGTGCTTTGAACTTCGCTAAGGGCAGTCTTCTAGTTCCCTGTTCTTCCCTTCCAGGAGGACAACAGTCAGAATACCCCCAAGACGTCCTTCTTTCCCTAAGGTCTCAAAGTCCTTGCCTCAAGAAGTTATTCCTGAAGTCTAGCTTGAATTCCTCCAGATAGAGTTTAAACCAGACAAACAGCCTAGGAACATGTTACAATATTCAAAAACTTCTAATTTAGTCACCATCACTTGCAAATAGGGATATCTCATGGAAATACGATTTCTGATTTATCTTGAAAAGTCAAGATGATCTGGCCACACTGGGCCCGCACTCCTGTGAGGTGGTATCATTGGCTTGGGGGTCTCACCAGTGCCACCCTGCATGGGGGCACCGGGTGACACGATGCTCGATTGAGTTTTCCCTCCAGGCTGGGTGACCAGAGGCCAGGCCCTGTGCGTCTTCCAGGGGATGCTATCCTGACCCAGGCTGGTGAGGCAAGGAGGGGCTGCGGCTTCCTGAGCTCTCCGAGCTGCTAGTGGGCATGGGGAATGCTAAGCAGCCTCCAGGCTCTGACCAGGTTTGTCTTCTAGGACCCGCTTGCCCAATGGGTGCCAAGACACCAGGTCTGGGTCTGGAGAAGAGAATTCTTCTGCAAGGGATGTTGATGGTCCATTCCGGAAATGGCACCATTTCCGGAAATGGTCCATTCCTGCCCTGCACCAGGCTTTCATCAGTGAGAAACACCCAGAATTTACACCCAAACCTAAAAGGAGAAGCGTAGAAGGGTTCTTGGCCCAATTCTTTTAATTACAAGTCCTACTAGCAGGACAACTAAGGGATTATCCCTAAACTTTCATTTAAAAGTCTGGGGAGGGAAGGAAGGAGTAAAAACTTTGGCAGTCAGATTTTTCTCACCTTCACATTTATTCCTTACTATTAATGACTTGTTCATCATGCTGTATAACAATTGTGCAAAGATGCATACGTTTGCCACTATAATTTGCCATTATAATGTAATAATTAGTAAGTATACATGGTATGCCAGGTGCTAAACAGCAGATGAGAGGCAAGGTGGGTGAAGGCTCCATGCCGTGAGTTTGTGGCTAATGGAACCCCTCATGCTACTGCTATCCTTCCTGGGCCCGGCAGTTGGATCCTGCAGAGGTGCCCCACTCTCTCAGGGACCTCAGAAATGTCCTCTATGGGTTAGGGATGGCTAAGGAGGGTGTATCTGCAGGATTCCCAGGCACTGGGAGGTGTATAGAGGTCACAGGACCCGTGCAACCACCCCAGACCTTGTCAGAGTGCTCCAGTCTGGCATCCACAGAAGGCCAGGGAGGGTCAAGGGGCAGTGCTGAGCCACTGAAAACAGCCACAGAGTTGGAGCTGCCAGGCAGAAGGTGCGCAGCTCAGGAGAGGAGACCCCTTGAGGCAGCAATGCTGGGGCCGGAGGGTCAAGGCTGAGCAGGAGGCCACTGCAATGCCCTGTGTGGCCCTCATGAGCTCAGGGACTGTGGGAAGGTGGCCTAGCCACTCTGAGCCTCAGTTTCCCTGGGAGATAAAAACAGAGACAGTATCTGCAAACTCAACAGGGCATTATGGTGAAGAAATGAGAGGACTCAGGAACATGTTAGCTGTCACAGCCTCAGCCACTGCCAACTCCAGCCAGGCAGCTGGTCAACATTGCCGAGCACCAGCCAGGTGACAGAAGGACAGAGGGCTCAGGGGAAAACCAAATCCATCTCCCCAAACAAAAGAAAAACACAAACAAAAATAGGCACCGGAGCCGCCAGACGTGTACAAAGCCTGTGTACGTACTGCCTGTGGACAGAGCCCAGGAAGAGCACCCTGGCTCCTGTGCTCCACGCCTGCAGCTCATCTGGAAGGTTCCCTGTCTACGGCAGCCAGGTACCCAGGCCAGCCTGCAAAGGCCTAGTAACAGAGCTTGTGTCTAAGATAGAACTTCATAGCTTTGCGCTGCCAGGCCCACCTGGAGCCCCCTTTAAGCCTTCTTTTTTTGTTTGTTTGAGACAGGATCTCATTCTGTTACTCAGGCTGGAGTGCTGTGGTGCCAGCACAGCTCACTGCAGCCTCAAACTCCTGGGCACAAGTGATCCTCCCACCTCAGCCTTCTGAGTAGCAAGGACTGCAGGTGCATGCCACCCTGCAAAGCTAATTTTATTTATTTTATTTTTTTGTAGAGACGCGGTCTCACTATGTTGCCCAGGCTGGTCTCGAACTCCTGGGCTCAAGTGATCCTCTGCCTTGGCCTCCCAAAGTGCTGGGATTACAGGCATGAGCTACTGCGCCCCACCCCCTTTAAGCCCTTCTGAGCTTTAAACCCCACCTGCCTCCACTCTGTGCCCAGCAGTGGGGGAAGGTAGGGAGGGGAAGGTAGAAACATGTAAAGGAGGCAGGGTCATCGGAGCCAGCTCTGGGTGTGAGCTCACCATCTTCCACAAGGCCGTTCGTGGATCCAGCCTGGGGAACTGACCACGGTTCTCCACAGGGTAGGGGCAGGTAAGGGGCTGGGATGAGGCTCTGACCTCTGCAGCGTGAGGATGCCAGGGAGGAGGGCGGGCGGGCGGGCGCCCCTTCCTCTGGTTATCTGTAGTCCTGGATGCCTCATGTAAGTGAGAACACAATCGGTCCCAGAAGGACTGTCTCTAGAGGAGGCACCAGGGGCCCGGTGGAGGAAGGAGAGGCCGAGGGGAGGCAGGTAGGGAGCAGGCAGGGCTGAGCGGCGCTGCAGCAACAGGCAGGGTCAGGGAGACGCAAAGACTCCCAGTCCCACAAGATACCACAGACCATATGGCTCATAAACAACAATTTATTTCTTGCGGTTTTCTTTTTTTTTTTTGAGACAGTCTCAGTCTGCTGCCCAGGCTAGAGTGCAGTGGGGCGATCTTGGCTCACTGCAACCTCTGCCTCCCGGGCTCAAGCAATTCTCCCACCTCAGCCTCCCGAGTAGCTGGGATTCCAGGCGCACACCACCATGCCCAGCTAATTTTTGTATTTTATTTTAGAAGAGACAGGGTTTCACCATGTTGGCCAGGCTGGTCTCAAATTTCTGACCTCAAGTGATCCTCCAGCCTTGGCCTCCCAAAATGCTGGGATTACAGGCGTGAGCCACCGCACCCAGCCAGTGTGAGCTAATTAAGCCTCTTTTCTTTATAAATGACCCAGTCTCAGGTAGGTCTTTATAGTAATGTGAGAACAGACTAATACACTAAGAGTCCCTTTGTAACCTTGGAGCCCATCTCTGGTTCTACAACCTGCCCTACAGGTAGCTCACTACAGCAGGCATGTTTCCCCTTTGCTTCACACACCACAATGGCAGCTTATCACAGTAGGTGCTCAGCAGTGTGGCTAGGGGCCAGTTGCTGGCTGTGAGCTCTGCTTTACACACACCACTGCTATTCCTTACAGCAGCCCTGAAAGAGAGGTGCTATGATTCCGAACCAGGCTCAGAGAGGTCCAGCTACTTACCCAAGATCACACAGCTAGTAGGGGGCAGCCAAGATCCAACCCCAGCCAGCCCTCCTCCAAAGCCTAGGCCCCTTCCACCACATCTTACCGGCTCTGCAGAGTGGCAGGAAGAGACAGGTAAATGCATCTCATACCCATTTCTTAAGTAAGGCATAATAACAATAAAATGATTAAAGCAACAGCTGGGGGAAACGCTTCAGTGGCTAAGAACAGAGCAGCCAGCTGCAGGGAGAGATGACCAATGACAAGCGCTCTAGCAGTTTTTGTGCTAATAGTGAGATGGACTGACTTTGGAAATGGAAAAGGAAGACAGTGAGAGAGGAAAGGGCCAAAGCGGACAGAAAAATGAAAGATGCTGGCTGGGCATGGTGGCTCATGCCTGTAATCCCAGCACTTTGGGAGGCTGAGGCAGGTGGATCACCTGAGGTCAGGAGTTTGAGACCAGCCTGGCCAACATAGTGAAACCCTCATCTCTACTAATAATACAAAAATTCGTCGGGCATGGTGGTGTGCACCTGTAATCTTAGCTACTCAGGAGGCTGAGACATGAGAATCGCTTGAACCCGGGAGGCGGAGTTTGCAGTGAACTGAGATCGTGCCACTGCACTCCAGCCTGGGTGACAGCAAGGCTGTCTTAAAAAAAAAAAAAAAAAGACGCTGAAATCCTCCAGGATTCACAGGGTTCACTCTATGGATGGATCAAAGGGGCTGGCAGTTCTACAGCCCCTTCCCATATAGCATTTGTCATTGGGAACTGTTCCCTCACCCTGGGCAAGAAAAACCTTATTAACTTCACTGACACTTTCCAGCAACAAATGTCACTTCTGTTATTTAGCACACTGAGGGAAGAGCAAATGGTCCTCTCATGGGCACCAGGAATGCCCATGCCCCCTCCATGAATTAGTGGACATTCTCTAGGAAAATTTGCATTAGTTTTTAAGCAGGGGCAAAGATAATTCGAATTCAGCCTGGCTGCTTCAGTGGAAGGAAATTTACCTGGACTCAGAGCCTTCTCTGAGAGATGCATGTTTGTTGTTTTTGCTTTTGTTTTGATTTATTTTTCTCCTTGAGGGCAAGTCCTAGTCATCAGGCATGAGACAACCCTAGCTCTTATGAGAGGTGACCACTCGACCTTAGCATTGGTTACTCAGCACAGGCAGCTGTGAACCCTGCGAGGCAGAGCTCGCACTATGCAAAGCAGAATGATTTATCAAAGACACTGAAGCAAGGGTCTCCCAGGAGGAGATGGGCAGGAGGCTGCAGGGAAAGAGTTCTCACTACAGAAGAAAGTGGGAATGCTCTGGAAAGCTGCTGCTGAGGGGACGCGTGTGTAAAACAGATCACGTGTCCCCATGACCGAAGTCTGTCATCTGACAGGCCAAACCTTCATTTCTTGGGATCTCAAATATCGATGCTTCCTGGCCAAACCTCTCCCGTGAGATGGCACCTCTGGCCGGGTGAGTCTGAGGGCCCATCTCCAGGTGGCCCAGACACTGGAGGGAGGTGATGTGGGCACATCATCTGCGGGGATCTGCGGGGGAAGGACACCTGTGCTAGCCCAGCTTTGCCATGAACCTGCTGTGTGACTCTGGGGACGTAACTGTACCACTCTGGGCTTAGTGACCACATTTCTCAAGTGGCTCTGGCATCTGTTAAAATGCCCAACTCGTGGTCCTTAACACCTTGTGATGCTGGCACCTCTCTGCAGACTTTTCTCAATGTAACCTCAGAAGTTGGGGAGGACTGGGGAGAAGGGAGGTCCTGCAGGGAGGAGAAAAGGGAAAGTGGGTGACTCCGCTGAAGGATGTCACACATTTGGGGGCTGCTCCCGACAGTTTTACCTTTCTCTTTGGGCCCCTCCTTTCTCTTCCCTCTCAGTCTCCTTGTCAGATGGTTGATGGGGATCACTGGGAGTTGGGGTGACTGTCAGGAAGGCAGAAAGGGGGTTTGGGCAGCAGGTGGGAAGTGGGGCCAGGTGGCCTCTCCGGGTTCTCCCACCTCACAGTTCTGGGGAGTTCAGGGTTCTGCAAGCAGAGTGATCCTTAATTAATAAACAGCAGGGCCGGCTCGGGCTCCACATCAGGAAAACTGCAGTCAGCCACGCTGGGCCACCTGCCCTCTGCAGAGCCCACGCAACAGCGCAGTCATTAAAGCTGAACTGAGCCCTCTGAGGACTGGTGGGAACATCTCTGAACACTGAAGTTCTGCATCTGAAAGAGAAGCCTAGGAATGCCTTGCTGCTTCTCTGGGTGTGGAGACTGCCCCCAAAGAGCAGGGCCCCGGGGCTGTGCTCTCAGTCCCTCCGGGAATGTGGGGATGAGCTGAAAAGCGGGAATTCTGGAGGAACCAGAGACCACCATGGTGGGCTGACTGGGACAGGACTGTGGGCAGGGTGTGAATCCGCCCACGGAAGTTACTCTAGGGAAGGCCTCCCTTTCAAACCAGCAGTGCCACCTGGCCCGGAGCGGCTGGGAGGATGAAATGTGGTCATCTGGGTGAAAGCACTAAGAGAAAAGAGAGTGTTCTGGTTGTTTTTGATATAAAAGGATTTGGCATCAAGATCGTCAAATGACATCAGTCAGCCTCACCTCAGGGAACATGTCCATTGAGGTCTCATTGGAAATGCAGGGACCAGGGTGGCTCATGGGCTAGTCTGGGTTGTCACAGACCATGACAAGGAGTAGACACTTCAGCACACTAGCCCACCTCCCTTCTCCTCCTACCCACCCCCTCTGACTCTAGGAGAGCACTCTAAAGTGCTGTGTTCAGTTACATGCCTTATATATGCTGAACACACACACACTCACACACATGCTCACAGACACACTGCACACACACGCTCACATGCCACACACATGCACCACACACACAACACACATGCTCACACACACCACCCACACAGACACATCACACACACATGCTCACAAACCACACACATATCACAACACACCACACACGCTCACAAACCACACACATATCACAACACACCACACACGCTCAAACATAATCACACACTCATACATGCCCACCACACACACATCACATGCTCACACACACACCACACACACCTCACACACACCACACGTCACACATACACACCACATACCTCACACACACACTACACACAGACTCACACACATGCTCACACAGCACACACCCCCATACCACACACACACACTCATGCTTACACACCACACACACCTCCATCCCCCCACACTTTGCACACACACACACACACACACACTCCAATCTCTAACATGACAGGGTTAGGCCAGATCAGAGCTTTTGTGACCAGGGACATTCATCATGCCTGCCAGCATCACTTGAGGAGCCTTTTAAAAGAACCCTTCTTCCGGACATTCTCATCCTTTCCAAGTGTGCTGACGCCTGAGCATATACATGCATTTAATCTTTTTAAAAAAGTAATTGGCTGGGAAGGGTGACTCACGTTTTAATCTCAGCCCTTTGGGAGGCCGAGGCAGGAGGATTGCTTGAGCCCGGGAGTTTGAGACCAGCCTGGGCAACATAGAAAGATTCCATCTCGATAAAAAAAAAAATAACTGGGCATGGTGGCATGTGTGCCTGTAGTCCCAGCTACTCAGGAGGCTGAGGTGGGAGGATTGCTTGAGCCTGGGAGGTTGAGGCTGCAGTGAACCATGATTGCACCACTGCACTCCTGCCTGGGCAACAGAGAGAGAAACCCTGTCTCGAAAAAAAAAAAAAAAAAAAAAGGTTAAAAAGTAATATTTAAGCATGGCAATACAAAATTAATAGTATCCATAAATGGAAATGACATCTCCCTCCACCCAGTTTCTCCCTGCCAGAGGCCACCACCGAAACTGCATTCTCATTCTTCCTTCCAGAGTTAGGCTGTCTCTGTGTGGACTCAGTCGCATGCGCTGGCCTTCCCTGCACGCAGAGGACAGTGCACAGTACCCGCCTTGTTCCTCACTGCTTTTCTCACTGACCTGCAGGATCTGAGGGGCACCCGCAGCAGCGCAGAGGGACCGCTCCATTCCGTCAGAGGCCACACTTATTTCACCAGTTCCATCCTGATGTTTTCCAGACTTCTGCATAACAGATGATTCACCGGTGTGTACCCCCATGGATGCCTCTGCTCACATAGAAAGGGTTAATTCTTGGAAGCTGCAGTGCTGTCAAAGGGCATCTGACAGATCAGCCACCCTCTGCTCCAGGGGTGTGGTCTTCCTCTCCCACCCATGATGCGCGCCAGCCTGGCTGCCCACACCCTCAGATCCTTGAGCAGCAGCGTCTCGCTGTGGTTTTATCAGCAGTCTTTTTAAATTTAATTTTATTTTTTTCTGTCACTTGCCTGGATGGAATCAGCAGTCTTTTTATTATGAGGGAGATCAAGCACCTTTTCATGCTAAATCCCTCCTTTTTTTACCCTTTTCCTGTGAGCTACCTGTTTTTCTCTTTTATCAGGCCTGGATATTTTGGGGCAATGCTGGGCTGTCCTAGTATCCCCTGCCTGTTCCAGTTGGCCCAGCCTCCTTAAAGCTCCAACAGTGTGGATTCTGTGAGCATCACGAAAGCCCAAGGGTGGGGGGTCTCTCCAGGTGTCAGAGAGCCAATGGTGAGCGAGAGAACCCCCCCGCCAGGGCAGCAGAGAAGCCTCATGCCCACCAGTGCCAACGGCCTGGCATGGGGGCAGCCCTCTTTGTACAGGAAAATGGGCCACATTTGTCTTTAACATTTGCTCCTTGTCCAAAGCATTTTAGAGTGTGATGGACATGAAATGATGGAGACAGTGTGCATCTACTTCCCTTGAAAGCTCCTCCAGCGAATCCAGAGCCAGCATCTTCCTGTAGCATTTGCCCCTCCCTCCTTTTCAGGCCTGCGGTAACATCTCCTCCTGCAGAACCTGGGCCCTGCCATCCTGCCATCAAAGGGTGGAGAGCCTGACGGACTGTGAAATTCCCAGGGAAGGTTCAGGTATCAGAAATGCACTGAAGAACCACCTGAGCTCACTCTGTTAATGGCGATATTTCACGTGAAATATCTGGAAGGGTTGGTAACTGATATGGTAACAAATCTCATCTTGAATTCCCGCAAGTTGTGGGAGGGATCTGGTGGGAAGTAACTGAATCATGGGGGCAGGTCTTTTCTGTGCTGTTCTCTTGATAGTGAATAAGTCTAACGAGATCTGATGGTTTTAAAAAGAGGAGTTCCCCTGCACAAGCTCTCTCTCCCTCTCTGTCTGCTGCCATCCATGTAAGATGTGGCTTGCTCTTCCTTGCCTTCTGCCATGATTGTGAGGCTTCCGCAGCCACGTGGAACTGTAAGTTCAATCAAACCTCTTTCTTTTGTAAATTGCCCAGTCTCGGGTATGTCTTTATCAGCAGAGTGAAAATGGACTAATACAGTAACTTAGCCTGGAGGTCCTGATTAACAGCTAACGCCTCCACCCTTACACACAGCTTCTGTTTTGTAGTAAGTGCTCAAATGACTGTTGAAAGAAGAAATCATGAACAACTGTCTGACTGCCCTCTCTTTTGTCTAGAGGTAGTACAGTTCAAATTGGTTTGGTGGTACTGTGTTTACAAAGTCCACTTTCTGACAGCTCCAACCAACTTTCTTGAAAATTTCAAAAGCCTCTGTTTTTTTTTTTTTTTTTTTTTTGAGACAGAGTCTCGCTCTGTCGCCCAGGCTGGAGTGCAGTGGCATAATCTCGGCTCACTGCAAGCTCCGCCTCCCGGGTTCACGCCATTCTCCTGCCTCAGCCTCTCTGAGTAGCTGGGACTACAGGCGCCCGCCACCATGCCCGGCTAATTTTTTTGTATTTTTTAGTAGAGACGGGGTTTCACCGTGGTCTCGATCTCCTGACCTCGTGATCCACCCGCCTCGGCCTCCCAAAGTGCTGGGATTACAAGCGTGAGCCACAGCGCCCAGCCTCAAAAGCCTCTTTCTTTGGGCCTGGGAACTAGGTTGGCCAAATAAAATACAGGAGACCCAGTTAAATTTAAATTTCAGGTGAACAACAAGTAATATTCTTGGTGTGTGTCCCAAACACTGCATGGGGCATACTTACTGTTTTTGATTCCTGTGGCTGCTGTAGGAAATGACCACAAACTTGGTGGCTTAAAACAACAGATATTCATTCCCTCACACTTCTGAAGGCCAAAGTCCAAAATCAGGATCACTAGGTTGAAGCTAAGGTGTCAGCAGGACCACACTCCCTCTGGAGCTCCAAGAGAGAATTGGTTCCTGGCCTTTTCTGGCTGCTGGTGGCTGCCAGCAGTCCTTGGCTTGTGGCCACATCACTCCAGTCTCTGCCTCCATCACCACATTGTCTTCTCTTCTGTGTTTTCCATCTCCCTCTTCCTTCCTCTTACAAGGATGAGTGTGACTGCATTTAGGACCTGCCTAGATAATACAGGATAATCCCCTCATCTCAAAATCCTTAATTTAACCACATCTGCAAAGACCCCTCTTCCAAATAAGATCACATTTACAGGTTCTGGAGATTAGGACCTGATATCTTTGAGGGACATTATGCAGCCTATGCCAATTATTTGTTGTTATCTGAAATTCTAATTTACATAAATGCCCTGTGTTTTAATTTGCTAATTCTGATAGCCCTACCTGGGACCACACCTATTAGGAGACAGAAAGGATTTTCCTTCAATTGGTCACCACCCTTCCTTGTGTGGTGGGGAGAGGCCCAGTCCACAGACCCAACCCTGTTCATCAAGATCTTTTATCTTTGAAGTGGGGCTTATAGTTTACAGTGGCATTCCAGTTTTCAGGAGAATCTAAGGCATTCGGCGTAACTTTTGAACAGATCATGGCTAACAGTGCATGTATTCCCACTTTTAGCATTCAAAACTCCAAATGCAGACCTGTTCCCCTCCACCCTCCAGGAAGGTGGAAAGATGAACAAATAAATATATAAATTATGCATCTGTTCCTCTTTCTGTTCTCAAGTCTCTGTAAGAAAGGCCTTTTTTTGTTGTTGTTTGTTTTTTTGAGAACAGGTCTCATTCTGACGCCTAGGCTGCAGTGCAGTGGCGCCATCATGGCTCGCTGAAGCCTCAATTTCCTGGGCTCAAGTGATCCTCCTGCCTCAGCCTCCCGAGTAGCTGGGACTACAAGCGCACACCGCCATGCCCAGCTAATTTAAAAAAAAATTTTTGTAGAGACAGGGTCTCCCTATGTTGCCCAGGCTGGTCTCGAACTCCTGGCCTCAAGTGATCCTCCCATCTTGGCCTCCTAAAGCGCTGGGATTCCAGGCATGAGCCAGTGCACCTGGCCCTGTTTTTGTCATTTGAGACAGGTTCTCGCTATATCGCCCAGGCTAGTTTCAAACTCCTGGGCTCAAGAGATCCTCCTGCCTCAGATTCCCGAGCAGCTGGGACTACAGGGGCAGCCACTCACCAGTGTGGCCTTAGGGTTTTTGTAGTTGATATTGAACTCACCCACTCATCCATTTATTCACTCATGAATCAATTACTGAGTGCTTATTCTGTGCCATGCGCTATGCCCGGCACAGAGGACACAAAGATGAATAAAGCATCTCCCTGCGATGGGCGAGTGAGGGAGGCTGGATCCCTGGGGAAGCCCAAAGAGTGGAATTAGACAACGTTGTGGAAATTAAACACAAATAACGGGCACTAGTGATGTGAAGGCAGCATGATTCCATTTGATGTGAAACTAGAAGGATAGAAACTCATTTACCAATTATCTTTAAATTCTAACAACTATTTTTAGCCTTTAGATGTGGAAAAAATAATTTGTATTACAGGATGTGTTACCTAACTGTCTGCTTTAACATGATGGTGGTTTTCCTCCTTCTGCCTTCTAGATCCCTGGAAATGTGGGTGCATATGAGGCTCCCTCCGCCTCCTCCCACGGCCATATGAGCTGCCGCCTCCTAGGAGAACCTGGCAGGCCGGCAGCACCCCCAGCTCCCCAGTTCAGCCCAGAAGGGGGCTGCTTGGACTCCGAGGTTTCTCCCTTCACCCGTGGCTGCCTCCTGTCCCCATGACTACAGTGTGGTGAGCACTTTTTGTATAAATTACGCCTCCCTGCAAATATATCTTAGAGTTTTTCTTTTTTTTTTAAGGAAAAAGCCATCTGTTGATTTATTTATCATATGGTATAAATTCTCAAGCTGAAATTCCAGGTCTCTGCCCTATGAAAAACAAAACAAAAGCAAAAACACTTTTTTCTTTGTCTTTGGGGGAGAAAACCAGTGAGGCACTGGCAGTTTAATAAAGGGTAGGACCCCTAGGCTAAAGCAGTGAATGAGAAAAGTAGGGGGAAGACCATGTCCCAGGGAGCAGAAGCCTGGGCGTGAGAAGCACAAGTCTTGGGTTCGAATCCCCTACAGGCCTCAAATTAGCCACGGGACTCCAGGTGCCACTTGACTTCCCTGAATCCCACTGAACCTCCCTGAATCTCAATGTCCTAACCTGTAGAAGAGGGGAAGGAATTTTTCACTCACAGGCTCATGTCAAGAATCAAATGAGATCATATAAACTGTAAAGTACTATCCACTTGTTAATAATTTGGGGAGTGGGGGGACCTCCCAGCACCCTGAAATCACATCGTGTGGGCTACCCAAGTGTGAGGCTACCCCGTGCCTGTGTGTTTCCAGTGCCCCCATATCACTCTCCTGTCTCAAACACCTAGAGGTTGACATCCAAATAACAATATTAAAGTGACTCAGATTTATTATTTTTTTGCAATGGAGTCTTACTCACTCTGTCGCCCAAGCTGGAGTGCAGTGGCGCGATCTCAGCTCACTGCAACCACTGCCTCCCAGGTTCAAGTGATTCTCGTGCCTCAGCCTCCCAAATAGCTGAGATTACAGGTAGTGCACCACCAGGCATGGCTTTTTTTTTTTTTTTTGAGACAGAGTCTTGCTCTGTCACCCAGGCTGGAGTGCAGTGGCACCATCTCGGCTCACCACAACCGCCTCCTGGATTCAAGTGATTCTCTCCTGTCTCAGCCTCCCTAGTAGCCAGGATTACAGGCACATGCCATCATGCTTGGCTAATTTTTATGTTTTTAGTAGACACGGGGTTTCACCATGTTGGCCAGGCTGGTCTCAAACTCCTGACCTCAGATGACCACCTGCCTCGGCCTCCCAAAGTGTTGGGATTACAGGCATGAGCCACCACACCCAGCCTAATTATTTGTATTTTTAGTAGAGACAGGGTTTTGCTATGTTGCCCAGGCTGCTCTTGAACTTCTGGCTTCAAATGATCTGCTTGCCTCGGCCTCCCAAAGTGCTAGGATTACAGGAGTGAGCCATCACGCCCAGCTGACTTCGATTTTTTATTGGGACTGACCTTCTAATTAGTCCAGATTGGATCAATATTTGTGTATCCAGAAATCCAGGTAGTCCCAAGTGTTCTCTGCACATTGTGGGCCCAGTAGGAGGCAGGGCTTATCCCACTGGAAGGTGGCAGTCTCAGGAGCCTTAGTAGTGGAGCCCCCATGACATGGGGTCCAGGTGTCGATCTCTCTGTTGCCATTGGGCAGCCCAGGGCACACTGGTTGCATCTGTTCCCCGGGCACAGGGTGTTCATGGTCTAAGGCTATGACCAGTGTGCCCTGGGCTGCCCAATGGCGACAGAGAGATGCCCTCTGCCCAGCTCCTAATTTTGCACTCAGCACTGTGTGCCAAGGTGCCCACACTCTGCAGTTCCCTCTGGGATCCACGGGGGCCTATGCAGGCCATGCTCAGGGCCAGGACTGACGATACTGTCTCCAGGTGGCTCCACCCTTCAGTTTTGGGTGCTTCTAAAACTTTTCTTGAAGAATGACTCAGTACTCACCCTTAATACAATTTATAGGCTGAAATGATCCCTCTGCCTGCTCCACCTGCTCCAAACCCTAATGAAACAGAAACTAGGGTGGGATCTCACATATGGTATCTTCACTTTGTAGCTGGTGGATTTTTTAAAATGTGGAGGAGAAGGTGGGAGGCAAGACCAGAACTGAGAAATGACTCTTGCTTTTAGTTAGAGGGAGGGTGGCTGTGGGAAGTGTATTTCAATGCCATAAAAGTACCCTGGGAGGTTGCAAATTCTAAGTAATTCGATATGCATAACCCCAGCCTCAGCTGTGTGAGCTCCTCCCTTCTCTGTTCCCCATCACTCCCCCTTTTCCTGGTCCCAGAGTGTGAACCACATTGGTGTAGACATGGGGAAAGTAAAGTGGATTTTTGAGGAAGGAGGATCAGGCAGTGTAGCCCAACAGACCAGAAAATACAGACTCAGTCTCCTCACCTCCCCTCTCACTGTGACCCTTTTTCTTAACAGCAGAGGGCTGACTTTGTCTGCCTTGCTCAGGGAAACCGCCCCACTTTTAATTAAATTTCTCCCTGTAGACGCTGTCTGGGAAGCTGAATGTCATCTTCCCTGGGCTTACCCGCCGGGCTCCTCTCATCCACATCTTCCAGCCTCTAGCCACATGGACCCCTCCGGAAAGCGTGTGTGTGTGTGGGGTGTGTGTGAACATTTTTCATGCTTGATGTGAGCCGGAAGAAAAATGAGCTTCTCTATTTGATCAGTGTGGACCTGCCCACAGCACTAAATTTGGTTCTGCCGTCACCAGCGCCATGAAGCAGCAGCCTGGTTTAGAGGCTTGCCTTCGGTTTCACATAATTTCTCCAGGCTCATGTTACATTTGACCCATTCACAGAGGCTGGAGGGCATGGCTTCTCCAGTCCTTAGCACTGAAGACGTGTCTTTTGGCTTCCGCACAACTAGCACAGGCAGTGGAACCAGATGGGGGATGCTCTGAGGTTGCAGAGGCAGGAAGGCAAGCGGGGGAGAGCTTGGGCCTGGACAGAGGCATGATCTGGCTCCCTCCCCAGCTGTGAAATCTCTGAGCCTCAGTTTGCTTCTCTGCAAAATGAGGATAATAATCCCCACCTCGCTGGGACTGAGGATTAACGAGGCAATGGTTTTAGTAGAATAATCCACTGCTGCTATTATTATCAGCATCTTCGTATAGCAAAACTCATTTGGACCAATGGGGAGTGTGTTAAGTTGGTCTGAAGTAGGGCAAAGGAACGATTATAGAATGTTTTAAAGGAAATGTGTTTTTCATTATTTCCAAGTATATAGAGTACTGGAACTGAGTGCTAGGAGGTGGAGAACTGACTTGATTTAAATAAGGAGAGCTCATTTGACATCGGCATGTTTGATTTCTCAGTACCCAACTGTGTTAATAAAGAGGGTTTTGAGCTATCTATGTGTCCAGCTCTGTGACTGGAGAAGGAAAGTCACGTAAGACACAGTCCTTGCCCTCATAGGACGTGCAGCCTGTGGGCAGATGAGTCCTACACAGGAAGCGGGGGCAAGAAGGAAACTGTGAGGCACTGGGGAGCGCGGCGCTGCCACAGGTGAGAGGAAACGTGTAGCCTCTGGACCTTGAGTGCCAAGGCTGGGGAAAGCTTCAGGGAGGATGGACACTGAGGAAGGTCAGGGCGATTTAAATAGTGGGTGGGGCAGGGAGAGAGGGGCAAGGCTGCCATGGGTGAGCAATGGGCAGAAAGAGCACGGCGTCTATGAAGGAGCCACAGGGCAGGCTGGCAGGAAGCGGGAGGTGGGACTGGGCAGGGAGGTGAGCCAAGGTGTGGGGACCTGGGCAGGCAGCTCGAGGCCAGCTTGGCTTAGCAGGCGATGCCCGTGGCAGGACCACACTTGGAGAGGGCCAGCGCAGGTGATGGGGTTGCTCTGGGAAGAATTTGGCAATGGCACGCAAAACGGATTGGATATGAATTTTGGAATTGAAACAGGGAACAACTCATTATCGCTTCCATAAGGATCCAAGGGTGAGATGATAAGGCCTAAAATCATTTTATCACTGGTGAGAGTGTAACTGGAAAGAGAGGGGCAAACTGAGGCAATGCCTGGAAGAAACTGGCAGGTCTGTTCCAGGATGTAGAGGGAAAAGAGCTTAAGGCTCCATGGCTTGCCACATTCGGGACTGGAAGATGGCAAATTCCAGGGACCGAAGTGCACAGACCAGGTGGTAATGGGGGCAGCATTTTACTAAAACACAAGGCTATGGGGCCACTGGACACCCAGGACTGGCACTCAAACCTGGCCATGCTAGAGAAAAGACGGGCCATTGTCAGGGTGGGGGTTATGCATACACCCTGAAATACCTCCCACCATCCACGCTCCGGAGAAACCCTCCATTCACAGGGTGAAGGCAAACTGACTTCAGCCCTGCTCTGGCTCAATTCAAATTCCAGGTGCAAGCAGTTCAGTTAACGAGCCTGCCCCGTGCCTTTGCCACCAAACAGTTGTCAGAATATTACACCACCCAAGTCAACGCCTGGCTTTAATTTAATCACTCATGCCTTAATCGATTCCTGTCACATGCTAAACACTGTGAGTGGTGGGGAGAGGCTCCTCCTGGGCATAATTAGAACATGAGATTCTGTACCAAGTCCCTGTCTGGTTAGGAAGAAACTGAAAACTCCAGAAAAAAACGGAAATGCTCCCAGGAAATTCCATTCAAGGGTCCTGACTTGAGCCCAGAAGGAAGCCCCAGCCCTTCCCCAGAGAAGTCAGCACTGGCAGGGGCTGGAAATCACTTGAGATCATGCTCAAGGCACCCCCACCCACTGTCTGGCACCCTGGTTTGGGTCTCCTTCCTTCCAAAGAAGGGGACAGACAAGATCAGTGCAGGCTGGGCTGTGGCCACCCATGCATCCCTCCTGGGCACGGACCCTGCTGGCTCAGCCCTCACCCCTAGGAACCAGCTGCACCGTCTGACTGGCGCTAAGGGAGCCAGGTGGCAGCAGCTATACTATTTCAGGTCAGGCTAAAGTCAGCCCACCAAAGACTTCAGATCAGCACCTGACTGCGGCTCCCGGGAGGCATCCCCCAGCCCTGCAGCACTTCTGAGAAGCTCAAAGGAATTCTCTTAAGTTGTTTTATTTCAGTTCTATGACTATGCGAAGAGAAGAAACACCACATTATCGTCCATTCTGAGGGGGAAGACGGCATAATCTCCATTTCTCAGATGGAAATATGGAGGCATGGGAAATCTTAATCTTGGCCAAAAATCTCTTAGTTGACAAATGAATTCAGGGCTTGGCAACCCTAAGCAGCCAGGGATAAGAGGGGCCCACAAAATGAGGGAGTGGCTCGCTTCTGGAATTCAGTCTTGCTGGTAACAAACGATAAGATCTTTTTAAAAGTCTTTTTATTTTTATTTTTTTAACTTGGCTCAGATTGTCAACTTATAACATGAATCCTACTGATTAAAAATTTTTTCTTGCATTTCTCATCAGCCATCAAACATTGGTTCATGATTATTTATAGCACTTTAGTGACATTGAAAGGGATTTATTTCAATTTATTCAGTCTTTATTAACACTGCACAGGGAACACAGTGCAGCCGCCGCTGGCCTTTTCTCAGGCACAGCTGAGATGCTAAGAAGGGAGGAACTTCACCACTAAAGGAAGAACTGAACCCGGTGGAGAGAAGCCCAGGAGGCAAGTTATCCCTATAGGATTATCCAGGAAAAATATTAAATAGGTTTTAATAAGGTTCAGGTGAGTTTATGAATGATCACTCCATTATTCAAGCGGATTTAGGGATGTTCTGCAAAATCCTCCGTTTCTAAGCTGGCCTCATGAAGACCAGCAGCAGAGGCAGAGGCTGAGCCGCTGCACTGGGGATTGAGGCCAGCGTGGAATTTCCCCTGCTCATAGGGAGAAGACAAGACAGAAAACGGATGGTGGGAGGGCTGGTGACTCTTCCAAACGACTATTCCTGATGTTTCCTGGCAATGAGCAGCTATGAAAGGGACAGGTTCACATGCGACTACACCATGACTTTTGCTGTGCCCCAATGTAACAGGAGGTTATAGACAGCAGTTTTATTTGCATATATAACCTTTGCTTGTCTTATTAACATATTGCTGATTTAAATTCTGATACATTGTCAAAGTAGAAAGCTGTTCAGGTTTTCAGCAAGCCCAGTATAAAAAATGCAGGCATGCAAAAAATAGGTAGTGAATATTCACATTTAAATACATGTAAATATAAACAGAATTTAAAAAAATAAGTTTAGAGACAGGGCCTTGCTGTGTTACCCAGGCTGGAGTGCTGTGGGACAATCACAGCTCACTGTAGCCTTGAACTCCTGGGCTCAAGCGATCCTCCTGCTTCAGCCTCCCAAGTAGCTAGGGCTATAGACGCATGCCATCATGCCCAGCTAATTTTTACAGTTTTCTTTTGTAGAGACAGGGTCTTGTTTTGTTGCCCAGGCTAGTCTCAGACTCCTGGCTTCAAGTGATCCTCCCACAGTGCTGGGATTACAAGTGTGAGCCACTGAGCCTGGCCTCATTTATATATATATATATATATACATAAAACCAAAGAGATTCTTTTTTTTTTTTTGAGATGAAGTCTAGCTCTGTCCCCCAGGCTAGAGTGCAGTGGCACAATCTCAGCTTACTGCAAGCTCCGCCTCCCGGGTTCACGCCATTCCCCTGCCTCAGCCTCTCGAGTAGCTGGGACTACAGGCGCCCGCCACCACGCCCGGCTACTTTTTTGTATTTTTAGTAGAGACGGGGTTTCACCGTGTTAGCCAGGATGGTCTCGATCTCCTAACCTCATGATCTGCCCGCCTCGGCCTCCCAAAGTGCTGGGATTACAGGCGTGAGCCACCGCACCCAGACTGTCTGATGTTGCCGTGAATAATTACCCAGGAAGTCTCTTTTTGAGGGACAGGCCATGGGAGGGGGATAAGGTAAGACAATAGTTTGGTGCCACTGTTCAATTAAGAACAACTGGAAACAGGTACCCCTGAAATGACCTGCAAATCAATGGCAGAACTGGATCCGATCCAGGACAACTCTGTTGACACAGGATTTAGAACGCTGGCTCCAATTCAGGAGGAGGAGCTGTCCTTTACGCTGGGGGAGGAGCACCGTCCCAGGGTTCCATGAATTGGTCCTTCCCAGCACTTCGTTCTTGGCATTCTGTGGCGTCTGTAGAGCACATGACAAGCAATTACGAAGCCGGGGGTCTTCTAATATCCTTGCTGTCCCAGGGAGGAGGACACAAGCATGAAAGTGCATCCCTGGACTTTTTGTGGTAAAACTGCAGACTTAGATCCCAAGACAACATCACCAGCCTTCTCAGTAAAACAGAAAACTGGGCCATAGGCTGGAAGGAAAACCAGCAGCTGGGACCAGAGATAATTATGTCCCTCTTCTCTTTGATGCCTGGATTTAGCAGTAGGGTGGACGGGGCCAAAGGAGAGGAATGAATGAAACATTATTATCAATGGCTTCAGATTTAATTCTCACTTGCTGATTTAAAACTGTTTTTAGCGTTGGACATTGATCTAAGACTCTTTCCTCAGGGGAGTTAATAGAGCAAAGGGAATTTAAACTTATTTTCAGTCTGATGGGGAGGATTTTGTAGTGCCCTCTTAAATTGGGATTCTGTGTGAATGACTTCAAAGTGCTGTGCTAGTCCTGGCAGACAGACAGAAGATGGGCAGGGAGAACGCCCACCTTTTACTTATTTAAAAGTTTCCCCAGTAGGTGTTCTTCTGATACCCTGTAAGAGTAAGACATGAAGGTCTGTAAACATGCAAGGCCGGGGTCCACACAGCCTGATCTGCAGTCAGGACTGCCTCTTATCACAGCCAAGCACTTACTAAAGGTCATCTGTGCCCATTCAAAATCTTCTATGTACACCAGACTTGCTATAATAATCACATACCCTAAATAAGGTGCAAGCTGGCCGGGCGCGGTGGCTCACCCCTGTAATCCCAGCACTTCGGGAGGCCGAGGTGGGTGGATCACTTGGGTCAGAAGTTCGGGACCAGCCTGGCCAACATGGCGAAACCCCATCTCTACAAAAACACAAAAATCAGCCAAGCATTATGGTGTGTACCTGTAGTCCCGGCTACGGCGGAGGCTGAGGCAGAATTGCTTAAACCCTGGAGGTGGAGGTTGCAGTGAGCCAAGATCGCGCCATTGCACTTGAGCCTGGGCAATAGAGCGAGACTCCATCTCAAAAAAAGTTAAAAAAAAATAAGGTGCAAGCTGATGGAGTACAAGTGCAGAGGGAAAGATAAGCTCTTCAAATCATTCAATGATTTTAAGAAAATTAAGTTGAACGTTTTGGAAAGACTTCATAAAGGTGAGTAATATTTACTATCAAATGGGATGGTAAAGACCATGAAAAAAAAAAAAAGTAAAATCCCCAAAGGATTCTGCATTCAGATGACTCCACAATGTAAACCCAAAATCCAAACTGAAATCGGAGGACCCAGACAGTGCATTATTAATGCAGCATAGGCAAAACAGACAAGAAATTTCAACTGGCTGATCCAGACACCAAGAGAAGACCTGAGCCCTGTGTCAAAAGATGGGTGAACGAATTCACATTTATATAGTTTCGGTTAAAGTAAAATCTTGGAAATCTATGTGTATCATTTAAGTGATTTTCTGATATAATAACTTTTTAAAACTGATATATTGTTATTCAGTCTTGATTTAAGGGATAAGAAGGCTTCTTGGGCCTAATTTATTAATTCATAAATGACTATACTTACTGGATACATGGAATTCCTAAGATTCAGTACGCCACAAGTTTGCTTTATTCAACCCTTTTCTAGTTTACTTTCAACCAACCACCCTGAAATCTGTTTGCCAGTTTACCAACGTCAGCACTCTGTTGAATTACTTCATTTATAAAATCTCTTCTTTACTTCCTTCGCCTTCCCTGACTGCCATTACTTTCTCAATCAGCCTTCACTTTTTATTCAACGAGTAAACTGGAAAGATCTCTGAACCCGATGTACTAAGCCAGGTCACCCTGCCCGGGATGGCTGGAGGGAGGGCAGGTCGGTTTGGGCTGGTAGAGAGCGTGTAGTTTATTCCTGGCATGGAGTGGATTTCAGGAAGAAGATGAGGCAGGGACAGCAGATGACAAATCTCCGCTTGCCTGTGGCAAGAGTTCTGTGTGTACATTTAAACATGGGTGTGTGCAATTTTCAGAGGATCCACTTCTGCCCAAACAGTTTGGTGCAGGGGAGCTGGGCAGTTGCCGAGTTTTCCTATCTCGATCCCTACTCAGTGTAACAATTTATCTGTACAACTGATTCCATCACCAGGATCTTTAGACCCCTCTGCTCATTCAGCCAATCACAAGCACTTATCCACAGGACACCGCCAATGATGCCATTTACTAAGCAGTTACTATGTGCTTGGCCCTAGTGAGTACCGGGTTAGCTTGTTTGAACCCCATGGCAACCCGTGAGACAGGTACCATCATACTCCAAGTTATGGATGACAAAAAACTCTCCAAGCAGCTAAACAACATGGCTTAGGTCTCACAGTGAGCAGGGAGCTGGGACTTGTGCCCAGGAGGCCCGATCAGAGCCTACCTCCTTAACCATTAGGCCAAACTGCCTCCACATGCAGAACACTGCCCTGCACTGGGGACCTGGGGGAGGGGTAACAGTGCCTGATGAAATATAAAAAAAGCAAAGAAAATTCAGGGAATATACCTGGAAGTTGTTCGAGTTTGTATTTTGCTGAAGCCCATTCTATCTGCATGCTTACAGAAAGTTTCCTAACCGGAGAACCCAGAAAGCTCAAAACCTGTCCTGGGCCAGCCTCAAATTCCTCCTCACACTCAGTTGGGAGCCATCTGGGCAGGCAGGGAACCTGGCAGAGGTGGCAGGAGCATGGCACCTGGAGACAGGAAAAGAATTCTTGGACAGCAACCTCTTCGGCAAGGCAACAGGGGCAAGACAGAGGATTCTCAGGTAGCCCCAAGGCACCACAGTATAACGGAATATTTATTGCAAAGCCTGGGCCCCAGGAAGTGAGAAAAGCCTCCCGGGCCCATCTTTGCCAAAGGATTCTTACATGAGGACTTGCCTATGCCCACCCAACTCAACCCACACCCACAATCTCAGAGCTGGCCTCATCAATGGGCGCCAACGCTTTCACCTTTCCAAGGTACAGAACCTAAGCTGGGGATCTGATGTCCCTAAACCTCAGAGACTTGACCTTGGCCACACTGAATCTACATCTTGATCCCCAGTCTTGATTTCCAGCTTTCCCTGGGTCAATCAAACCAGCTGCCTCGTCATATGGCAGAGCAGTCCAGAAACCCTGGATTAGGGAGAAGAGGTTTAAGGACCTTAGGAAGAGATATTTGTTCTTTGTTTTATAAACAGAGCACCAATGTAGAGTGAAATGCCTTGCTCTCTGTGTCAGGGCCAGATAAGAAATTGAGAGCTTTAACTCCACATCTCCCTAACCTTATCCTGGGTCATGCTCCAATTACAGACTCTTGTAAAAATTCATTTGTGAGACAGTGGTTTTGGAATCAATATTCTACTGGGTCAATGTTATAGATCATATTTGGGTTCCCGGACTAGTCCACAATGGCCAAGTAAACCTACATGTGGCTGAGAGGGGAGGGAACTAGTATCAGGCACCCAGCTCCACCACCCACTGGCTCTGTGACCTTTAGCAAGTTACTAACCCTCTCTGCGCTTCAGTTTCCCCATCACGGACATAATAACAGCACCTGCTACATAGGGGAAGTGTTGTGAGGATTAAATGAGATAATCTTAGCAAGCACTTAGAATAGGGCCTCCTAAAAGACACTCAATGAATGTAATTAAGATAGCGGTGCCATTGTCAATCCCAGCAGTGGTGACATTGGGGCTGGGTCATATTTTGATGTAGGAGACTGTCCTGTGCCTTGTAGGATGTTTAACAGCATTCCTGGCCTCTACCCACGAGATGTCAGTAGCACCCTCCCCGAGTTGTGAAAATAAAAACATCTCTCTAGACATCTCAGTGGCCCCCAGTTGCGAACCATGGTTTTACAGGAAAACAGCTGAGAGTCCCTGCTGGAACATAAGGACTCGTCTCCCTGCTGCAGCCCAGCTCGTGAGGCTGGGGTCTTCTCTTCCCGTCACCTGCTGAGGTGCCCCCCAAACACCAGCTCCATGTCACTAGTGGAAGCACCTAACTCCTGGGCATAGCAAGTTAGGAGTGGCCAGCGGGGTGTTTCTGGGAGTGTGAGGGGGCTTTGGGGGTCTCTGAACACGGTGATGAGGAAAGTGGTGGTGGAGGAAGGAGCAGAGTCAAACGCAGTTTCCCATCCGCTTCCCACTATATTTCCCCATTTATCCTTCATGGATAAAATTCATTTGGTATGGACCGAATACCTCTTGTATGTCTAGCACTGCATTAGGCCCCTACGGCTGTTTTTATTTGTTTTTGAGTGATTCTTTTTCAAGGAGGGAGTAAGGAAAATGCTAAATAAATACATCAATAGAAGGCAAGGTCCAGTTGGAAAATTATCACATGTCCAATTGGAAAAATAACACGTGTTCGTACATATAGCCACAGAGCTACTGAAACCACACACATAAATGCTGAGGGAAAGTGGAATAAAACAGTTTCTTTAAATTTTCAACAAATGGACTGTAACAACGGATGTTAAAAAGGCAGAAGGAAAACCACAATCTTAGCACATCTCCAGGCTGGCACTGACCTCCAAGGGCATGAGGGTCAAAGGGCACGTTTAATAGAAAGGCCACTTTTTCCAACCGGCATAAATGATAACCTTTCCTCAATCAAACCGATTCTAAGTTTTCTAGCAATTTATGGGCAGTATCCATTTCTTTTGTTCCTGTCGGAGGAGCAATGCCTGATATTAGAAACCACTTAAAAGCCACGCCCTTCCAGCAGGAACAGTCATGGACTGTCACTCATCCAAAACCCAGCAAAGCCAACAAGCCCCTTCCCCAAATCGTCCAAAGGTGAACCCAAGAGCCAAGTCAGGTTATTGCTGTATAAACATCTGTTAGAGAGGCAAACTTGGCCAAGGAATGGATGAGCTTCAAGAGTCACTCCGGAACTGCGTAGCGGGGGGTAGGGGCGGGGGATACACTTATCTGTTTATCCATTAATTTGTTTATGTAGAGGGAGGATTTGGAAATGGAAAATAAACAATTCTTATACAGTAAATATAAGGAGCCATCACAAAACACAAAATGACATCCCAGAATCAACCGCGGTAGGAAAGACATTTCCCTGTCTCCTGTAGGATGGGTCAGTTAAGGGGGCGAGGGGGATCAGATAGAACTCAAATTGGTCCTGCTGAGCCTGGAGCCTGAGCGCGCAGAGGGGTGAGCTGGGCAGTCGCTGTCGGAGCCCCCATCATCCCTTCCAGCCTGGACCATTCTGAGACGGAGGTTTGGAGTTACAGGTGTGTGACCGCCAGAGGGTGAGAGGGGTCACTCGCTCGGAATGTAAGAGCTCCCGCCTGCTGGGGATGGGGAGGAGTCGTCGATGGCCCCAGGATCCGTGCCCAGACATTTCCAGAGGCGCAGCAGCTGGTTCAGCACCCCACCGTCATCCGCGCAAAAAAGCTGCATCCCTCGAGGTCCTGGGGCGAAGCCATTTCCTTAAAGCGCGCGCAGAGCCAGGATGGAGTTTCCTACGAAGGACCGTCCCCCTGAGGTTCCTCCATTAACAGCGCCCCCGGCCTTGCCACCGCAGCGGCCCCACCAAAGCGCCAACACATTTCAAAATGGAGCGAAATCGCAGAAGCGCGGAGCGCGCTTTGTTCCCAGCATTGGGCTAAATGCTCTCATCCCCACCGGGCTCCCTTTCCTCCAAAGGCAGGACGTGACATCTCTGCTCGAGAGACGGCAATACGCAGCCGTGGCCGCGGGCTCCCCTTTTCCAGGGCCACCCCGAGACCCTCGCTCCATCTGGAAGGGGAATCCCGCGCCCAGCTCTGTCTGGGGGCGAGGAAGGAGAGAAGATGCTTGAATGGATCCCTGAGCCGCTCTGCAACCCCTCGCGGCGGGCCCAGCCATGCGAGGAGCCTCGCAGCACCCAGGCTCCAGCCCTCTACGGCACCGTCGAGGAGGGTCAGCCTGGTCCCGGGCGGGCAGCCAAGCCATTCCCCATAAATTCAGATCAACCTGGGCGGCCCGCGTGGAGGATTCAGCTCCTAGATGCTCGTTCGTCTCAGAAGTGCGCCCCCCGCACCAGTTTTCAGCGATAGAATTAACCAGAAAACCGCACGTACCAGGTTCATCACAGGAGGGCGAGGCTCGGATTCGTTGGCCAGGAGTTCCCCCTGCCGCCCCAGACTCGGTTTTGGGGGCGCGGTGAACTTGGACACAGGTGAAATTTATTTAAGATAAATAATATTAATCAGTACGGACATAATATTAATAAAAATACACCCAGGGCCGCCTATCTGAGTGTCTGCGGCCTCCAGGGGCCAATTAGAAAGAGCCTAAGGCGGAGGGGTTGGGGGCTTCCTCCCGTGTCCTCCAGGAGGCCGACTGGGCACGGCCCCCCCTACCCCAGGGTCCCCAATCTCCGCAGGGAAGGGGTGAGGCCAGCCCCAAGATCCCCTTTCCGGGCACCTGTGGTTCCCATGGCAATCCCCCCTCTGTGCCCCGTCCAGTGGGCTCAGAAAGATGGGTGTGGCCACAGCACCAGTAACCTTATACGCCCTCCTCACATTCTCCGGCCAGGCGAAGCAACAGGGCGTAAAGCCGGAGAGGCCCTGCCAGGGCTCCCCACCCACCCCCGGATGGGTAGCCAGCGTCCCTCGCTGGGCAACCTGGTGTGGCGTGGCCCTCAGGACACTTGGGGTGTAGGGAGGGGCGAGATCCCTCTGCCGCCGCCCGCAGCGCGCACGGAGACTCGAATCCCATCCCTTCAGAAGCTTCCCGGCGCCAGCAGACTCCGAGACGAGGCTGCGCGCGGTCACGCCCGTTCCATGCATGCCGGCGGTCTGGGGGTTGACTCGGGTTCATCGACCCCAGCAAGCCTCGAGATCCAACAATGGGCTCGGAAATGAGGAGCGAAAAAGGAAAGAGAGGCGCGTGGGCGTAGTGGGGAGGTTGGCTAAACACCCTCAGAATAAAAGCCAGAAACCAGGGCTGGGAGCGCAGATCACGTAACCTCTACAGACAAAGCAAAGAGCCCCCTTAGAAGGTGCTGGGCGAACGCCCCCAGTGCTCACGCCCGCAGCAGCAAAACGCCAAGATTTCAGCGCTGATTGCCCCCCTCCCTTTAATGCCAGGCCCCGCCCTGTCCTACGAAGCCCGGCCACCCGGTTTGGCATGGCACCGTAAAGACGTGACACGCTGAAAAAAGATGGCACCTCGCGTTCCGAGGGGGAAAAAAGGGGGGGGTGGGGGCGGGAGTGGGAGGAGGCACAGCCTATCCTCCCCCCTCCTCGCCCACCAGGGTCCACACCCACTGCCGCAGTGAGGGGCGAGCCCTGCGCGCCAGCCCCGCGCCTCCGGCAGGGAGCGCACACGCCGGGCGCCCTGC
The DNA here is from genome assembly GCF_009828535.3 of Hylobates moloch. Classification (NCBI taxonomy): domain Eukaryota; kingdom Metazoa; phylum Chordata; class Mammalia; order Primates; family Hylobatidae; genus Hylobates; species Hylobates moloch. The sequence goes on along the minus strand of NW_026652285.1, from coordinate 29,878,634 downwards.
GCTCCGAGCGCTGAGAAAGAAATCCGCCCTGAGATGCACCTGCAGCCCCGCGCCCATCCGTGCATGGCTGCGGCTGTGCGTGCCGGCGAGCGGGGGCCAGCGGCCGCCGAGTCCGTCCACATCGCCAGGCCAGGTGAACCCTGCCTTTGCGAGCGTGAACACTGGGATCCGCGCACTGTCCTCAGGCACGGCGCTGCTCGCGTCTCTGTGCCAGGCGTGCGCAGGGGGAAGGGCAACTAAAGTGACAGCGTCTGGACCCCTCCCCATCTCCTCGATTTCTCCCAGCCCCCAAATGTCCCCTACGGGTTTCTGAAGGAGGAAAAGGGGAGGGGGTCGGCCCTCGCCTAAAATCAGGGGCAGTGAAGGCCCTGTCGGAATCACTGCTCGGGAGGTGTAGGGAGGAGCGTGCAGGGAGTCATCTTTTCTAGAACCCGATCCACATCTTCCTTAGAGCTGATGGCGAACAGCGGCAGGGACAGCGGATTTGATTCGGTTTCGGGGGTCGTTATCGGACCCCTCCCCCCCCCACACACACGCACACGCCCATTGCGGCAAAAGGCTGAGGTGGAGAGTGAAGGGCAGCCCCCTCCCCCAAGTCACCGCCGCCGCGCCCCACCCTGCCGGCACAGCCTCCACCTGGGGTGGGCGCGAAGCGGGTAATGAAGACCCTCCAGCACACACATACACGCGCGCACTCACGCGTGCGTGCATCCCTTGCTCAGGTCCCTTTCCAGGCCGCCCTGGCCCCAGCCCCCGAGCAGGGGAGGCAGGGAGGGGCCCTGCGGTGGCCCCGACCGATGCCCGGCGCACGAAGCCCCAGTCTGCGGAGGGGGAGGGCGAGGGGCGGCGGCGCAGGGGTGCACAGAGGCGGACGGCGAGGTAGATTTCGGAGCCGCGGCGCTTACCTGATAGTCGACAGAGGCGAGGACGGAGAGGACAGCGGAGGAGGAGAAGGTGGCTGTGGTGGCGGCGGCAGAAGGTGGGCGGTGGCAGCGGCGCTGCTGTTGGTGCCGGAGCTGGTGGGTGGCGGTGACTGCGAGGGCGCGCGCCGGCGAAGAGGGCGCGTTCCCGAGGCCGGCGGGCGGCGCAGGCGCGAGCAGCGGGAGCGCGAGCCTCCCCAGGGGAGGGGGCGGGCAGCGCGGCCTCCACGGGAGCCTTCTCCTCCGGCCACCAGTGGGCGCGCGCGAGCGCCCTGCCGCTCGGCCGTCCGGCGCCTCCCGGCTCGTTCCTCTCGGCGCTGCCCTTTCCCGGTCCCCCTCCCGCTACGCCTCAGGCCGCGACGCTGACCGCAGCGCGCACGCGCGTTCCGTGGCGCACGCGCTCTCCCCGCCTCCTGTAGTTGGAGCCTTTGTCTCGTTGGAGGGGTGGGTGTCCTCCTTCGGGCCATGCGGGGTCGGGGCAAGGCCAGTGGCTCCGCCGCTGGGTCCGCTGCCCTTTACTTTCAGTCAGCCTGGGGCGGTGTCCTCTCCTAGAGAGGTCCTGAGCGGCCTTCCACGTGGCCGGCCCTCGAGTCCGTCCGCCCTGACCCTCCTAGTCCCGAAACCGCGCCCCTGGCTAAGGTCTCTTTCCCCCAAGCTGCTTCCTTTCTCCTTGCTTTTTTCCCACCTTTTTTGTTACTGACCAAGGTGAATCCTTTCCTTAACAAATCGGCTTAAAGCAAGCTAACTCAGTTACAATACAGTAGAACTGTACTTAAAAAAAAAAAAAAAAATTTGAATCTATGATGTATCCGTTACGTTAGAAAAAAAATCTTAAATTAGACGAATTTCAAATAGTGCTTAACACATCGCAGAGCATTTGCACACAGTTATTTGTATCACGTCTTTTGAAACACCTTTATGCTGTAAGAAGAGCTTGAAGTCTGAATGTTTAAGGGCCAGCTAGAGATTGTCCTCTGGAAGGCGCACCTCAGCCTGAAACTGATCAGTGGTCCTCATTCTGCTGGTCACCCAGGCCCCAGGCTTTGGCCTTAGCTTGGATTTTTCATTTCCCCAACATCAAGTTTAAGCTCTGGCAGTGGGAGAATTTCTATGTATGGGGGTTTAGGGCAGCCATCTCCTAGGGAGATGGGAAGTTGTCATGAAGCTCCAATTTGCATAGCTCTTATATTCTTTTTAAAAAAATCAACATATGTTATAGATTAATAGAAAAAGCAAGTAAAATGCTTTATTCACACAGTTTCTGGAACTGACCTTTTTCTTTTCTTTTTTTTTTTTTTTGAATCCATATTAACTTTATTTTTAAACAGAGGGGCATATACCCAAAGAAGTAGGAGTGAGAACCACCATGGGGGCTTGCTCAAAGCAATCTGCTGTAGCCGTCTGACTACAGAATGTGTCGTGAGCTAGTGGCCTGGGGATGGAGCTGCCCCTTGATGGTGTACACCTTAGAAAAGTCAGTGGAATTGACCTTTTTTTGGAGACAAGGTCTTGCTCAGGCTGGACTGCAGTGGCACAATCGTAGCTCACGGCAAGCTTGAACTCCTGGGGCTCAAGCAATCTTCCCACCTCAGCCTTCTGAGTTGCTGGGACTACAGGTGGGCACCACCACACCTGGCTAATTTTTTTTTTTTTTTTAGAGAGGAGGTCTTGCAATGTTGCCCAGGCTGCTTTCTAACTCCTGGGTTCAAGTGATTCTCCCACCTCAGCCTCCCAAAGCATTGGGATTACAGGCATGAGCCACTGCACTCGCCTGGAACTGACTTTTTGTTGTTGTTGTTCTAACTGCCACCATCCTAGTTCAAGACCTTTATCTTGATTCTGGACATGTAGGGACCTTAGTGATCTCCTTACTCTCCAATTTCTCCCTATATCAGCTCATCCTGCAACCCCTAGTTAGATCAGTATTCTGAAGTGATCATTTTATTTATTTATTTTTGTTTTTTGTATTTGTTTGCTTTGTTTTTTTGAGATGGAGTCTCGCTCTGTTGCCCAGGCTGGAGTGCAGTGGCACAATCTCGGCTCACTGCAACCTCTGTTTCCCGGGTTCAAGCGATTTTCCTGTCTCAGCCTCCCAGCTACTGGGATTACAGGCATATGCCACCACTCCCGGCTAATTTTTGTATTTTTAGTAGGACGGGATTTCACCATGTTGGCCAGGCTAGTCTTGAACTCCTGACCTCAGGTGACCCAAGCTCCTCAGCCTCCCAAAGTGCTGGGATTACAGGTGTGAGCCACCACGCCTGGCCTAGATCATTTTAATTATGGCAATCTCTTGCTCAAAAATATGTAAAAGCTTCTAACTGCCTCCTAAATTAAGTTCAACCCCTTAGTTTAGCTTTCCAGTGTCCCCCCCATGCCCCGACCCCCCATCATCTGAGCCCTTGTCCTCCCATTTTCTTTCCCACCTACTCTGTAGCCAGCTGAAGTGGCTTGACTAGAACTCTTTTCCACCTCTGTAATTCTGAGGTTTTCCTTTGCCTGCAAAGGTCCTTGTTCTTTCTTCACCCACCGGTAGTCTACCTGACCTTCAAACCCTAGCTCAAATTTTACCAAAGCCTTCCCTAATCACCCCAACTGGAAGAGACATTTCCAGTCTCTAGAAGGAGTTCAGCAAAGTTACTCTCCTTCTCTCTGAAAGTGGGAATGGGGTGGAATCAATATCCATCTTGCAGCATTGAAATGTGGTTATTGTCCCCAATAGTTTCCCCTTTTTTTGGTGTGGGGATTATACGTACTTGTCCATTACCATTTACATGATGTAGACATTCCAAATAGGCGCTTCAAGAGGCATTGCAAGGTTCTACCACTTTTACTCTTCCTTCCTGCCACCAGAATGGCATGGCTCCGGAGAGCTGTTCCTTCAGCTTAGATCTCAGGATGGAAAAACTCGAGGAAGTACATGTCACGTGAGCAAGAAATAAATATTTGGGGCTGGGCGCAGTGGCTCATGCCTGTAATCCCAGCACTTTGGGAGGCTGAGGTGGGTGGATCGCTTGAGGTCAGGAGTTCAAGACCAGCCTGAGCAACATGGTGAAATCTCATCTCTACTAATATCACAAAAATTAGCCAGACGTGGTCGCGCATGCCTGTGTTCCCAGCTACTCGAGAGGCTGAGGCAGGAGAATCGCTTGAACCCGGGAGGCAGAGGTTGCAGTGAGCTGAGATTGCACCACTGCACTCCAGCCTGGGTGACAGAGCAAGACTTGGTGTCAAAAAAAAAAAAAAGAAATAAACATTTGTTGTGCAAGCCACTGAGATTTGAGGAGTTGTTACCACAGCAAAGCTGATTGATACAGGAATTAAATGAGGTGTGTGTGTGTGTGTGTGTGTGTGTATAAAGTTTCTTACACAACGTCTGACAAATAGTCATTAAACTATCATACTATTATAAATACTATACTATTATACTATTATAAATACTAGTTATTTCATTATCATCTTTGTAATAATGCTTTTGCTACACATTATTTTATTTCTATACGTAAAATAAACTGTAGCAGTCAAATCAACACTCATCTACATTCAAATTTTCCCCCTCTAAGATAACAGTATAATTGAGAACTGACAGGGACCTAATGACACTGTGGTCCCCTCACACTGAATGGTCACATTTGCCTAAATTGAAATAATGAGTGCTAGAAACAATCTTAAGCAGATCTGTCATTTTAACTATATGTGATGTAGAGTTGAATGTTCATTCCACGTAATTTAGTCAATGTAGGTAACTAATGGCTCACACTAATTCAGGCCAAGAAAATGCATTCCCTTTCTTCCTGTCCCTTTCTCTTGCTGAAAGAGAAATCTCATGGCCGCATATGTTACACAAACATGCCCACTTATGTAGGAGCACAGAAGGCAGAATAGCAGAGAAGAAAGAAAACTGGAGAGTTGGGTCCTGATCCTAGCCATCTTGTATGACCTTAGACAAATTCATTACCTTCTCTGGGTTTTCAATTCCTTTATTTAATGGTGTTCCAGATGTGGTTAGGACTGAGATCAATATAGCTATAGAATTTGGAGGCTCTGCCACTAAATCTATTCACAAAGCAAGCTAAATTGTCATAATAAATAGACCCCAAAACATAATGGTTCAAACCAACTCTTCCAGCAGTCTTGGGTGAGTGATCCAGGTTGGTAGCCAGCCTTCTCCGTGGAAGGTTTGGGACTCAAGCTCCTTCCATTTGCAGCCTACACCACCCCTGAGGGACTTGTTGTTTGCTTGCTTGAGGCAGGGTCATCATTTAGAGTCTCCAGTTGGGAGGAAGAGAAGGAGCTTATGGAGGAAACACACTGGCTCTCTTAGAGGCTGGAAGTGGCATCTGATCATGTTCCACTGTTAGAACTTAGTCACATGGCCATCCCTAAGCGCAAGGAATACCAATGTATGTAGGAGAGTTGTGGGCCCAGGAAGAAGAGGAGAAAGGATTTGGGTGGAACCTAGCCTCTGCCATATATACTTTTTATGTGGGGGTGGGAGGTGTGCTAAAAAGAACCTGGGAGAAGAACCTGAACTTGTCTATCATGAGATTCAGACATATGTGAATAGGCTATGATGTGGGAGGTGGGGAGAGAGGTAGAGAACTAGGAGAGAAGGATAAAAACCAGATTTTCAGTTAAATGCATGAGAGAGAAGTCATCACTGGATACTTCTGTGTCAGAGAGTATTTAACCTTTTTTATATCGTGGCACCCTATGGCAATATGATAAAAGCCCTGTCTCAGAAGAATATTTTTAAATGCATAAAATAAGATCTATAAGATTATAACGGAAACTCTTATATACAGTTATCAAAATATTTAAATGTCTGTGATATCGTATGTGATGGACATGGAGATGGAGGTGTGCTTCCCAGATTCCCCTATAGGGAAGGACTTGTTCCAGCCACTGGGAGTGCTGTTGGCAGACAGGCTTCAGCCCTCTGTCCCTTTAGGGATTGTCTCAGCTGCAAGAGTCACCTTGTTGCAGGGAGACCACGCTGAGTGACTGACAGAGGTGGGGGAATAAAGACGCAGTCATGTTGGCCCCACACTGGGAAAGTCTGATGGCCCTTTTTAACTCCAGAGCTCCCCGTGCCAGCCAGGCAGTTGTTGGATTGAATCACAACTCAACTTCCTCCTCTGCTCAGTCCTCCTTCCTTCCCCACTTCCTCTGGTATTGATTGTGCATTCTAATAAACATTCTGGGCTGGGTGCGGTGGCTCACGCCTGTAATCCCAGCACTTTGGGAGGCAGAGGCAGGTGGATCACTTGAGGTCAGGAGTTTGGGAGCAGCCTAGCCAACATGGTAAAACCCCGTTTCTACTAAAAACACAAAAATTAGCTGGGTGTGGTAGCGCACACTTGTAGTCCTAGCTACTCAGGAGGCTGAGGTAGGGGAATCACTTAAACCCAGGAGGTGGAGGTTGCAGGGAGCTGAGATCGTGCCATTGCACTTCAACCTGGGCAACAGAGTGAGACTCTGTCTCAAAAAAGCCCAAACACACACACAAACAACAACAACAACAACAAAAACAAAACAACACTCTCTATCCTGAACTCTCGGCCTCTTGGAGAACTCAACCCAGAATAGTTGGTTGTTAGGAGTGGTCTAGGAAAGCAGATGATAAGGTGAGTTTCAGAGCTGGATCACTTGCTCCCTGGCTGTCAGCGAGGACCTTATCGCTTGTAGTAGTTGGAGCACAGATAGTCCTTGACACAAAGTGGCAGTCCAATTGTTAAAGTGGTGAATTGAGATGGTATGCTGGTGGAAGAAAGTGCACTAGCCAGTGTGATATATCAGATGTTTGAGAAACATGTGGAAAATAGTAGCTGAGGACAGCATAACTGGGTGACTACTGAACTTAGGTTCAACCGAATAATCATGCTCCAAAGAAAGTTAAGCTTCTGATATGGTTTGGCTGTGTCCCCACCCAAATCTCATCTTGAGTTGGAGTTCCCATAATCCACACATGTTGTGGGAGGGATCTGGTGGGAGGTAATTGAATCCTGGGGGCAGTTACCTCCATGGTGTTCTCGTGATAGTGAGTTCTCACGAGATCTGGTGGTTTTGTAAGGGGCTTATCCCCCTTTGCTTTTCCTGTCACCACGTGAAGAAGGATGGTTTGCTTTCTCTTCTGCCATGATTGTAAGTTTCCTAATGCTTCCCCAGACATGCTGAACTGTGAGTCAATTAAACCTCTTTCCTTTATAAATTACCCAGTCTTCGGTATGTCTTTATTAGCAGCATGAGAACGGACGAATGCAGCTTCCAAGCAAGGTAGGCCTGCTATATCAAGGTCAGAGCCCTTGTTGGGAAAGGATGGGACCCTGACATGTGAAACAGGGACATCTGAGTTGATGCCCCTGAAAATCTTGGATTTCCAGATTCTCTTGAATGCTCTGAGCCTGCAGAAGTGCCCTTCCCTGGCTCCTACTCAAAAATGCCAAGGCTTTTTCCCACAGTCAACAAGGAACCCACCTCCCCTCCTGGCCATGAAATGTAAACTAGGATTAAGTCACAGTATAACTCGGGGACATGATGGGCCTAATAAAGGAGAAAAGGGATTATACCCCAAAGTAGCTGCAAGACCTAACCAGCATACACCAGCAAGAAGCTGGGAAGGACATGTGGGACTGAATGCTGAGGGTGCTTGATCAAGGTGGCCAAAACATGAGATTGGATAAGGGAGACTATGTTGACTTGGGAGCATTCTATCCCATAATACACAATTTAACATCCTGGCAAAGGCTCCCAGAGATTCTATGAACTCACTCTTAGCCCGCTGGGTGCGGTGGCTCACATCTGTAATCCCAGCACTTTGGGAGGCTGAAGCAGGTGGATCACCTGAAGTCAGGAGTTTGAGACCAGCCTGGCCAACATGGTGAAACTCTGTCTCTGCTAAAAAAAAAAAAAAAAAAAAATACAAAAACAAGCCGGGCATGGTGGCAAATGCCTGTAATCCCAGCTACTCGGGAGGCTGAGGCAGGAGAATCTCTTGAACCCGGGAGGCGGAGGTTGCGGTGAGCCAAGATCCCGCCATTGCACTCCAGCCTGGGCAACAAGAGTGAAATTCCACCTCAAAAAAAAAAAAAAAAAAAGTCAACAGTTGTGTACAGTGATGTCCTAGGCCTTCACATTCACTCACCACTCACTTGCTGACTCACCCAGAGCAACTTCCAGTCCTACAAGTTCCATTCATGGTAAGTGCCCTAAACAGAGGTACTGTTTTTCAACTTTTTATTTTATTTTATTTTTTGAGATAGAGTCTCACTCTGTCTGCCAGGGTAGAGTACAGTGTTGCCATCATGGCTCACTGCAACCTTGAACTCCTGGGCTCAAGCAATCCTCCCACCTCAGCCCCCTGGGTAGCTGGGATTGCAGGTGCATGCCACCACACCTGGCTAATTTTTTATTTTTTGTAGAGACAAAGTCTCGCTGTGTTGCCTAGGCTGGTCTCGAACTCCTGGGCTCAACGATCTTCCTGGCTGGGCCTCCCAAAGTGCTGAGATTACTGGCATGAGCTGCCGCGTTTATACTGTTTTATACTGTTTTTACTATACATTTACTATGTTTAGACACATTTAGATACACAAATACTTACTATTGTGTTACCGTTGCTGCAGTACTCAGTACAGTAACATGCTGTACAGGTTTGTAGCCTAGGAGCAAAAGGCTATACCATATAGCCCAGGCATTTAGTAGTACCTAGTGCCATCTAGGCTGTGTAAGTGCACTCTATGGCGCTCACATGAAGAAGTCACCTAATGAAACGTTTCTCAGAACATATCCCAGTCTTTAATTCATTGCAGCAGCAATAGAAAACAAATCCCGACAGGAAAAAATACATGGGTTTGGGAACCAAGGGTGAAAACTGAAGCGGCCCCTTTTACCAACACAGCCTTACAACTCTAAGCTCTTCAGGGTTAGAGGTCCTGGTCTCCCAAAGGGAAAACTTCCACCAGGGGACACAGCACAGTTTTATTGAACTGTCAGCTGTGGCTGCTGCCTGAGCCCTTCTGGTTCCTTATGTCCAGACATCAGCAGGCAAAAGAAAAGTTACCATCTTGGAAGGGATAATTAACTTTAGTCATTAGCAGGAAGTAGGGCTGCAATTATACAGTGCAGCAGGGAGGAACACGTTTGTTACCTGGGCACTGGTTGCTACTCCCTTGCCCAACCATGATTGCTAAGGGACAGCAATTTCTCTTATTTGTCTCTCACGTAGAAGTCCAGAATTAGGAGTCAAAGGCTGTTTTAGAAGCTCCAAGACCATCAGGGAGCTCTTATCCAGCTAAATGGTTTCTCTACCATCCTTAGCATGCTACCTCATAGTCCAAAACAGCTGCCTGAGCTCCAGTCATCACATCTGCATTCTAGCCCCCAGAAAGAAGGAAGAGACAAGGAAGAGAACAACTTTACTTTAAGGACATCTCCTGGAAGTCACATATGACATCCTTGCTAACATCCTATTGGCCAGAATTTAGACATTACCACATAAAGTTGCCAGTGAGGCTGGAAAATATATTTTTATTACAGGGACTTCTGTCCAGCTAAATACCAGCTACAGGAGGAGAAGGGGACATTGGGGAACAGCACAATAATGCTAAGAGACCATCATACTTGGTAATTCCTCCCAGTTATCATGAGCAGCTTACTCTTTGAAATAGTTTCATGAAAACACTTTCATAAAAAGGCATTTTCTACTGAAACACATGACAGCCTTCAAGACTAACATTCCTTTATTTTCTATTGTAAATTCAGACACCAAATTCAGGGCATATTTAGACAGACTGACATGCATTTGTTTTGCCTAATTGTCTGCTAAGCAGGGTGCTTTGATGAGACACGGCAGCCCTCTCTCAAAGCCAATATTGGGAAATATCAATATAAAATACAGCTAAATTAGAGAGTATTAACATTACAGACAAATACTTCACTCTACAAATTGAACCATTACCAGGTTCCCCTAAGCGTCAGTTCTCCTGTTGCAAATGAAATGTGAGTTGATTTATGTGGACATTTTCAACATCTTAATTATATAATGTGAGGCAGATCCATGCTTTCATTTCCCTGGACTTACCTCTCACTGATTATTGTTTAGACTCACATGTTCCTTTCTGTGTGTCTATTTCCTGGATGCCTCCTTCCCACCTGCCCTTCCCTCCATTACCCTGCCAGTGACAACTGCCCCTTGTCCAGGTTTCCTGGGTTCTAGCAAGAAGGAGGTAACTGCAGATGAGGGTTTGAGTTACCCATGACTCAGCAGCATGACTCTATCGTCAAAAAAGCAAGGATGATACTGGGGTCCAGAAATAGGGACAAGGCATCACGGATCCATGAGCTCATCTTCTCATCATATTTGGCTTTGTGCAGACACTCTGGATATCCTGGCATAGGGGAATGACAGATAATTTGAAGAGGGCCCCAAATACAAAACTTGAAAAGGGTGAGCAGAAATCCCTTTCACATAAACCATGCTATCAGTTGTGAAATCCTACTTTATGGAAGATATAATTGGAAATTTTAAAGTTACCAAAATATTAAGATCTGAGTCAAATCTCATGACCTATAGTCTGGCATTGATACTTATTTTATTTAGATACAAGGTCTCACTCTGTCACCTGGGCTGAAGTGTAATACTGTGATCAGACCTCACTGTAGCCTTGACCTCCTGGGTTCAGGCGATCCTCCCAACTCAGCCATCCGAGTAGCTGGGACTACAAGCATGCACCACCATGTCTAGATAATTTTTGTGTGTGTGTGGAGACAGGTTCTCACTGTGTTGCCCACGCTGGTCTTGAACTCCTGGGTTCAAGCTATCCTCCTGCCTCAGACTCCCAAGTAGCTGAGACTACAGGCATAAGCCACTGTTCCTGGCTTGGACTTCATTTTTAACAAGCTGTTCTTTATTCAGAATAAAAAGAATTAGCATCTCTTTTTCTAAGTAATACTAAGTACAACCACTCACTGTTACTAGATTAGTGTTCTGGTTTTTCTTTTGAAATCAGAGAGACAGGCTATTCATCTTTCCATCCATTCAACAGGTGTTTGAATGTCCCTGTACACCGTGAATACAACGAGGACTAAGATCTCAAGTTTCTTACAATGTAGTGATTTGCAGGTGAGTTATTAATTTATATACATATATATTTTGTTTGTTTGTTTGTTTTTTGTGACGGAGTCTTGCTCTGTCGCCCAGGCTGGAGTGCAGTGGTGCAATCTTGGCTCACTGCAAGCTCCACCTCCTGCGTTCATGCCATTCTCCTGCCTCAGCCTCTCGAGTAGCTGGGACTACAGGTGCCTGCCACCACGTCCTGCTAATTTTTTGTATTTTTTAGTAGACACGGGGTTTCACTGTGTTAGCCAGGGTGGTCTCGATCTCCTGACCTCATGATCCGCCTGCCTTGGCCTCCCAAAGTGCTGGGATTACAAGCGTGAGCCACCGCGCCCGGCCTATTAATTTATATTGGTCTAGCTAGGCATGGTGGCTCACACCTGTAATCCTAGCACTTTGGGAGGCCGAGGCGGGTGGATCACCTGAGGTCAGGAGTTTGAGACCAGCCTGGGAACATGGTGAAACCCTGTCTCTACTAAAAATACAAAAATTAGCCCAGTGTGGTGGTGCATGCCTGTAATCCCAGCTACTTGGGAGGCTGAGGCAGGAGAATCGCTTGAATCCGGGAGGCGGAGGTTGGAGTGAGCTGAGATTGTGCCACTGCACTCCAGCCTGGATGACAGCAAGACTGTCTCAAAAAATAAGTAAAAAATAAATATTTATATAGATTTCAAGAATTTGGGGATAACTACTCTGAAAAGGCTACATACTGTAGGATTCAACAATATGAAATTCTGGAAAAGGCAAAACTATGGAGGCAGCAAAAAGATCAGTGGCTGCCAGAGGTTAGCAGGGAGGGAGGGATGGATAGGCAGAGCACAGGGGATTTTTAGGGCAGTGAGACTCTTCTGTATGCTAGTATAATCATGGATACATGTGATTGTATATTTGTCAAAACCTATAGATTGTACAACAGCAAGAGTAAGCCCTAATATAAACTACGGACTTTGGGTTATAATGACGTGTCAAGGTAGGTTCATGGATTGTAAGAAATGTACCACTCTGGTGGGGGATGTTGATAGCGCAGGAGGCTGTATAGAGCAGAAGGTATACGGGGATTTTCTGTACTTTCTGCTCAATTTTGCTGTGAACTTAAAATTGCTCTCAAAAGTAGTCTATGTTTTAAATTAAAAATGAAAAAATAGATGGGCATGGTGGCTCACGCCTGTAATCCCAGCACTTTGGGAGCCTGAGGCGGCAGACAGCTTGAGCTCAGGAGTTCGAGACCAGGCTGTGCAACATGGCAAAACCCTGTCTCTGCAAAAAATACAAGACTTATCCGGGCTTGGAGGCATGGCTGTCCCAGCTACTCAGGAGGCTGAAGTGGGAGGATCACCTGAGTCCAGGAGGTCGAGGCTGCAGTGAGCCAGGATCATGCCATTGCACTCCAGCCTGAGCAACAGAGTGAGAACCTGTCTCAAAAAAATATATATTTTTAAACATGACGGGAAATCCACAAAAATTGGTGGTTAGATACCCCCTGCAAAGCTTCAAATGATCACTTTCAACTATTGTGTGTAGCAAAAATGAAAAAAATGAAATTCTAAGCAATAAATTATACACTTCAATGACAAATGAAAGTCCCTGCTGAGTTCAGCAGATCAGCTTGGAGATTATACTCTGAAGGAATTGTGTTCTATACCTTTTTTCCCCATACAGGAAACTATCTGTGCTTTCAAATACTACTTTTTTCTTTTTTTAAAAAAATACGTTGACACTCATGATTTCTAATATGTACTTTAAAATAGTAAATAAAACCTGTCAGCGCAATGTCTAGCATTTCAAACACGCAATTGCCCTAGAAGAATCCTGGGCCTGAGCAGCTCCAGGAGTTTACTTATCCCTCTGTTCTGGAAAATTCTGAAGCATCAGGCTGCCCAGACTGTTCTCTCAACACATTGCTGGGTGGGCTGCTGCGTTTCTGTCTGCAACTGATGGGTCTAAGACACACTGACTTCCTGACGCTCCTCCACGTAGGAATGAACGCAGAGACCGTCAGTGCTGACAGCTGACACAGCAGGGAAACCCTGGGGGCTCTGAGGTTTCGCTCTTGTCTGGCTTGCCTGGCATCAGGAAATGAGCTGTAAGTCACCCTCTGACAGGCTGTCTCTAGGCTGACACAGTGTCTATTTGGACACTGCTGTAGTGTAGTGTGGCTGTATATGACTTCCCATATCTTTAGCCTTCAACCCATAGATATCCCTAAATTCACTCATGTCTTTCTCCTATATTCGAGGAGAAATCTCTGTAGAGAAAGTAAAAATATTCTAGTAAAATATTCTCATGCACATAGTAGTCATTGGCTGTATGGAGAATTTAGGGGTTCATATTTATGGTTTGGATCCTCATTATTCATAATTCTAATATTTGCTAATCTTTCTACTTGCTAAAAATGGGTTTGTAACCCCCAAATCAAGGCTCAGGGCACATTTGTGGCTATTCATGGACACGTGCAGGGTGGCAAAGACTTTGCTTGCTCTGAGAGATGTTCCCAGCTGAACTCAAACAAAGCAACACCCTGCCTTCTTGTTCAGCTCTCATACTGTAATGAGTGTCCTTTTCATGGTCTATTTGGTGCCACATATTTTTTGCATTTCACTTTTATACTTTTTATTGGTGATTTCATTGGTTGTTCTTTTGTTTTGTTTTGTTTTGTTTTGTTTTTGTTTTGTTTTTTTTGATGGAGTCTCACTCTGTTGCCCAGGCTGGAGTGCAATGGCACGATCTTGGCTCGCTGCAACCTCCGCCTCCTGGGTTCAAGCAATCCTTTTGCCTCAGCCTCCCGAGTAGCTGGGATTACAGGTGCCTGGCACCATGCCCGGCTATTTTTTTTTTTGTATTTTTAGTAGAGATGGGGTTTCACCATGTTGGCCAGGCCGGTCTCGAACTCCTGGCCTCAGGTAATCTGCCCACCTCAGCCTCACAAAGTGCTGGATTATAGCTGTGAGCCACCATGCCCGGCCAATTTCACTGTTTAAAATGGCCCTCCAATGCGGTGCTGAAGTGCTGTCTAGTGTTTGTATGCTCAAGAAGGCTGTGATTGGGGCAGGCTTGGTGGCTCACACCTGTAATCCCAGTGCTTTGGGAGGCCGAGACAGGAGAATCACTTGAGGCCAGGAGTTAGAGGCTAGCCTGGACAACATAGTGAGACCTGTCTCTAAAAAAATTTTTTTTAAAATTAACTGAGTGTAGTGGCTCACACTTATAGTCCCAGCTACTCAGGAGGCTGAGATGGGAGGATCTATTGAGCCCAGGAGGTTGAGGCTGCAGTGAGCTATAATTGCTACACTGCACTTCAGCCTGGGCAACAAAGTGAGATCCTATTTCTAAAGGAAAGAAAAAAGTAAAAAAGAAGTCTGTGGTGTGCCTTATAGAGAAAATATGTGCATTAGATAAGTTTATTCAGGTATGAGTTATGGTGCTGTTGGCTGTGAGTTTGATGTTAATGAATGAACAGCATATATTAAATAACATTTTAAAATAGAAATGCACATAAAAAGGTTATGTATTGATCAATTGATGGTGATGTTATCAGAGGCCAGCAGGAATCTAATGCTGTATTTCCCCTAGGAGCCCCGGTTCAGCTTTCATTCATTCAGTGTTCATGGTAACTTTGTGGGACATGGCCACTGCAAATCCTTAAAATGGACCATAGCTTGGTGACGAGGGACAGAGCCCTAGAGCAGAGCCCCTTGACAGGGCAGATGTGGCCTCAGTTGGCCAGCTTGGTCTCACTCCTCACCATCCCCACTTTGCTGGCTACTATCCTAACACATCTTGCTCTCCACAGTTCAATGAATCACCAGTCTCTTTCATGCCTTTCACAGGCCCGGATCATTCTCTTATCTCTGCCTGAGTAGTCCCTGTGTCCTTCAAGGCTCAGCTCAGGGGCTCCTTCTCTGGAGGTCTCCCCTCCCTTTTTAGGGTCAGGAGTTGCCGTGGGTGTCCCACTCACCACACTCACCATGCTGGGGTGTGATAGCCTGTGAACATACCTATGCCCACTCTCATGCGATGACTCAGAATGCCTGGCCTGTATTTTACTCACCATTGTGCCCTCCACCCATAACACAGTTGTATTAGTCCATTCTCACACTGCTGTAAAGATACTACATGGGACTGGGTAATTTATAAACAAAAGAGGTTTAATTGACTCACAGGTTTGCATGACTGGAGAGGCCTTAGGAAACTCACAATTATGGTGAAAGGCAAAGGGGAAGCAAGGCACGTCTTACATGGTGGCAGAAGACAGCAAAGGGAGAACTGCCAAACACTTTTATTTTTTTTTTTTTCTGAGACAGAGTCTTGCTCTGTCACCGAGGCTGGAATGCAGTGGTGCAATCTCGGCTCACTGCAACCTCTGCCTCCCAGATGCAAGTGATTCTCCTGCCTCAGCCTCCTGAGTAGCTGGGATTACAGGCATGAGTCACTACCCCTGGCTAATTTTTGTGTTTTTAGTAGAGATGGAGTTTCACCGTGTTGGCCAGGCTGGTCTCGAACTCCTGACCTCAGGTGATCCACCTGCCTCAGCCTCCCAAAGTGTTGGGATTACAGGCGTGAGCTACCGTGCCTGGCCCTGGAACTGCCGAACACTTTAAAAACCATCAGCTCTTGTGAGAACTCCCTCACTATCAAGAGAACAGCATGGGGGAAACCATCCCCATGATCCAATCACCTCCCACCAGGTCCTGCCCTCGACACATGAGGATTACAATTTGAGATGAGATTTGGGTGGGGACGCAAAGCCAAACCATATCAACAGCCCTGGATGCACAGTAGGTTCTTTGAAAATAGCTGATGAATGGCTGACAGACTGGATGGATGAAAGAACAGCCGGGTGAAATACTTCTGAGAAACAGGTGCTATTGTGGAGCATAGCATAGCCTGGGAGCTCAGTTTATTAGCAACCCGGAAAAGTGTTCAGTTAGCGGGGGTGGGGGGGCGCGGTGGTCAGGCGGGGGGGAAACAGGTACAGACCTAAGACAAATAGAAGAGATGCATAAACCCTTTTTAGAGGACCTAGCATGGAAAACGGCATTCAGGCTGTCTCTTCTGGCTTTCAAAAAGTCCTGAATCATTGTTTAGACTGAACAGCCTTTTATTAAATAACACTCACTCCCTTTCAAGGTCACTGTCAAGCTTTATTGCCTTCTGAGATGGACCAGAAGGAAACGTGAATGTCAAGGAGCAGGGGGCATCTCTTCGTTTCCCCCTCCCAGTCCTGACTTTTGATTACAACTGAACGAGAGGCAAGAGGCCAGTAAGAGATCAGCAAACCCAATAATCCCTCGATAGTGACTTTTTCCTAAGCTACAGGCTGATTCAAACTGAACTGAAGCTGTTAAATTCCTCTTGCCAACAGCAAGGATACAGCACACACACACACACACACACACACACACACACACACACACACACCTCACACTTCCCTCCTATTCTTGGGCACATTGCACTTTCCTGGGTGTATACTGTTTGCTGTTTATCTTCTTAACTTCTCCTCCCAAAATCCTTTACCAGCCCCTCTCTGTCTCTTATTCCTTAGGTCCTGTGATGGCTCTTTAGAAGGGAGGCACAGGGCCAGGCCAGGAAATGCCTTTCGGTGCATTCATGACCTCGTGTGCCTTTCCCCTTCCTCCTCTTTTCCCAGCCATCCTCCAAGCCGGTGATCCCCCCCTGCCTTCTCCTATCATCTGGGCCATCCTGCTGTGCAGCTGAAATCCTCACTCCACTCTGTGTGTGGGGGTGTGTGATGACATCAACAGGGACAAAACGAAAAGTGCAAGAACCCAAGCCTCAGTCTGAGAACTTCTGAACATACTCTAGGGACTGCCCTGTTCAATCCTCTCATTTTACAGACAGGGAAACGGGGCCCCAAAGAGGAAAGGCCCTGGGTGATTTAGTGGCAGAGCCAGATTTGAAGTCAAGCTTGATTGACTCCGCACCAAAATAGTGCCTGCGGGGCCAACTTGGAAGTTCTATTAGAGGAGAGTTCTCACCTGGGGAGATTTTGCCCCTGGGACATTTATTGATGTCTGGAGACATTTTTAGTTGTCACTGCTGGGAGGTAGTGCTCCTGACATTTGGAGAGTAAAGGCCAGTGGTAACCCATACCTGGTCCCTGGCCATGCCCAGGGCCCTGTGGCAGCTCACCTCATGGGCCTCCTGCGTGCCTCTTACAGGGGCAGCTGTGGCCTCGTCGCTAATCCAGCACTCGGGGGTGGAACTCCAGGCAGATGTTTTGCTTGTTGTGTTTTGGGGATTTATTTTGTTTTTGTTTTGCTTCCCTGACCCCCGAAATGTGAACTTTGCATTACTCTGATCTAGAATTTCTGGACCATGGCACAATTTTAGACCACATACATCTTTGTTTTTTAAATTAAAAAAATTTTTTTAGAGACAAGGTCTTGCTCTGTAGCTCAGGCTGGAGTGCAGTGGTGGGATCATAGCTCACTGCAGCCTTGAACTCCTGGGCTAAAGTGATCCTCCTGTTTCAGTGCCTTGAGTAGCTGGAACTACAGGTGGGCACCACCATGCCCAGCTAATTATTTTATTTTATTTTTTTTTTGAGACAGGGTCTCACTTTGTCACCCAGGCTGGAGTGCAGTGGTGCGATATCAACTCACTGCAGCCTGACCTCCCAGGCTCAAGTGATCCTCCTGCCTCAGCCCCACAAGTAGCCGGGCCTACAGGCTTGTGCCACGATGCCTGCTAATTTTTTGTATTTTTTGTAGAGACAGGGTTTTGCCATGTTGCCCAAGCTGGTCTCGGCCTTCTGAGCTCAAGTGATTCTCCTGCCTTGGCCTACCAAAGTGCTAGGATTACAGGCGTGAATCACAGCACCCAACCTTTTATTTTTACTTTTGTAGAGAAGGGTCTTGCTATGTTGCCCAGGCTGGTCTCAGACTCCTGACCTCAGGTGATTCTGCCGCCTTGGCCTCCCAAACCACTGGGATTGCATACATGAGTCACTGTGCCCGGCCAAACGTAAGTCTTATTGTGGGGGTGTCCTGTGTGTTGTAGGATGTGTAGCAGTTCCCCTGGCCTCTACCCACTAGATGCTATAGCACCTCTATCACTTTGGTCTAAATACCTATTCCTTATTCCTCAGTCCTGTCCAGGGCCTCTCTCATAATTGGTACTTAAACCTTTGACTAATTGCTTTGGCTCTGGGCTCTCCTCAAAGATGCTGTTACCTGGACCTGGTATGAAGGTGGGATTCTGGCATGCAGCGTTGTGGGTACACTGAGTTCTGTGCCAGGCAACAGGGTAACCGTCCAGTGGGTTCACCTTGCCCGCTGACTAAACAGAGCTGATTTTTCAAGACAGGGGAATTGCAATAGAGAAAGAGTAATTCACGCAGAGCCAGCTGTGTGGGAGACCAGAGTTTTATTATTACTCAAATCAGTCTTCCTGAGGTTTCAGGGATTCGAGTTTTTAAAGACAACTTGATCGGGGGGAAGCCGGTGAGCCAGGAGTGGTGATTGGTTAGGTAGGAGATGAAATAATAGGGAATTGAAGCTGTCCTCTTGTGCTGAGTCAGTTGCTGGGCGGGGGCCACAAGATCAGATGAGCCATTTAATTGATCTGTGTGGTGCCAGCTGATCCATCAAGTGCAGGGTCTGCAAAATGTCTCAAACACTGATCTTAGGAGCAGTTGAGGGAGGGTCAGAATCTTGTAGCTTTCAGCTGCATGACTCCTAAACCATAATTTCTAATCTTGTGGCTAATTTGTCAGTCCTACAAAGGCAGTCTAGTCCTCAGGCAAGAAGGAAATTTCTTTTGGGAAAGCGCTGTTATTGTCTTTGTTTTAAACTATAAACTATAATAATCTCCTCCCAAAGTTAGTTCAGCCTGTCCCCAGGAAGGAACAAGGACAACTTGGAGGCTAGAAGCAAGATGGAGTTGGTTAGGTCAAATTTCTTTCACTGTCTCAGTCACAGGCGGTTTCAACAGGGCCACTCTCCTTTCCTGGCAAGCACAAGGAGCCCGAATTTCCTGGCCCCCTGGGGTTGCCTGGGGTCATGTGACTAGTTCAGACCAATGAGATGTGAAGGAAAGTGACAAACATTACTTCCGGGCTAGAGCATTTGCTTGCTTGTTCGAGGCCCTCCAGAATTCTCTCTGTTTGCTGGTAACTGTGGAAACTCCGAGCTCCCCACTGATCTCACAGAACACGTAGCATGAGTGGAAACCAAACTTTTGTCAAGCCATTGAGATATCAGCATTCTTACTACACCATAATCTAGCTGATCCTGACAACAAGGCGCATACACGGAAATTGGCCCATATTCAAAGAAAACATCCAGTTCAAACCAGTGATTGGCAGCCATTCAAACGCAAAGATTATATAGAGTTAAAGGAAAGCTCATGAAGTTAATTGACATTTTATTGAGTTAAAAACACCAGCAAGCTAAGAAAAACAATTTGTTTGTGTAATGTTTGGGTTGTTTACAAATTCAGAAGGTTCTGCACAGAGCGTGAGCACAGTGAGTGCCCTTCTTCCTGTGCTGTGTGATAGGGGATTGGCTCTCCCAAAGCCATAGAGGGTCTTTTGTGTCCAACAATAGCATCTTGGGCCTCACGTGCTTTACTTGTTCATCCACAATAACTTCTTTCTCTTGCAAGTTAGGGCTGGTGACTTTGGGTTTGGAATATGAAAACAAAATTATGAACCAACTAAAGAAGAAAAATTATACTGAACGATTATAAATATAAGGGTGTATTCCTCTTTGAGGAAGACAAGCGTGAAACTCCAAACTAGATTAACCAGGTAGAGTGACCAGTGGCTGAAGGGAACCTTTTACAAAGAACTCCTTTAGCCCTCATTCCCATAGTGCCCCGAAGTGTTTATTTACAGGTCCCGAAATGCCCTAGCTAGTGGTGATGGCCAGAGAAATGTAAAGCTGGGATTCATGACCACTGAAGATCAATCACATACAAAGATGAAGCATTTTATAGATGAATTCACAAGAGAGAAAAGTTAGATTTAATATTAATACAGTTTAAAAGTATCTATGGCTTAAATTTGAAGCCTTAAAAAAAGTGAGGCTGGTCGTGGTAGCTCCCGTCTGCAATCCCAACACTTTGGGAGGCCAAGGTGGGAGGATTGTTTGAGCCCAGGGGTTTGAGACCAGCCTGGGCAACATAGTGAGACATTGTCTCTACAAAAATTAAAAAAAAAAAGTGAAAAAAAAAGTGAGGCACACTTTACCAGGAGAACTGTTTGTTACGACGTTTTTCTCTGAACTGGTTTGCAAATATCGGATGGAAATCCCTAGGGTTGATTCCCTTATTGCCCGACTACTTACTAACTACCTGGTAGTTAGGATTAGTTAGGTAGTCAGTACTTTTGGATTCCCTTATTGCCCTTGCTTCTTACTAACTAGCTGGTATAACTGGGCAAAATGCTCAACCTCTCTGTGCCCATTGCCTTGTTTGTAAGAATGAGGGGGTTGGAATAGAAGACCTCTAAGGGTCTTAGCTCTAAAAAATAACTATGATTCTTCAAGAAGCAACATCCTGGAGAGAAGTGTGAGCCCATCTTTTGTATTCAAATGATGCATTTCTGAGACGATCGGCCCCCAGATTTGACAGTTTAAAATAAAAAATGACTTTCGTCCGGATGGGTTTGCTGCTGACAAAAGTCAGACTTGGCAGCTCCAAGGGTTCTGGTGCCTTAGAAGTGAATGCCTTGCAGGAGGCGCTTTTGGAGCCAGCACTTGCTCTTGAAGACAGCAGCTGGGTGGGGAAGTGAAGCAGGTCGTGTTCCCAAGGGCTCACCTGCCTGCCGAGGAGCCTGTCTTCACACACACCAAGACCAGGCCATGTGGGCTTGCAAAAGGAAAGTTGAGTCTCGGGACCCCCAAATCACTAAGCCAAAGGGAAAAGTCAAGCCAGGAAGTGTGTCAGTCAAACTGCTTCTCATTTAATTCCTAGCTACAAAGATTTTTTTAAAAAGCTCCATACCCCCCTCACAATTTGTCCACAAGGAAATTCCTTGTGGGCCTCAAGATCTTTACCCTAAAACAGTTCTGTGGAATTTCACCCTGGCAATGTAAATTGATAGCTTATCTTCACAGGTATGGGACAAAGGACAGAACTCAAAGTCATTCTTTTGCTCACCCAAGACAAACTCATATCCGATTGCTTCCTCTGCCCTATTGTTTACATAAAAATGCAGATTCACTGAGCCGCATTAAGGCATAAGGGACTATTCCTCTATCCCTCTCATATGTAAATTGTGTATTTGGTGAAAGGCTGATCAAAGATCCCAAAAAATGCAACTGTTTGTCTATTACCTACCTATGACCTGGAAGGCTCCCCGCTTTGAGTTGTCCCATCTCTCCGGACAGAACCAATGTATATTTTACACATATTGATTGATGTCTCACGTATCCCTAAAATGCATAAAAGCAAGCTGTGCCCTGACCACCTGGGGCACGTGTCGTCAGGACCTCCTGAGGCTGTCATGGGTGCTTCCTTAACCTTGGCAAAACAAACTTTGGAAACTGATTGAGACTTTTGGGTTCCCAGGCTGAACATGGGGCAGCGTGGACACCTGTTGTTTTGTCTGCCTGGGACTCTTTTCCCCTTTCTAGAACATAGATGTCCTTGTCTTTAGGAGAAATACCCCTAGGTGGTCCTGGTCAGGATCTTCTACTATGGTGTCCATCCCTCTGGCTGTGCAAGTGAGCCTGTGATCCAAGCTTGGCCGACCCCTGGGATTTTTCTAGTTGGAACTGGAGGAAAAGGCTCCTCTCCTCTCTGATGGCCAAGCTGGGAAGGAATGAACCCTCACTCTGCAGTGGCCATGGTTCCAGCCTTCCAGAGAAAGCCCACCTGAGAGAAACAGAAACAGGAGGGGAGAGATGCCCGATGGGGTTTGAGTCATGGCCGGGGCTTTCCCTGCCCCTCACCCTCTGCAGTTCGTTATGAGCCAACAACACCCCCTCTACCCAAGCGAGTTGCACTTAACCATTTGCATCTGGTGAGTGTTAAGCTGTTGGCTAGGCTTGTGGGAAGAATGAAGAGAGAGGAAGCCCTGCAAGCTGGTCTAGGGGTTCAGCCTGGGGGAATCCAGCTGTGAGCAGGTGAGGGGGGCCCAGCCATGGAAGGTGTGGCCAGGCTGAGAGACCACCGGAAAGGGTGGGCAGGATAAGCTACAACCGGCCGCCCCGGGGAAGAGGAATGGTTAAAGGATGGCAGATCTCACACAGAAACATAGAGAGGGGAGTGAGAAAGAGAAATGGCCAACAATTTTAAGAAGTTTAGGAAAAAGAGGATGGGTGGAAAACAATGGTGGAGAGAAAGAGAAAGACAAAGAGAGTAAAAGCACAGAGGCGATATGTCATTGTGTGGAGAGAAATTTCTGAGAATACATTTGAGTTTCAGTGCAAGGCTCTGAGAAGCGGCAAGAACAGGAAACTCTATGCCTCAAGTGCATATAGGCAGGGCAGTCCCACCCGGGAGAGAGAAAAACACTGTACTGCAGTGTCTGCTACTCCAACAGGAAACTCGAAATAAATTCACTCTGGGCCTTCGCTACTCTCGGAGTTCTGTTTACCTTGAGATGACCCCCAGTTGCTTAAAGACTCATTCTACCTTATGTTCTATGCTCTAGCAAGATTTGGATTAGACTGAGTGTTGGCTTTGATGATGTGCAGAGGCAGCCCAGCCCCACTCCTCATCTCCTAGCCTCCTCCTTGAGCATTTCAAACCCTCCTGAGGCTGAACCCCTAACTCCTCACTCTGGTCCACAGGCCCTTTCTGATCCATCCCTGCCCTTCTCTCCCACCTTGTTACTCTGCACAATCAGGGAGGCCTGCCTGCAGAGGTGAACTTTAAGCTGAGCTATGCACGGTAAGAAGGAGCCAGTCATCTGAGGCTGTGGGAAGAGCTTGCCAGTAGAGGCGACCACAGGACAAAGGCCCTATGTCAGGAATGAGCTGGAAAATTTGAGGAATAGAGAGAAGCCAGCTGGTTGGACCAGTGTGCTGCGGAGTGGGGAGGGGGAGTGTGGAAAGAAGACATAATAGGACACAACCTCAGCTTCATGGTAAAGAGAAAGTCAGAGCTGGAAGCAGCCTCTCGGGGGGACCCTGACCCAACTCTATTTTAAAAACAAGAAAACTGCATGCCGGAGAAGGTTAGCATCTGTTGGTGGCTCACACCTGTAATCCCAGCACCTTAGAAGGCTGAGGTGGGGAGATTGCTTGAGCTCAGGAGTTTGAGATCAACCTGGACAACACAGTGAAACCCTGTCTCTACAAAAAATACAAAAACGTTAGTTGGGTGCAGTGGCATGCACCTCCCAGCTACTCAGGAGGCTGAGGTGGGAGGACGCTTGAGCCCAGGAGATTGAGGCTGCAGTGAGCCATGATTGTGCCACTGCACTCCAGCCTGGGCGACAGAGAGAGACCTTGTCTCAAAAAACAAAAAACAAATAAACAAACCCAAAACAACAACAACAAACACTGCACAAATAATACATGAAAGTCTTATTGTTAAAAATTTGAAGAATACAGAAAAAGTGAGTCTTCGTCATGACCTCTGCCTGTCCTATCTGTTCCAATCTCCAGTCCCACTGCCTTCTCCAGAGGGAACTCTGGCTAATGGGATGGAGGGGAGATCTTTCCTGACTTTGGGTGGGCACGTACATTTGTATACATACATTTAGAGATGTATGGCTTTATTTGTGCTTTTCCTTTACATCCATAAGATCATACCATGTATATTGTTTTGCAGCTTACTTTTTTGCTTTGGAAACCTTTGCATTTTTGCTCACATAGCATATGGCATTCTTTCTACCTGCTGCATAGTAGTTCATGGTTAGATATGTTGTATCATTTAACTTTTCCCTGTTGGTGGTCATTTAGGTTGCTCCTGGCTATCACAAATACCCTTGGCCACGTCTCTTTGAATACAAGTGCAAGGATTTGGGGAGGGTGAATACCAAGTTGTGGAATTCCTGGGTCAAGGGGCACACACAGTGAAATGGTAATCCAAACTGCCAAAGTGTTCTCCAAAAAACTTTGTATCAGGTGGCTAAACAGTTTTCTTTCTTTGTTGTTTTCTGTTATTGTTGTTTATCTTTTCTTTTCTTTTTCAGTAGAGACGGGGTCTCACTATGTTGTCCAGGCTGGGTCTTGAACTCCTGGACTCAAGCAATCCTCCTGCCATGTCCTCCTGAAGTGCTGGGATTTTTACAGGTGCAAGGTACCGTGTGTGGTCTACCTTTTCATTTTGAAATAAGTTTAGGCTTGCAGAAAGTTGTAAAGATACAGTGTTCTCACAGACTGTTTCCCCAGCTTTTCCTAATGTGAGCATCTTACCTAACCACAATACAATTGAGAGGTGAAGCCAGCTGGACTTTCTAGGTGAGTGGGGACTTGGAGAACTTTTCTGTCTTACAAGAGGATTGTAAAATGCACCAATCAGCGCTCTGTAGCTAGCAAGAGGACTGTAACATGCACCAATCAGTGCTCTGTAAAAATGCACCAATCAGCACTCTGTAGCTAGCAAGAGGATTGTAAAATGCACCAATCAGCACTCTGTAAAACGCACCAATCAGCACTCTGTAAAATGCACCAGTCAGCGCTCTCTAAAACGCACCAATCGGCAGGATCCTAAAAGTAGCCAATCACAGGGAGGATTGAAAAAAGGGCATTCTGATAGGACAAAAACAGAACATGGGAGGGGACAAATAACGGAATAAAAGCTGGCCAACCCCACCCCCCACCCCCACCCCCACCCCCACCCCAACACAGCCTCTCCCAGCCAGCAGCGGCAACCTGCTTGGGTCCTCTTCGACGCTGTGGAAGATTTCTTTGGCTTTTCACTCTTCACAATAAATCTTGCCGTTTACTCTTTGGGTCCGTGCCATCTTTAAGAGCTGTAACACTCACCACCAGGGTCCGCAGCTTCATTCTGGAAGTCAGCGAGACCACGAACCCACTGGAAGGGACCAACTCTGGACACACAATGACCAAAACACAGAAATTAACACTGGAACAATGTTATTAACTAAACTACGGACTTTATTCAGATGTCACTACCTTTTTCACTAGTGTTCTGGTTATTTTAAATTTTACTTCCTTAATGACTAGGAAGATTGAACATCTCTTCATATTTTTTTGACCATCTGTATTTTTTATGTAAAATGCCTATTCAAATTTTTTGCCCATCATTTTCCCTGTTGGATTGTCTTTTTCTAACGATTGGTAGGGGTTCTTTTCGAACCTCTCCAAGCTTGCACAGCTAATTAGTAGCAGATCTGGGAAGATAACCCAAGTCTGACCTATGTACTTATTTCTGCCATGACGCCCTGTCCTCAATTCTCCTTAATGCTCAGCTGCTTCTCTCTTCCCTGGGCCCATGTATAGCAGTCCCCAGCTGGACCATTCTTATCAGCATCTGTCAGAGAAGCACAGCAGGCCAGGCCTGCTCACTCCTCATTTCCCTCATTGTTGCTGAGCTAACGTTCAGGATGGATCTTGTCTGGGCATAGCTTGCTTTCTGGAAAGTCTCATCCTCCTGGCACTGAGAGGGGCAGCACAGAATGCTGGCTGCGGGGTCCAAGAATGCGCCATTTGGCTGCTCGTTCCCTCCCTAATTGCCATCCTGGCAACCATAAAACCTCTTGCACTAGCAGAACAGAAGCTGCAGGAGGGAGTTTGTGTGCGTCTCAGGATCACTGGGTGCCCTGCAAGACCCATCCATCATGGGATGCTCTCCAGGATGCTCCGGCTCCCCGTGGGCATTATCTCATCCGCCAAGCACAGCTCCAGAACCTGAAAGGAGCTAGTGGGCAGGGGTAGGCACTGCCGTAGTGGGATACAAATATGGCACCCCTCTTGGCAGCTCTGCTTCCATTAAACCATGGGTTCCTGGAGAAGAGGGGCCATGCCTTATTTCTCAGATGTTCTTCTGGCTCTGGCTGTAGTATGGGGATGACCAGAAACCTTGTCCTTTGTAGTTCTGATTAGGATGGAGGTGGAGTGGGGACACCATTTGTCACTAGTCTGGTCTTGTGTGTTTGATGGGGAGGGTGGTGTAAGGGGCTGAATAGTGTGCCCCAACCACCAAATAGATGTCCACAGGAAGCTGTGACTGTGACCTTATTTGGAAAAAGGGTATTGCAGATGTAATTAGTGAAGAGCCTCAAGATGAGATCATCCTGGATCTCCAGGCAGGCCCTAAATCCAATGACAAGTGCACCAGGAGAGAAAGGCAGGGGGAGATTTGAAATGCAGAAAGGTGGGGAGAAGGTCGCATATCAGTGGAGGTGGAAATTGGAGCGATGTTGCCACAAGCCAAGGAGTGCCTAAAGTCACCAGAGGCTGGGAGAGGAAACACAGGACTCATCCCAGAGCCTTTATGGGGAGTACAGCCCTGCTGCGTGCACCTAAATTTCAGACTTCTATGCTCCACATGGGGAGAAAAGAAATGTCTGTTGTCTTAAGCCACCTGGTTTGTGGAAATTTGTTATACCAACTGTGGGACATGAACGCAGGTAGGAACCAACCAGGGCACTGAAACTCGTGATTCTTGAAAGGATCCAACCAGTCAACAACCCCAATTCTTCGGGAGCTCGCCCTCCACAATCCCCTTAGAGACCTCGCCCAAAACTACTGTGGGCGATGGATTTGAGGGTCTCTGTCTCCTCACTTGGTGCCCTGTGATCATTAAACTCTTTCTCTCTGTCAACCCTGCTGTCTCAGTTACTGGGTCTTTAGCACACAGCGGGCGTACAAACCTGTTGTTCCTACAACATTTCCTAGCCGTCACCCACGCTTCTGAGCCGTGCTGGCCACCAGGCAGCCATGTGGGAGCTGTGGGCAGACTGGAGAGGTGAGCTCCCAATAAAGATAAGAAGAGCAAGTGTTAGATCCATGAGAGAACAAAGGTCCTTTGAGGACAAGTCAAGCAGAAACCAGAAGTTCAGAAACTGAGGTCAGCCAAGACATGGCAGAAAAAATCAGGGCCCATAAAGGGCCCAGACTTGCCTGAGAATCCTGCCTGCCACATGTGCCTGTTCTTTATTATCTGTTGTTGTGGCTGCTTAGGTGCTATGACAGCAGAGTTGAGGCCACCAAGTCTAAAGTATTTACCATCTAACCCTTTAGAGGAAAAACTTGCCAATCCCTGCTTTAGGGCAATAGTTCTCAGACTTTGGTGCCCATCTGAGTCACCTGGAGGGCTGCGAAAACAAAGGGCTGGGCCCCACCCCCAGAGTTTCAGATTCAGCAGGTCTAAGATAGGGCTTCATAATCTGCATTTTTTTTTTTTGTTTCTTTTGTTTTTGAGACAGAGTGTGACTCTGTCACCCAGCCTGGAATGCAGTGGTGTGATCCTGGCTCACTGTAACCTCTGCCCCCCAGGTTCAAGCGATTCTCCTGCCTCAGCCTCCTGAGTAGCTGGGATTACAGGCACATGCCACCATGCCAGGCTGAGTTTTTTGTATTTTTAGTAGAGATGGGGTTTCACTATGTTGGCCAGGCTGGTCTCGAACTCCTGACCTCAGGTGATCCACCCGCCTCACCCTCCGGAAGTGCTGGGATTACAGGCGTGAGCCACTGCACCTGGCCTATAATTTGCATTTCTAACAAGTTGCCCAGTGATGCGGAGGCTGCTGGATCAGGGACCACTCTCGGAGAACCATAGCTCCACAGCCGCACTTCTTACACTTTATTATTTTTATTTTCACTAATTTATTGATTTTTGAGACAGAGTCTCAGTTGCCCAGGGTAGAGTGCAGTGGCACAATCTCGGCTTACTACAACCTCTGCCTCCTGGGTTCAAGTGATTCTCCTGCCTCAGCCTTTTGAGTAGCTGGGATTATAGGCACGCACCACCACTCCTGGCTAATTTTTGTATTTTTAGTAGAGACAGGGTTTTGCCATGTTATCCAGGCTGGTCTCGACCTCCTGACCTCCAGTGATCCTCGTGCCTTGGCCCAAAGTGCTGGGATTACAGGCATGAACCACTGCACCCAGCCTGCTGCTTACACTTTAATCTGCCCATGATTCACCCAGGGATCCTGATAAAATTCAGACTCTGATCTGGGAGAGGCAATTTCCAGGAAGAACAACCTTGTGCTCCAGCGGCCCCTGCCTTCCTCACCCTCCCTCTCCAGCCACAGCTGATTGGACCTGGGGTGGGCACCTGAGTCAGGGACCCATGGGCTCACCCACAGTCAGTGACAGGATGCCGAATAAATAGGGTCCCTAGAGAGTATGGAAGCCAGGTAGATTCTCTCTCAACAGTCTGAAATGTGGCTGCATAGACACCATTGCCTGTTGGTGGTGACCCCTGGGCTGAGAGGCAATGACGTGGAGTTGGGGGCCAGTGGCACGACGAGACAAGGGCAAAATGGGTGAACAGAGGCAGCCAGCCCAGGGAGGGGAGGAGAGGAAGTGGAGGCCCAGAGATTATGAAGCTCGGCGAGGCAGAAAGCTTTCTAATTCCCAGTTCCCATGAGCCCTGACTGGGCTGTTTGCCCTTCTGTTCTGAGAAATTCCTGTGTCCCTCCAAATATGCTTCTCTTTTGGCTTAAGCTACTTCAAGCAGTTTCTTATTCTTCAAAGCCAAAAAAAGTCTTAAAGAGAATGCATCCATGACCCTCTCCCGCCACCCTCACATCTTGTTTATGTTCATCTCCAGGACCTTGGACAGGGCCCAGCACAGGGGCCTTGGAATGTGGACTGTCTCAGTGGATTCTTGTGCATAGAAATGAGAGGAAGGTGGAAGAAGCTCGTTCCAGGTGAGCAGAGGCACGGAGCGAGGGTGAGCGTGTGAGAGGAGCCACGTGAACAGGATGTATAGGGGCCAGTGGAGCGAAGGCCAGTCAGGAGGGAAGGCTGGATGCAGATGGCCTTAAACACCAGGCTGAGGAGTTGGGGTTGGTTTGACAAATGGTAGGGAGGTGTCAGAAGTCCTGCAACTGGGTGGACATGACAAAGAATAGTTGTGCCCTTTTCTTTAACAAGGATCCGGATGGCCTGGGTGACAGACGACATCTTGGGACTGAAATGAACAAATAATAAACCTATGCATGGAACTCTTAGAAGAAAACATCATGCAAAAGCTTACCAACATTGAATTTGGCAATGATTTCTTAGATGTGACACCAAAGGCACAGACAACAGACTTCATAAAAAAGAAAAACTAGACTTCGTAAAAGTTAAAGCATTTTGTGCATCCTAAGACACTATCAACAGAGTAAAAAGGCAACCCGCAGTGTGGAGGAAAATATTTGCAAATTATATATCTGATAAAGGATTAATATTTAGAATATATAGAAAACTTCTAAAACTGAACAACAAAATGACAAACAACCTGATTCAAAAATGGACAGAGGTTTTAAAAAGACATTTCTCCATTTAAAAAGACAAATGGCCAATAAGAACATGGAAAAATGCACATTAGAAAAATGCCCATCGAAACTATAATGAGATATTACCTCATACCCATTAAGAATAATGCTGTTAAAAACAAAACAAACAGAAAATTGGCTGGGCGTGGTGGCTCATGCTTATAATCCTAGCACTTTGGGAGGCTGGGGCGAATGGATCACCTGAGGTCAGGAGTTTGAGACCAGCCTGGCCAACATGGTGAAACCTCGTCTCTACTAAAAATACAAAAATTAGCCGGGCATGGTGGTGCGCACCCGTAACCACAACTACTTGGGAGGCTGAGGCAGGAGAGTGGCTTGGACCCAGGAGGTGGAAGTTGCATGAGCCGAGATCGTGCCACCGCACTCTAGCCTGGGCGACCAGAGCGAAACTGTGTCTCAAAACAAACAAACAAACAACAACAAAAACCCAAAACCAGAAAATAGGTATTGATGGGGATGTAGAGAAATTGGAACACGTGTGCACTATTGGTGGGGATGTAAAATGCTATAGTCTCTGTGGAAACAGTATGGCAATGTCTTAAAAAATTAAACAGAGGCTGGGCACTGTGGCTCACACCTATAATCCCAGCATTTTGAGAGGCTGAGGTGGGAGGATCGATTGAGCTCAGGAGCTCAAGACCAGCCTGAGAAACATAGTGAGACTGCATCTCTGCTAAAAAAAAAAAAAAAAAAAAAAAAAAATTAGCCATGCGTAGTGGTGTGCACCTGTAGTTCCAGCTACTTGGGGGACTGAAGTGGGAGGATTGCTTGAGCCCGGGAAGTCAAGGCTACAGTGAGCAGTGATCATGCCACCGCACTCCAGGCTGGATTACTGAGCAAGACCCTGTCTCAAACAAACAAACAAACAAACACCATAAAGCCAGGTGCTCATGCCTGTAATGCCAGCTACTTGGGAGGTCGAGGGAGGATTGCTTGATCCCAGGAGTTCGAGACCACCCTGAGCAATGCAGCAAGACCCCCATTCCCAGTAAATAAATAAATCAATACATAAATAAACAAAAAATTAAACATAGAATTACCATGTGATTCAGAAATTTCACTTCTGGATATATAACCCAAAGAGTTAAAAACAGGGCCTCAGAGATATTGAAAGTAATGGAAAAAACCGCAATAACTTTTGCACTATCTAATATTTGCACACCAATGTTTATAGTAACCCAAGTGTCCACCAACAGAGGAATGAATGGCTAGGCAAAATGTGGTGCATACACACAGTGAATGTTACTCATCCTTAAAAAGGAAAGGAATCCTGCAGTATGCTGCTACATGGATGAGCCTTAAGGCCATTATGCTAAATGAAATGAGCCAGTCACAAAAAAGACAAATTCTGTATGATTCCACTATATGAGGCACTTAGGGTAGTCAGAATCATAGAGACAGGAAGTAGAATGGTGGTTGCCAGAGGCTGGGGAGGAAGGCATGGGAGTTATTGTTTGCGGGTATGGAATTTCATTTGACAAGATGAAGAGTTCTAGAAATGGATGGTGGTGCTGGTTGCACAACATTATAAGTGTATTTAGCAAAATTGCTGAACTGTACACTTTAATAAATTTTGTTATGTGTATTTTACCACAATTAAAAAGATAAAAACAAAACCAAACCCTTATGCATGGGGAAAAAAATGACTGGATGGAAATAAACCGAAAGTTTATAGTAATTGTGGATTTTTTTCTACTTTCCTGTGCTTTCCAGTTTTCCTCTAGAGTACAATCAGTAACAGTGGAAAGAAGTCCCTGGAGCCCAGTGCAGTGGCTTGAACTGAGAATACACTCACTGGCTGTTGCAGCCGAGACTCCGGTTCTCACCTCTCTTTCCCTGACTCCCCCATGCCCACCTCTCCCCTGCAGGAAAGAATACGCGGCGGGCTAGGGGGCTTTTGTTGTTGGGTTATGTCCTCATCTTGTCTGCTCTGTGAGCCATTTACTTCTCAGGCACAGCTCTGGGTGCAAGGGCAGCCTGTGCCACAGATGTCTGTTGAACAGTGGATTTGCGTCTGTCGCTGCTGTAATAAATGACCATACGCCTGATGGCTTCAAACAACAGAAATATATCCTCTCACGGCTATGGGGGCCAGAAGTCTGGAATCAGGATCATTGGGCCGAAATCAAGGGGTCAGCAGGGCTGTTCTCCCTCCGGAAGCTTTAGGGGGGAATTCATTCCTTACCCCTTCCAGCTCGTGCTGGCTGCTGGCAGTCCTTGGCTTGTGGCCACATCACTCCAATCTGTCTCCGTCACCACATTGCCTTCTCCTCTTCCATGTGTGTAATCCTGCTCTCTCCTCTGTCTCTCTCTCTAGCTCTTTTTTTTTTTTTTTGACAGAGCATCGCTCTGTTGCCCAGGCTGGAGTGCAGTGGCGCAATCTCGGCTCACTGCAACCTCCACCTCCCGGGTTCGAGCAATTCTCCTGCCTCAGCCTTCCAAGTAGCTGGGATTACAGGCACGCACCACCATGCTCGGTTAATTTTTGTATTTCTAGTAGAGACAGGGTTTCACTCTGTTGTCCAGGATGGTCTCGAACTCCTGACCTCAGGTGATCCACTTGCCTTGGCTTCCCAAAGTGCTGGGATTACAAGCATGAGCCACTGCACCCAGTCCTCGATCTCTCTCTCTCTTTTTTTTTTTTTTATTGAGATGGAGTCTCACTCTGTCACCTGGGCCGGAGTGCAGTGGTGCAATCTCCCCTCACTGCAACCTCCGCCTCTGGGATTCAAGCTTTCTCTCCTGCTTCAGCCTCCTGAGTAGCTGGAATTACAGACATGCGCCACCATGCCTGGATAATTTTTGTGTTTTTAGTAGAGACAAGGTTTCACTGTGTTGGCCAGTCTGGTCTCAAACTCATGACCTCAAGTGATCCACCTGCCTTTCACTCCCAAAGTCTTGGGATTACAGGTGTGAGCCACTGCGCCCAGCTTCTCCTCTGTCTCTCTCTCTCCCTCTCTCTCTCATAATGGCCCATGTGCTTGCATTTAGGGCCCCCTAGGACGATAGAGGATTATCTCCCCATCTCAGGATCCTTCGCTTAGTCACTTCCGCAAAGTCCTTTCTCCTTTGCCCCCTTTCATGGAAGGTAATGATCACAGGTTCCAAATTTTTGGGGGAGGACATTATTCAATGTGTCACAACTGGCTTTAAGGATTAAGCAAGGTAGGTGGAGACCAGACCCCCTTGGCTCATGCTCTGGGGCTGCCCCGGGGGATGGCCGGGAAGAGAACCTGGGCTGTGATGGGTGAGGGTTCTCAGGTGTGGCTCCTCCTGCCTGAGTTCACTACAGTGTCTGGGTCAAGTCAGGAACTGTAGGCAGGGCCAAGCCTGGGTCCAGGCTGGACGAGAGACTGAGGGTTTTGCTCAGAGAAGTTCTTTTTTCTCTGGACCCAGGGGCCTCCTGCTTTAAGAAGACCCAGTACGTGGGGGAATTTGGGGGCTTCACGAAGCAGCCTCTGAAAGGCAAACCAGAAAGTGTCTCCTGTTTACGAAGGATTTCTGTGTTAGTTTCCAGGTTCTTGGTTGCCTTGGGCTTATCACTGGGTCTGCTGTGTGACCTTGGGCAGGCCACTTTCCCTCTCTGTCCTCAGTTCTGGAAGGTCACTGGAGACTCTGCCAACACCATTATTCAGACCTCACTGCAATCCCCCAAACCCCACCAATCTTTGCTGCCATTCAAGTCTTTGACAGCCTGGGGAACTCTACTTACAGGCATTTCTCAGAACAAGGTCTCAGGTCAGGCTCAGTGGCTCACGCTTGTAATCCCAACACTTTGGGAGGCCAAGGCGGGAGGACTGTTTGGGCCTAGGAGACCAGTCTGGGCAACATGGCAAAACCCGATCTCTACAAAAAATACACAAAGATTAGCTGGGCATGGTGGCACATGCCTGTAGTTCCAGCTACTGGGGAGGCTGAGGTGGGAGGATCACCTGAGCCTAGGGGGTTGAGGCTGCAGTGGGCTGTGATCATGCCACTGCACACCAGCCTTGGTGACAGAGCAAGACCCTGTCTCAAAAAACAAACAAACAAACCAAACCAAGCCAAACCAAAACAAAAACAAAAACCCAGAACGTCTCAGATTTTAGCAGCCCAAGGTTCTCCCAGCAGCAGCCCCAGCTGTCTGCTTCCCTTCCAGGCCTCATTCCAGAGGTGTCTCTGAGAATGCTTCCTGTCACCCTCCCCAGGGCCAGGAGGGAGGTGTTAAGCCTGGATTTGACTCCCATACCTGGAAGGGCTCTAGACAAGGTCCCAGCAGCTGCAAGTTGGGTCCACAGAAGAGCGACCCCAAAGATAAAACTAAGCATCTGAAAAGTAAAGCAATGGTGGGCAGGGTTTTGTTTACAAACACAGCGAACAATGATGGCATCCGTGTCCAGAACCTATTCTGTGTGTGTGGATGGGGAGGCGGGGTGCCTCCTGACCCGCAGGGACAAGGACTGGGTCTGGACCTGGGGGTGGGGGTGGGGAGGGGACCATATGGGGAGTCTCCCCATCCCTGGTGTACAAATAGTCCAGAAACCGGGGGGCCTGAGGACACTTATTCATGGTGGTCTGATTCTATGGAGTGGGCTAAGTGTCAGGGCATGGACCGTCTTTAGGCATTAAGGACATTCAGTGACGCTGTTTTGGGCTATTTCATTCAATAAAATATCAAAATAACCTCCTCCAGGGCACCTCACCCTTCTAACAACCCAGATTCTAAAGCATTAACCTTGAGCCCAATAGGGGCTTCAGAACTCTGCTGATTGCTAGTTTATTAAACATATTTTAAATATCATTACTGATTATAATTATTCCCAAATTCCACGAGCCCCTGCTTGCTCTTATCTTCCTGGCCAGTAGGTGGCAGCACAGGAGCATTCAAGGTTCAGGGTTGCAGGGAAAAAAGGCGCAAAACGGTGGTGGTTCAGTTAAACTGCAGGACCCAGTACGTGGGGGAATTTGGGAAACCTCTTCTTGGCTCTGCGGTGGTGCCCTGCTTACCATCAGGCACCCACCCACACACCACATCCCAGTGATCGTGGGCAGGGGAGACCAAGGGAAGGGGATGACTTCACCTCTGGGGGCTCATTTGGGGAAGACGGCATTTGGGGAAGACGGCATTTGGGGGTATGTCAAATGCTGTCCTGGAAACTTTTTCCCCAAACCTGGGTCACACGTAATGAGATAATGCATTTATCTGCCCTGCTGTAAGTGCTTAGCCAGTGTTAGCTGTTCATACACATACTTCACTTCATTTAACCCTTACAACAAACCATTAGGTGAGTCTTAGCAGCCCATTTTACAGATGAGAAAATTGAAGCTCAGAGGGTTGGCTTCTGTTGTCCAGCATCACATGACAAGAGAAAGCAATGTGGGGCTTTGAACCCAGGTCTCAAAGTCCAGCTGTGTTCTCCTTTTAGCTGGCAAGCGGATTGATGCTGAACGTTTATCAAGCAACACACACAGATACTTCTCAAGGAGAATGTGGGGCTATACCTCCCAGGGCACAGAAGTGGATAGACCCAGAGTTTTCCCGGGGGAGGTGTGATTTCAGAGGAACATGGATCAGAGACCAGGGTGTGTGGAGGGAGGGGCTGTTGAGGATGAGAGCTGGTCCCAGCTGCTGGCCTGGGAGGCAGGAGACCAGACTTGCATTTCGTTTCTGCTGTCCCATTGCTGTGTGACCTTGGGCAGGTCCTGGCCCTCTCTGGGCTTTCCTTTCCTTATCTGTGGATGAGATCATCTCACAGGTCCTTGCTGGTCCCCACTGTCCCAGAAATCCAGGAGCTCCAGTACTAAACCTTCTCATGAACAAAAGAAAACCAAGCCCATGCCTCATGAAGCTGGTGCTGGGATTAACCAAGGTCACGGACAGAAATGCCAGCTGGCCTGGGTAAAACAGCTCGGCCCTGAGGCTGGGCCACCTGGGGCCCTGGGGGTGGCCTTGAGGAGGCTATTCCTGCCCTGGTCCCATCTGAGGGTTCACCTATCACAGGTGAGGCTGCCCAGGAAGCAGGTGCTGTGGTGGTTAGCGGTGGAGCCAGGAGAAAGCAGCTTGCAGCACGGGGAGCCAGCAGCCTGGGATGCAGGCCTGTGCTGCCTCTGCCAGCCCATGAGATCAGAGCACTCTGGGTGGAGACGGCCAAGGCCTGGGCCCCTGTCTTGCTCAGCCACTAACTGGCCCTTTGTGCCCCCTCCCCTGAAGAGCGCTAGTGAGCCGGGCTAGAAAGCTGAGGTGCCCCCAGGAGGCTGTCCTCAAACCACACTCCTCAGAGCAGCTGGGCAGTGAGTTCTGTCTCGAAGGGGGATCTGTCCCACCAGGAAAGGGGTAGGCCTGCGGGGAGGGACCTTGACCACCCTGTCCTTCAGGGTGGGAAATCCAGGGATCAGCACCCCCACTCCTGTAAGCCCAGGAAAGGCCTGGTGGGGAAAGGCTGGATCTGTAGGGAACCACACGCAGCAGGTCAGAGCCCAGAGGTGTGTGTGTATGTGCACGTATTGGGTGTGCACAGGTGTGCACAAGGGCATGTGCACGTGTTCAGTACAGGTGCATGTGTGTGGATGTGTGCATGGGTGTATATGTGTGCAGGTGTGGGGTGTGGGGGTGTGTGAAGTGTGTAGCATGGGTATGTGCCCATGTGTATGTGTATGTATGCATATGTGTGTGCATGCGTGTGTGTATATGCACACGTGCCGTATCCTGTGTCCCTCTGGCATTCAGGCAGGGGCTTCCAGCTTTGGGCACCTCTGGCAGGTGGCAGCGTGGTCTAGACGCATGGAGTTGGCCCTGTCCTCTGGGAAGAGGACTGGCAGAGTAAGAGGAGGCCTCTGAGCAGGACCAGGGACATTGGGCCATCAGAGGGCACAGCAGCGGCAGCAGGGCAAGATCTAGGAGACTTGACTCTGTGCCAGGCACTGGACTCAGCTCCTCACTCATATGGCTTATTACTTACCACAACCCCTGGGGCAGGAGGTGTTATTACGCCTACTTTATGGTAAGGAGACTTTTGCATCCTCAAAGTCACACAGCTAGTAAGGGGGACATTCATCCAACCAGTGCATTCATTCAACAGATGTTTTATTGAGCAGCTACTATGTGCCAGGTCCAGTGCATGATGAACAAAACAGGACAAAGTCTGCCTCAGAGGACATGCTAGAGAGTGGGGTGGGGGTTGAGAAGTGTGGCGGTAAGTGAAGTTTGTTGGTTGGTAAAGTTGCTTCAATTTCTCCTGCCCCAGACCAGGATTGGCCAGGGGAGCAAGGCGGAGGTTGAGCCTCCGGGTGTGGTCACGTGTGCCCAGGTCTCAGGGAGGGGAACCTGCAGGGCCCCCAGCTGAATGTGTATGTCAGGATGGGAGGCAGGACCTGCCTTGGGCCCCCGGCACCTTGAAGCCTTGGTCTCCCTCTTCCCCACCTCCTCCTGGCCCAGCCAAGACAAGAGGCTGAAGCCAAACTCTAAATGTGTTCACCCTGGGGTGGTGGTGGGGGTCCCTCAAAATGGCTGATGCCTGGTCCCACCCCAGACCTGTCAACTCAGAATCCGTGGGGCCAGGAATCCAGATTCTGACCTGCAGTTGTGCTTGGGTGCCTCTTTCTAAACCCTCAAGCTGCCTCTAGACCCAGAGTCCTTGCCCAGCCCCATCTGTGAAATGGGCAGAGTTGCTGCAGAGTATTCTTGGGAGGAAGAAGAAAGGTCCTGCCCATCACCTGCCTCCAGCCCCGTCCCCACACTCGTTTCCTGAGCAGGGCAGAAGAGCTTGGAGGATGTAGGGGTGTGTGGGGGGACTCACAGTTTTTCCAGTTCACACGTAGAAGGCAGCTGTCCCTGTGTCTTAGCTTGGGCTCCCTGGGAATGAGCCCCAGGAGCATGCTGGGTGGGAGGTGCTGGGCAGTGGTCTCAGGGGAGATGCCTGCGAGGGAGTGAGGTCTGCAGGAAGGTGAGGATGAAGCCGGGCCTCGGGGCCGGTCGGCTGGGGCCCCAGTGAGCCCTCGGGAGCTCTGGAGCTGGGGTGTCCTTCATAGAGGTCGCCGACATTGGTCAGTCCTGGCTGTGGCCACACAAGGGAACCAGCAGGGGGAGGGGGTGGTGAAACTTGGGTGACCAGGATGACTTCCCAGTGAGAAGCAGAGCTGAGAGCTACCTGGGCACCATGATGCCACTGCACCCTGGGCTGCTGTCCACCCCAGGCCTGGCCTTGGGACCCTGTGAGCACCTCAGTTCTGCTGCCCAAACACCGTGCAGCAAGCCGGGGGTTGGGGAAGAGGGGTGGAGGCAGCAGATCTAGGCCGTGTGGGCCCTCACCTCCCCATCAGGTCTGGATGCCGGGAAGGGGGAGGCCTCCCGACCCAGACCCTCCCTGAATCCCCTCTCCTGGGAGGTAGGCATTGGGCTCCCTGCAGGCCTGCGGAGCTCCAGGCCTGCAACCTCAGAGCCCTCAGACCGTGGATTTCTGGGAAAGAGAAGTTCCTTCATCCTGACCTCTTGCTTTGGGGGATGTGGGGGCCGGGGAGCCCAG
Source organism: Hylobates moloch (assembly GCF_009828535.3). Taxonomy (NCBI): domain Eukaryota; kingdom Metazoa; phylum Chordata; class Mammalia; order Primates; family Hylobatidae; genus Hylobates; species Hylobates moloch. The sequence continues at coordinate 29,840,705 of NW_026652285.1, read as the reverse complement.
GAGGCCTCGGCTCTGTCCAACCCTTCCCATCGGGCCTGGCAGAGGGTGCAGCTGCCCTCGGCAGGCCCCGTGACGCAGGCCAGCAGCAGGGAGGCTGCCCAGGCTGGGGCCGAGCCAGGGCCTTCGGAGGGCCCTCTGTCCAGGCCAGATGGCCACTGCTCCGGTGGGAGGGGCTGCCAACACCTCCGCAGTGGCCTGGCTGAGTTCTCCAAGCCTCCCTTGTCCGGCGGGGCCTTCAGCTGCTGTGTACCGAGAGGCTGCACTTCTTCCCCAGCAAGTGGGGCTTTGAGATGCCCACCCACCTGCACTGCCTCCCTGGGCCTCTCTCCCCACTCCAGGACCCACCCAGGCCTGCCAAGTCTCATGTCAACACTGACCAAGGCCCTGCAGGAAGCCTGTGAGGTGGCCTGGGCAGCGGGGCCTTCCCTCATAGCATCCCCTCCTCTGCAGTTCAGGCTGGTCAACTCCTCATTCATTCAATCATTCATTCATTCATTCATTCATCCATCCATTCATTCCTTCATTCATTCATCCATCCATTCATTCCTCCAGCAAATAAATCAAGCACCTGTAACACTCCCAGGGCTGTTCGGAGCCCTGAAATTACACAGATGAACGAGATGGGCAAGGCCCCTGCCCGTCCAAAGCTGACCCTCTACTGGGGAAGACTGGAAAACTAAGAAACAGGGTGCCTGGTCGTGTGATTGAGACAGGGATGCTTTAGGAAAGGCTGCGAAGAGGAGGAGCCAGCCAGGCCAAGTTTATGGGGCGTGGTAAGGAAGGGGCAGAAAGATAGTTCCAAGAATAGGAAAACGCACAGGGGGTGTGGTGGGTCTGGCGTGTGCTTGTGGCGGTAGGGGTTTGGAGGGGTGGAAGGGGGCCGTTGGGCTGGAACCCCAAGGCCTTGTAGGAGCTGGGTTTGATTCTGTGAGGCTTTCACTAGGGGAGCAATATAAACATAGCTCACGTGCAGGGGGCTCTTTGGACAGGCGGGGCATTGTGCCAATCTCCTGACATAGGGCCAACTCATTCAAACTTCCTAAGAACCAAATGGTAGGTCCTATTATCCCATTTCACACACAAGGAAACTGAGGCACTGAATGGATAAGACATTTGCTCAGTGAGCTACTGCAAGTCAGTGGTAGGGCTGGGATTTGTGGTAGGCAGCCTGGCTGTAGAGCCCTAACCACTGAACCACACTGCCTCTTGGGATACACTTTCCTCCCCTCCAAAAACACCTCCTCCAGGAAGCCTTCTCACCCCAGAGTTTGTCTCCTCTGATTAAGCAACACATCAGCACCCTACATGGCCTAAAAGCCTGTAGAGTCCTTAGGAGGTCATCTTGTCCATGCCCCTGCCTCCAGATGGAAATGGTAGTATAAGTCTCATTTTACAGATGAGACTACAGAGACCCAAAGAGGCTTGAACATTACTTAGAGTCAGTGAGGGAGGCCTTGGTCTCCCGAATTCTTCTACCCTGGCCCCAACCTCTCCAACCCCTCCCGACCTCTTTGAGACAATCCTAAGGTTGTTTCTTGTCTGCCCACCCCTCCCCCTCCCCCAGCCAGATAGAGGCCTTCCCTGTGCCCACCACATGGCGATGCACATAGTAGGGGCATACTCAATGCCTGAAGATGGAATGGGTGGTGCATACAGGAATGTGCTGGGCTTGGTGCTGCTGCCTGGGATTCTTGAGCAGAGACATTTTGCAGAATGGATGTGAGCTGAGGAGTAAAGGATGCTTAGGAATTTTCTAGTGACTCAGGGAGCCAGGTTGGAGTGTTTTGTCTAGAGAGGGAAGGGCATCCCAGCTGGAGGGAACAGCATATGCAGAGAAAGCGGGTGGGGAGGACAAGGAGTTCTGTTTGACCTGAGCATGGAGAGAAGATGGGCAATGAGCCTAGGGTGGGTGGCAGGGATGGGACGGGGGGCTGTGTGCCAGGCTAAGGAGCTGCCGCTCTGGATTGGGAAGGGTTTGGGCAGGCAGGCAGAGGGGAGTAGCCGCCCAGTGAGCCCTGGATGCAAATCCCTACCTTGCTGCCTGAACTTGTGCAAGTCATAGGCCCTCTTGGAGCCTCAGTTTCCCCCCTTCATTATTTGGGGGTGGTGCCCGCTCCTAAGGACCCTCTGAGCCCTGCACACACTTATTATTTGCTTGCTGCTCTCTTGCGCTCCCGACAAAGAGAGACTCCTTGGGTAGATATGAAATCTCTTTGATGCCCTGATTTCTTGTTGCCATGCATGGCTTTGCTCTGCAATGTTCCACCAGCCCTTTGAGAGGCGTGTGTCCCAGGGCCTCCAGTTCACAAGGGAGCTTGGGTCGACATGCTCTTTCTTACTTTCAAACCCTTCCTCTTGTGGAGTCCCGCCCAGGGCAGGCCAGTGTCGTGGGCCTGGGCCTGGGCATGGATGTGGTCCAGCTCTGAGGGCGGGGGCATCAGGGGCATGAGTGGGATCAGCATGGCCATTGGCATCACTGGCATCAGCCCCTCCGAGGCCCCAGGGGGGATGAAGGGCAGCTCGTTAGGAGCCAAGTGGGCATCACTCCAGCCCTCGGAGCTATCACTGCAGTCCTCTGGATTGGTGGCTTCATTCTCAGATATGGTGACAATCTCAGTGGTGTCTTCTCCAGGGTTGCTGTCTAAGTCCCCTGCTCCTTGGCTGGTGCCTCTCTCAAGTGTGCTGGCTGTGTGGGCGTCTGCTGCGCCCTCCTGCTTCTGCCTAGAGCCAGCTGAAGGGGCACAGCAGAGCCCAGACATCTTAGCTCTGCCCTGGCCAGTCCAGAAGAGGCTGAGCTCTTGGCGGCAGGCAGCCACACCCAGGCTGGTGAGCAGGGTGCTGGACACGAGGTAGAGCAAGGCAGGTTGGCCCATCTGCATGAGGACCATGGCCATGAATGTGACCAGCAGGCCCACAGCATAGGCCACGGTGCAGGCCACGAAGTAGACCTGACGGGAGTGGACTTGCACATCGAAGCGGCAACAGTAAGCAACCAGGAAGCCGGGGACCACGATGTCACCGAAGCCAAGGATGGAGAAGGGCTGGCTGCACAGGGTCAAGGCGGAGACTCTTAGCCGGGGCACTTTGAGCACCATGGGCAGCCTCTCGTGGCTTGAAGACTCTGCAGGGCCCAAGGCAACCTGCGCCATGATGCTCTCACCGGTTTTGGTGAAGAAGGGGGTGACGAAGACAAAGAAGACATCAAAGGCCAGCAGGGCCAGCAGGAAGGAGGAGCAGTTCTTGAGAGTGGGCAGCCGCACACGGTGCAGGACGAACAGGCAGTAGGAAATGCCCAGTGTGTCCTGCAGGAGCCACGCCCAGCGGTCCTCGTGGCGGTAGGCCATCCAGAAGACGATCACGGTTGTGCACAGGCTCGCCAGCAGCAGCAGAGGCAGCGGCAGAGAGGCGCAGAGGCCATGTGGAGGCCTCTGGTACTGCCGCAGGGACAGGCGGCGCACCAGGGGTGACAGGCAGCTGTAGAGGCCAATGCCAGCACCCAGGCCAAAGATCCCGATGGTGACATAGACAAAGTGGTCATAGAAGAAGTAGAGCAGCAGCATGATCGAGCAGGACAGGGTGACCACCACGCCTGTCATGGCCGGCGTGAAGTCCACTGGGATGTCCTCATTATCTTCCTTCTGGGCTCCCTCAGCTGCTGCTGCTTCCCACGGCTGATGGTGACCACCAGGCCCCCCTCCTCTTTGGGCACGGCGCCGCTGTAGCCGGTTGGCTTCTGTCAGGCCAGCCCAGTAGCCGCCTGTGGCCACTGTGCCCACAGCCAGGATGAAGATGACCAGCATGTTGTAGTCGATGATGGGCTCAGGGGGTGCGTACATGGCCACGCGGACGACGGCCTCCGCACGAGTGCGGCTGAGGATGTCCAGCATGTCAGTGTAGCGGAGCATAGCCACAGGGATGCTGAGGTCTGCCAGGGGCTGGCGGGGATCCTGGGGTGCCAGGGTGGTGTCTGAGCACTGTTGGTCACTGACCCGGCTCACGATGAGCAGCCCGTGGGCACCCTGGCCCTGAGCCAGCCAGCCTTTCGTGTGGAAGCTGCAGTTACCCCTCATGACCATGGCAGTGGTCTGGCGGAGGGGCCGCTGGCTGGGGGAGCCGAGCTGGGCCTGGTGGGGGGAATCCTCGCCCGGGCACCAGGGTGCCTTGGTGCCATCATACAGGGGCAGGAGTGGGGCGTGGTGCAGGTCCCGGGGGAGGGTGACGTAGTTGGAGCTGAACACGATACAGTAGTCCTTGCTCCAATTCTCCGACACCACGTGGGCCACGCCGTACTTTCCCCGGGCCACGGTGCTGATGAGGAGGAGGAAGCCCACGGGGAGGAGGAAGCCCAAGCACGCCATCTTCTTCAGCTCCTACTGCAACATCTGCGGGCGGCAGCCCAATACCCCTCCCAGGGGTGGGCGTGGCCCTTTGTCACAGAGCAGTCTGGCCACCTGTCCTGGAAACCAGGGCCACACCTACTTAGTCATAAAGCTGTGTGGTCCCCAGCCGAGGGTGCTGCTATGGGGCACAGGGTCCTCTAGAATGATGCCCCCCAACGCTGGGAGACCAGGGAAGAGGTCATCTGGACCCTGCTCTCTACCCAGACCCTAGTGGGGTTAGACCAGGTACTTTGAAATAAAAGGTGTTAGGATGGGGTCTGCAGGCCAGATAGGATTCTGAACCAACTTTTCTCCTTACCCATGGGGAACCCAGGCCAATGTCACTCCTCTCTAGGCCTGTTTCTTTAGCTGTAAAGAAATAAGGACGTTGGGCCAGAGAGTTTCTACGGTCCCTCGGAGCTCTGAGCTCAGTAACATTGAGCACTTTTACCGAGGGCTTACTAGACACCAAGTACCCTAGCTGTACCTATTGCACAGCTGCAAGGAGGTGTCATTATAACTGCCTAGCCTGAGGCTGTCCCTCAAAGTCGGTCCCCATTTCTACCAGGCACATGACCAGAATTCACCTCCAACTCCATTCGCAGTTGGGAACGGACAGGTGACCAGGAGAAATTGAGCAAAAATGATGTGAACTCTTTACATCAGGGGCTTAGGCTGACAGACTGCGGGGCTCCTGGTTTACCCTCTCTTTCCCTTTCTCAGGAGTCAGAACAAGGACAGGCCTGTGATGTGTCTGTCTATGACGAGGAGGACAATGTCCTAAGGAACGGAGAGGAAGAAAGTGAAGGGAACCAGGTCCCTGGATTCCATGTGGAACAGTAGCCCAGGATGTGCACTATGGACTGTTACAAGAAAGAGAGAGACATGATCTTCCTTAAGGCATTGATTTATCATGGGTCTCTTTGTTATAGCTACTTAATGTTACCTTAATACACCCACTTCATGGACAAGTAAAACTGAGGCTTGGAGAAGCCCACGTTGACACAGCAAAGGCTGGGGCCCTTGTGCTGCTTAAATGGACCTTGATGTCTCCCAAATGTTTTCATGCTGGATTCTGAGCCACTGTCCTGGCTGCAACTCTGAGGCCGGGCAGACCTCCTGCTGGAAAGAGAACTCGAATACTGGTGAGAGGTAGATTTGAAGCCAGGAGCCCCAGGTTTTGGCTCTGCAGGTTTGCACCCAGCTCTGTGGTGTGTGCTCTCACAGGTCACCCAGGACCTCCTGTCCAGGTTTCTTCAGGCCACCCATGATGGAGTGGATTTGAGGAATGAGGTTTTCAAAGCAGTTAGTGTTGGGGAGAGTAACCCTGGGGCCTCCGGAACCAGAAGGGAGGGATTTGGGGGCTGGAGCTTGGCAGTCCAGGTTCCATTGTCCTCATGTTCTCCCCACTGGCCTGGCCTGTCACTCCAGTCTCTGCATAGGTTGTCACATGGCATCCTCCCTGTGTGTCTCTGTGTCTCTTCACTTCTTTATAAGGACATAGTTATAATGGATTAGGGCCCACCCTAATGACACCATCTTAACTTGATTATGTCTGCAAACACCCTACTTCCAAATAAGGTCACATCAACAGGTACTGGGGTTTAGGACTTCAACATACCTATTTGGGGGCACAATTGTGGGCAGCCCCACGACACACATGTAATTTTAATCTCTAAGGACTAAGCATGCTGTTTTTTTTTTTTTTTTTTTTTTTTGAGACAAGGTCTTGCTCTGTTGCTCAGGCTGGAGAGCAGTGGCACAATCTCAGCTCACTGCAAACTCCACCTCCTGGTTTCAAGCAATTCTCCCCCGACCCAGCCTCCTGAGTAGCTGGGATCACAGGTGTGCACCACCATGCCCAGCTAATTTTTCTGTTTTTAGTACAGATGGTGTCTCACCATTTTGCCCAGGCTGGTCTCGAACTCCTGGCCTTAAATGAATCGCCCACCTCGGCCTCCCGAGGTGCTGAGATTACAGGCATGAGCCACTGTGCCTGGCCAATCACTGATCTTTCTCAAGGACTCTCCTTTTTTTTTTTAGACGGAGTCTCACTCTGTCCCCTAAGCAGGCTGGAGTGCAGTGGCACAATCTTGGCTCACTGCAACCTCCACCTCCCAAGTTCAAGCGATTCTCCTGCCTCAGCCTCCCAAGTAGCTGAGATTACAGGCGCCTGCTACCACACCTGGCTAATTTTTGTATTTTTAGTAGACATAGGATTTCACCATGTTGGCTAGGCTGGTCTCAAACTCCTGGCCTCAGGTGATCCGGCCACCTTGGTCTCCCAAAGTGCTGGGATTACAGGCGTGAGCCACCGCGCCTGTCAAGGCCTCTCCTTCTATTACGGGTCCATCTCTTGCAGTCCCACGCTGCTTTCCTTGGGAAATCCACAGGGATGGAACATCATCTCCAACACCAGCTGTGGATTCTTTGAAGTGGAGGGTGAGTTTAAAGGGCCCTGTGAAGTGGTCAGCAAGGGGAACCCATCTGAGATTCTGACAATTCTCTCCCACCCAGTTATTTACACTCGTCTCACCCACACCTAATTTGCCAATATTTTTGGTGACTCATTTGTAAAGTATCCTTCAAAGCATTAGACTGAATTTTCGTAAGAAACATCTCTCCTTGTCAGTGCACTTCTGACTCATCAGTAATATAACATTTAGTTAGAATACGACAGTAATTACAATGACAAGTGAACTGTCAGAAACATATTAGGGAACAAATACAAGTAACTGGCAAACAAACCACCAGCCGGTGTGAGGAGAAGCAGGCAGAGCCCAGGGGAGGAGGCTGCCAGCTGTCCCTTCCGAGTGCTCCCATTTCAAAGGGGAGGTTGGCCAGGAGGGTGGTTAGGAGACGGAGGCTCGCCTGTAGGCCACAGGAGGGCTGTGATAGTAAAACACTTTCTGGCCCCCCAGCAACGAATGGGCAACCTAGACCCTCACTCGGGGCCCTGTTCTCCATGCAGGGAGTCGTGGATCTTTTAAACAACAAGAACCAGCACACCCACTTTGTCACAAAACCCAGACAATCACAAGCTTTGTCGAGGATATAGGGAAGTTGGGACCCTCATACACTGCTGGTGGGAATGGAAAATTGTGCAGCCGCTGCAGGAAACAGCTTGGCGGTTCCTAGATAAGTTAAACAAAGAGTTACCATATGACCCAGCACTTCTACTCCCGGATATATATCCTGAAGAATTGAAATCAGGCCTTCAAACAAAAGCGTGTACATGCATGCTCATGGCAGGACTATTCATGATAACTTGGAATAGGTGGAGAGAACCCAAATGTCCATCCGCTGACGAATGGAGAAACTGCGGTCTCTCCACACAAGGGAATAGCATTCAGCTATAAGAAGGAATGATGTTTTGATACCTGCTACCATGTGGATGGACCTTGAAAACATTATGCTAAGCCGAAACACATTATGCTAAGTGGAAACACATTATGCTAAATGAAGAAGCCAGACACAAAAGGACACATATTGTACGATTAATTCCACTTACATGAAACAGCCCAAACAGGCAGATCTACAGAGGCAGAGAGCAGATTCGTGGCGGGCAGGGGCTGGGGGAGGGGAGAATGAGGAGTGACTGATGGGTATGGGATTTCCATTTGGGGTGATGAAGAAGTTCCAGAACTTTTTCTATCTCAGTGGTGACGGTTGCACGACATTGTGTATTTAAAGTCACTGAATTGTGCGTTAACATGGTTGAAATGGGACTTTTTTTTGAGATGGAATTTCGCTCTTGTCCCTCAGGCTGGAGTGCAGTGTAACAATCTCAGCTCACTGCAACCTCCACCTCCTGGGTTCAAGTGATTCTCCTGCCTCAGCCTCCTGAGTAGCTGGGATTACAGGCATGCACCACCATCATGCCCAGCTAATTTTTGTATTTTTAGGAGAGACAGGGTTTCACCACGTTGGCCAGGCTGGTCTCAAACTCCTGACCTCAAGTGATCCACCCACCTTGGCCTCCCAAAGTGCTGGGATTACAGGTGTGAGCCACCGCGCCCAGACGAAATAGAGCAACTCCAGTCCCCTCCAGCTGCTCTCTCCTCGGGACAGGTCTCATTTTAGTTCTTCTGGACTCCATCAGACCAGCACATGCCCCAATTTGGGGTTCTGCACAGACACCTCAAGCAGAGCTTGCTCCTGCCCCTTCTCCCAGATCTATCTGTGGACTGGTTGCCCAGGGCCCAGGTAATTCTCAGAAGGCTCATTCCTCCGAGACTCTGCCTGGGACCCCACTCACAGAAGGCTTTCGCGGGTATGTTTGATCACTGCTTCTCCAGGTCCCCCATCCCTGTGCCCACCCCCATCCACCAGCCCTGGAATCGCTCCTCTGGTGGCCACTTGGAGCCCTGGTCAGTGCCTTCACGTGAGGGGCTGATGCCCCTTGGGGCCGTGGCCCCACTGCCAGGCTGAAATCCTGCTCCAAGACTTCAGTCCCCCCACCCTCCCCACCCCCACTCCAGATTTGACTCCTTTCCTGGAGGGCACCCCCTGCATCTGCGACTTTGCTCCCCACAACTCCCCCTCCCTCCCCCCACCCTACTGCCCCCACAGCTATGGCCTGGGCTCTCGAGGTGGCTGCCTAGAGCAGGCTAGGGTAGTGTCTCTGCCTTCTACTTGAGGACCTAGGTGCACCTGGAATATTTATCTTCATCACACAGGGCAGCAGGGCCAGCAGACCCTGGGCAGCGGGTCTCAGGAAGGGTGGGGAAGGGGCCTAGTTCACCTGGCCCCTCACCTGCCCTTGCTGTCCTGCCCAGCAGCTTCCCGGCTGCATATTCTAGAGTGGATTGCCGTCCACTCCCTCCCCCTTCCCCTGTGATGAGGGTGAGCCAGGCAGGCCCACCAGCTGCTGCCCCCATGCCCCCTCACCCTAGCTGATGCCTGCTGTGCCTCCAACCTGGGCTCCTTAGGCACCTAAGAGGCCACCACCCCTTCTTCTGCTCCACCTGCCTTGGCCCAGTTGGCAATAAGGCTGGGCAGCAGGGATCAGTCTAGGACCCCTTGGAGGGACAGAAGCCGGTAGGGCTGCTATCTGGCGGCCAAAGGTGTCTCTGGCTTTATCTCCAAATAATGGTCTCACTGGTGTTCCCAATGAGCTGAGAGCTTTGATAAATATCTATGGCCCAGGCCTCTCTTGAGCCTGGTCTGCCAGCAGGACCTGCAGGGGTTGGTGAGCTGAGGGCAGGGGTGGGAGGTGATGCTCTGAGGTAGAGCTGGGATGGGGCTGGGGACAGGAGACTGGCAGCTGGAGCTGGCTTGGAGGCCGGATTTGGGAAGTGGGCTGCCCGAGGCCCATGCTCCGCAGGCTCCAATTCCTTCAGCTAGCTCATCTCTGAATGCTGTTTGACCACAGACTGGGGATGGAAGGATTTCCCCGGGGAGGGGATTGGAAGGGGCAGTGGGGCTGGGAGGACAGCCTTACTAAGAACTCCCACTGCATAGGGGTTAAGCTTCTTGGAGGCCTACTGTGGCCTCCCTGGCTTTTCATCCATCCGTGGGTGCCATCAGGCAGGTATCTTAACCTCTCTGGGCTTTATTTGCCTTGTCTGTTAAATGGGGATAACAGCCCCTGCCTCATAGAGCAGTATAAAGAGTCAATGAGATAAACATGTGAGGGGCTAAGCAGCACCTGATGCCCGGTAAACAATCAATAATCATCAGTGTTGCTGTTAGCAAATTGTAGAAAGCATTCCCCTCGGTTTGAAGCAAGTGTGGGCAGCTGAGTTTGAAGTCAGTTGGCAGTTTGGATGAGCTGGCTCTGAGATACACCTGGGCTGGAGGCCAGCGGCACACTCCCTGGCTGGGGTGTAGGGGGGCCCACTGTGGCTGATGGTGGCCCCGGCTGCATTGTTTGAAATTAAGCATCATTTTAAGGAGTTGGGGGGTAGAGGATGTCAGGAAGCTGGGGAAGGAGATGCTGGATCCACAGAACTCTCATTGCTCGGCGGCTGGACACTGGTGGGGCCATCTTTGGGGAAGTCCCATCTTCACGTGGGGCACGTCCCAGATCACAGCGACCCTGAGCCCTCCTTGCTGCCCTCTTGCCACAGAGCTCTTCATTCGTTCTGGCCTCCGAGAACCCAAGCCCCTTCAGTTCACTGAGGGGCGAAAAAAGCCTTAGACTTGGAACCAGACCTTCAATCTCAGGGGAGCTGCCAGGCCTGTTTCCCTGGCTGCAAAACAGGTGGGTTACTACCTCTGTGGGCTAGCTGAGGATTACCCTCGAACTTAAAGTATAATAATAATAATAAAAATAAAGACACACACACAGAAATATAGAGATATGAAGTGGGAAATCAGGGGTCTCACAGCCTTCAGAGCTGAGAACCCCGAACAGAGATTTACCTACGTATTTAAAAAAAAAAAAGACAAATGTTGTTTTTTTTTTTTTTTGAGACGGAGTCTCGCTCTGTCGCCCAGGCTGGAGTGCAGTGGCGCAATCTCGGCTCACTGCAAGCTCCGCCTCCCGGGTTCACGCCATTCTCCTGCCTCAGCCTCTCCGAGTAGCTGGGACTACAGGCGCCCACCACGACGCCCGGCTAATTTTTTGTATTTTTAGTAGAGACAGGGTTTCACCGTGGTCTCGATCTCCTGACCTCGTGATCCGCCCGCCTCGGCCTCCCAAAGTGCTGGGATTACAAGCGTGAGCCACCGCGCCCGGCCGACAAATGTTATAAGGATGTTTGTGGATGGCAAAGTAATCTACAATACCCACAATGAAGGTATTATTCTATGGATTCCAAACCCACCTCGCCCGCTAACACATGGTTTTCCCAATCTGACTCTCCACCCAGTCCTGGTCCCAGGAGAGCTGACCCATCAGTAGCAGGCGGCTAGAGAAGGAGGCCTGGAGGGGAGGCGAGGACCTCTGGGCAGGGGCTGTGCTGTCACACTAAGGGACGGGGAGGGGTGGTCTGAACTGGAAAAACAGTGGGGCTTTTCCTCCACTGCTGTTCTGTGCCCATGAGGGAGGATGTCAAGGAGAAATGGGCTTAGGTGGGGGTAGCATTAAGGGACCGCAGCCTTTGGGCATGGTGTGGAGAGAAATTCTTCCAGGCATGAGGTCTTCCGGGTCTGGGAGGGCCTCCAGCGACCTTTCCCCACCACTGCAGCTTGGAGGGTCCCCAGTGGCTCCCCCAACTTTGTGAAGTCACATGTATGTTTTTCGGCTCATCGCACCCCACTCACTCCCACAGGGGCCTCGCCACCCCAAGCCGAACCTGAGCAGAATGACCCAGATGCCTGGTCTCAGGGCTGCCTTCTCTGCGCCGAAGCCCAGAGCGCACATCTGCCATGGGAGATAGAACTCTGGGCCTCTGGGCTGCAGGTTCTGAGGCTCAGACGTTCCCGGCTGTGCCCTGAAGCAGCCCCTCCGCCCTCAGATTCTCTCAATGGGAGGGGAGCCCCAGGATCCATCTGCCTGCCCAGGGATTCCGCCTCCAGCCTCCAGCTTCTCCGATGACCCCCAGACTTGTCTTGGAGCTGTCCTCTTGGTGGCCTTCCAGAGCCAGAGGCTCTGAGCTTTGTGTTTTTTTGGGGTCCCTGGGGTCCCCCCTTGAGTGGCTGCTCATCTCTCACCCAAGGCCTAGCACAGTGCTGAGCACACAGTAGGTACCCAGAAGGTGCCTGGCAGTGACAGCAGCCAGGAAGCCCACTCAGGAAAGCGGGGTGCGGCCTGGCTGGGCTTATCCACACTTCCTGTCTGTACCGTCCCTTCCCTGTCTTCCCCTCACCCCCACCCTCTCGGCTCCTCCACCCCTGGGGTGCGCCCCTCATCCCATCCCCACTGGCATTGTCTCGGGAAAGCCTCGCCTTCTCACTCCTCCGCCTTCACTGGGTGACAGGCAGAGTTGGGAAAGCTGTCTCCATTGTGGCCATTAGAGACTCAGGTCACTTCGTCTCTCCAGGCAGCCAGGACCCTTTACTGGGCTTCTCCCCACTCCCCACAATATCCCCCACGTTGCTCTGGAAGCCTCCAGCCTACCTCTGTCATGGTGATCCCTGGGTCCCCCACCCCATCTCTCTACTTCAGGGCACAGAGCTTGGAGAATTGGCAGAGCAGAGTACCCCACAGGGCCTTCAAGGATATCCTTAGCTACCCCCGGGCCCAGGCCCTCCCCAATGAAACCGGAGGTTTCCCTCCCTCAGCAGGAGCTGCGGGGCTCTCGGCACTGCGTCGCCTTTGTTCCTGGTGTCTTGACACTGCAAGCTCTTGTGTGCGCCTGGGTGCACAAGTGCACATGTGCATACACACGCCCCACCCATGGGGCTCTCGTCCCTGGTTAGAGAGACCCAGAGACGAGGCCTGGGCTGCAGTGGGGCCCTGTGTCGAGTTCTGGTGTTCCACCCACACCCCCTGCCCCTCCAATGCAGCGCACACTGGCTTCCACCCACCTGCGCATTGCTGTGCCCGAGAACTCTCTCTGGCCCTCTGTAGCCTGATGTGGGAATGCAGAAGAGTTCATGTCCCCCTGGGAGCAGCCGTCAACCCACAGCTGATGGGAGATGGTGGATAAATACCCCAGCTCCCTCACCTGTTGGGTGGGATGAGGGAGGGCTTCCCCAGCGGAAGAAAGCTCCAGGCGCCCACAACAGTGTTGGAGTGTTGGTCCTGCTCCAGAGGCCACCCAGGGCTATACAAGCTCTGGCCTGGAGTTGGGGGCACTGAAGCCAGCAAGCCAGGGGAGCCTAACAGTGTGCCGCCCACCTCAGAGCGGCACTAGCCAGGGCTGGGGCATACCTGTCTCTTGCTCACAGGCTACTGTGTCCCCCTCTAGCCCCACCCCCTTTCCCCTGCCTTCCTTGCCTGGCTTCACTCCCTGTTGTCCTCTCTGTACTCCCCTTCCCTCGAGTTTGCACAAGAAACCTCAGGGTCTCAGGGATGGCTTCTTGGGGGGGCCCTAGCGGATACAGCTGCATTCACAGCCTGTCCAGTGGCCCAGTGTCCTAATTCTGCTTCCCACCCCTCAGCTCAGCTCCTGCCTGGGGCTGGGACACACTCCCATCTCCTTTGTTCCTTCCCCTGACCCATGGTATCCCTCCTCTGCATCCCTATCCGTGGTCCTCCTCTCCCTGTAATTCACCTCCTCACAACAAGCTGTCCCTAACTAAGGGGGCCCTGGCCAGACCCACCTGTTCCTCGAAGCCCTCCCTCCTGCCCTCACCCCTCTCCCGGCCCTCAGGGGCTCTCCTGGCACCATCCTTGCCGGGGTGAGAGTGCGGTCAGGTTTCTCAGCGACACAGCAGCCCCTGAAAACTGGGAAGCGGCCCCCACCTCTGTGAGACACCCTCTCCATCCAGCCCCCTGTGGAGTCCAGGCCTTCACAAATGCTGGTTGAAAAGATAAATATTATTTATACCAGCCACCCGCCTCACAGCCGACACCCTCATCTTCTAGTGCCCCCCAAAGCCCTGCCCTGGCTGTCCAGTCCCTCTGGACACGGGCAGGTCGGTGGGGGCTGCGGCCGGTCCACACCTGGAGTGTAAGCAGCATGTTGTCCCAAGAGCCACTTGGGCAGGGGTCTTCTCCTGGCTGGCTTAGCTAGTGGTCCTGCCCCAGAGGCCATCCGGGCTTACAAGCTCCGCCCCAGAGGCTGGGACTGGGATGCCCCTGGCTCTTGCTCACAGGCCACTCTGCCCCCTCCAGCCCTCATCTTCTCACAAAAGAGGAAAAGGAGCAGGAGGTGACTGGTGTGGGGTGGTTAAGTGAGGGGAAGCTGGCCTGGCCTGCAGGGTAGTAAATGTTCGGGGTGAAGGCAGCGAGGCAGGGCATTGCTGGTGGCAGTGCCACAGTGCCAGTGAGGTTCTGGAGGCCTGGGTGACTCTAATGCTGTGGCCGCACGTCTGATGATGACAACTGACTTCTGTCTCCAGGGTTCCTGAGCGAGGGCCCTTGGTTCCCAGTGGTGTCGGAAGGCATCACCGAGGTCCAGAGGCGTCATCATGCTGAGTCAGAGGCTGTCACGAGTTGCCCATGATGCCCCAGGGCAGCAAATGGCCTCCCCACAGTTGCCGAGGGCAGCCCCAGGCCCCAGTGGGCTGGCCTTCTTGTGCTCTGGGAGAAGACAGCCTTGGAGGGACACGCGTGCTGCTGTAGGTGTCCAGTGCCCCATTTCCATTCATTCCCATGTCCCTTCTCCAGGGAGGATTGGGCAGGGAAGCCAGAGGCCCTGGGCCCGGCCTAGTCCTGTAGGTGACTTTCCACTCATGAGCTAGAGTCCCGCACGGCTGCAGGGGGAGAGCGGCCCCCCAGGCTGTCAGTGCCAGCTGCTCCTGGGGGAGTGGGCATGAGACCTAACAGGTCGCCTCCACAGGCAGGGTGGTCAGGGAGCCTGGCCGTCATCCCCCCAGCCACAGCTCTTTGGGGGCTGCTCCATGACCTGCCAGCTCAGACTGCTGTGGACTGCTTGATGCTGTGAAAGCTGACACGGGTGGGGGAGGTGGGGATGGACATGGCGCGGGCCACTCGGGCGCGGATCGAGTGCTTGTCCTGCCACCGGTGCCACCTCTTCCGGATGGCAGAACGGACCTGTGGGCACAGGGAGGAGCACGACATCTGAGCCTGGGGCTCAGGACCCCCTCCCTCCCCTGGGCCGCCATGAGCAGCTGTGCAGGTCGGCGGCTGTGCAGGTCAGCTGAGTACACGGAAGTCCTCAGTAGGGGACGACACTCACAGCCTTAACGCAGCTGCTTTGCATATTTCTCGGAACAGGTTTCTCAAATGGCCTGGGGAAGCGGCACCCTTTTCTAACCCACACGAAGGTGCCATATGGCCTTCGCCATGAAGGCTCCCTGCCCTCGACCCACTCGTGTCCCTGCCCAGGGCTCAGCCCTTCCTAGTTTTCACAAGCTCATCGAAGATGAGCTCTGGCTTCCAGCCTGGTGCCAGCGGCCTCTGAGAGCAAAGGAGGGGGCTGTCACTGTGGGAGTGGACAGGTGGGAAGGGCTGGCCTGGGGCTCCCAGCAACATCCCCCTAGGGACCTAGGAGCAGGGAGGGAGAGAGGCAGCCCTGGGAGGGGAAGAGAAGGCTCTAGACGATCGCCAGACCCAACAGGCCTCGCAGCCCTGAGCCCCACTGCAGGGCCCCGGGGTCCTCACCTCACTATTGAGGAAACAGTAGAACACAGACACAAAGAAGCCCTGGGGAGGAGAGAGGAGGCGTCAAAGGTCGGCCGCAGGTGTCGCCCACCCGGCCTCTAGGCTGCCCCTTGCTTCTCCCTGGCCTCCTGCCCTCCAGGCCTCTGCTTGGCAGAATCCCCACCCAAGGAGGTGCCGGTGTGCCCCTCCAGGGCTGTACCTGGAAGGATTCCAGGAAGGAGTTGAAGTAGATGAAGACGACCCGGGAGACCTCATCCTCCCCGGGATTGACGAAGAACAGCATGTAGGTGATGCCCAGGAGGGGCAGCAGCACCAGAGTGGCTTTCACAGCCTTCCTGGGGTGGGGCGGGTGGGGAGGCTCCGAGTCACAGCCCACCCCAGGATGGGCTGCCTGCTGGCTCAGCAAAGAGGGCCAGGTCGGGGGAGGGAGTGGCAGGTCTCTGGCACATGAGAGGCATGGGGAGCAGGGGTTTCATCAGGGGGAGGCCTGAGGAAGGCGGTACCCCGTTACCTGTACTGAATGGTCTCAGACGTGGTGGATGCCCGGAGCTTGGTCATGAGGATGCGGACGATGTTGAAAAGGAAGATGAAATTGATCTGCAATTTGAGCACACCAGCGGGCCAGAGTGTGCAAGAGGCTGGGGACCCAGGCTTCTCCGCTCTGGCCTCAGTGCTCCTGCTGTTTTCTCCCTCCTCGTCATGAGCACCTGCACATCCCTGGCCCATACCCCCTCTTTGGGTGGCCTCCACCTCTAAGCAGAGGGGTTCTTTCTGTCCACTGTTGGCACTGATCGCCCCTCCCCACTGGGCCCTGTCTCCTGCCCCTATCCAGGTTCTTACCAGCAGGACCAGGATCATGGGGCCCTGGTAGATGTAGTCGGTGTACACCCCAGGCCTTTTGCCAAACCAGCACCTAGAAGGCGACAGAGGAAAGGGGAGGAGGGGTCATCTGCATCCGCCTTGATGGCATGGGGAGGGACAGTGCTTGGCCAGGACAGGACTGGGGCTGGAGGCCAGGAGGTAGATGTCCCAATTCCAACCCTGGCAGAAGGTCAAGTCACTTGATCTCACTGCCATGCCTCAATTGTCCCATCTGCAGAACGGACAGCATCCTCTGTGATGAGATACAAAGTTGGAAGCAAGCACCGGGGCAGGAGGTAGACAGTGGGAAGGACTGAGTGGCCGGGAACGGGCATGGGCCCAACACGCAGGCTGCATCCTCGGCTCCTCCGCCCGGTCCCCTGGCTGTGGCTGAGGCCCAGCATGCCCTCTGGGGGGCTGCTGGTGGGAGTGGTACCACACCTGTCACCCAGTGGGCACCCAGCAGTTCGCAATCTCAGCCTGAATCTGTCCAGTCGCAGCCTGAACAACCTTGAGAGGAACATTTGCACAGGTTCTACCTGCTGCAGGAGGTAATTGCTTTGCGTTTTCCCGAGTGTCCCTCCAGCAAGCTCCAGGGAGGCCTGGGGAGTGGGTGGGGACCAGACAAACTGGAAGCCCTTATGTCCTCGTGGGTATGATGACCCCCAGTGGCTAGATCTCATAAGCCAGAAATTGAGATTTGTAAATGAAACCTTTGGATTTTTTAAAGGTTGGCTACAAAATCGAGTTTTCAGAAAACACCATGCTGGCCACACACAGCTTCTGAAGGCCGGGTCCAGTCCTTGGGCCTCTGGTCTGCAAGTTCGTTTCTGGTTTCTCATACCCAGATCCTCTCTGTTGCAGTGTTGAATTTTCACCACCAGGTGGGGCTTCAGAGCCGCTCAGACTCACTTTCTCCTTTAGCCCAAACAGTTGTTGTTTTGCTTTGTTTTTTTGAGACTCGTGGAGTCTCACTCTGTTGCCCAGGCTGGAGTGCAGTGGCACGATCTTGGCTCACTGCAACCTCTGTCTCCTGGGTTCAAGAGATTCTCCTGCCTCAGCCTTCCCGAGTAGCTGGACTACAGGTGCGCACCACCACACCCAGCTAATTTTTGTATTTTTTTTTAGTAGATACGGGGTTTCACCATGTTGGCCAGGCTGGTCTCAAACTCCTGACCTCAAGTGATCCGCCCGCCTCAGCCTCCCAAGGCCTCAGCCAGCCTGAGTCCGTCAGGAGGGAGTCAGGAGGGAGTCAACCTCATAAACTCGCAAGATAATCTTCCAGGCTCCTCCTTCAGCCCAATGAAGCTGTGCAGGCCCCCTCCCCTCCGTGGGGGAGGAGAGGGCTTGTCACTGTGGTGGAGGCCACTTGGACGCCAGGTCAGTCAGTCAGATAGGTTCCTGGGAACACTTGCTTGGCAAAGAAGGTCCTGGGGCTCCCCTGCCATCCATGTCCACCTTTTCTGCCCTCCTCTCTCTCAGTGGTTCTCAATCTGAGCTGCACATTAGAATCACCTGGGCAGTTTTCAAGAATTCTGGGTGTGGCCGGGTGCGGTGGCTCACGCTTGTAATCCCAGCACTTTGGGAGGCCGAGGCGGGTGGATCATGAGGTCAGGAGATCGAGACCATGGTGAAACCCCGTCTCTACTAAAAATACAAAAAAAAAATTAGCCAGGCGTGGTGGCGGGCGCCTGTAGTCCCAGCTACTCGGAGAGGCTGAGGCAGGAGAATGGCGTGAACCCGGAAGGCGGAGCTTGCAGTGAGCCGAGATTGCGCCACTGCACTCCAGCCTGGGCGACAGAGCGAGACTCCGTCTCAAAAAAAAAAAAAAAGAATTCTGGGTGCCAGGCCACACCCCAGACCAATTACACCTGACTCTCTGGGGGTGAAGCCTGGGCATTGGTACTTTTTGAAGCATTCCAGGTGATTCTAATGTGAGCCAAGATTGAGCTCCACTGCAGCAGAAATCAAGTTTCGAGGCATGACTGGAAACATCTGAGTCCATTTCATAAGGAACCAAAGAACTTCAGAGCTGGAAGAAGCCTCTGAGATCATCTAGGTCCACTTCTATTAAATTCATGGACTCTTTTACTAAGATGTCTTAATATTAATAGAACACATTTTTTTTTTTTTTTTTTTTTGAGACGGAGTCTCGCTCTGTCGCCCAGGCTGGAGTGCAGTGGCGCAATCTCGGCTCACTGCAAGCTCCGCCTCCCGGGTTCACGCCATTCTCCTGCCTCAGCCTCTCCGAGTAGCTGGGACTACAGGCGCCCGCCACCACGCCCGGCTAATTTTTTGTATTTTTAGTAGAGACGGGGTTTCACCGTGGTCTCGATCTCCTGACCTCGTGATCCGCCCGCCTCGGCCTCCCAAAGTGCTGGGATTACAAGCGTGAGCCACCACGCCCGGCCTAATAGAACACATTTATATAGCATTTACTCTACAGGCCAGGAACTATTCTAAATGCTTAATATAGATGGACTCATATCACCCCACAACAGCCCTTTGAGGCAGTAGCATGTCCATTTTACAGATGAGGAAACTGAGGCACACTGCAGTAATCCGTCCAAGGTCACACAGCTATTTAAAGATGGAGCCACGATTCTGAACCTAGGCAGTCTGGCTCCAGGCTGCTTCCTGTGTAAGCTCAAGGCAGATAAAGGAGGCTGGGTCCTGCTGTCCAGCCCCACCCAGGCAGAGCCCAGGCAGGGACCCTCTGAATGAGTCCAGTCCCCAGATCTCTCCCTTTATAGATGCAGAAACCATGGTCCTGAGGGGAAAAAGCCAGCATGGCCAATGCCCGTGGGGAATGTCACCAAGCTGGGCTGGGAGCCTAAACCTTGGGGTCAGGAAGGGAAAGGAGATGACTTACTTCTCGTTGTCGTAGTACAGCTTCCCAATGGCCCAGGCCACAATGATGGGGAAGGGCACACCTGGGGGAGAGATGGGCTGTCACAGAGCCCTCAGCGGGGGCTGGGGATGTGGGCCTGGAGGACCCCAGTGCAGCCCAGGCTCCAGGGGGTCTGGGGTTACCCAGGGTGGATCTCAAACTCACACACCTCCTTCAAGGTGCTCCTACTGCCCCCCACCCCCAAGAGGAGCAGAGGGCTATGGTGCACACCTTACCACCCCAACCCGACCTCCATCCCTCAGGCCCCCCAGCCCGCTGGACTGAGTCTGAAGGAGAGGGCAGCCCGACGGCCGCCACTGCCCAGGCTGGAGAGGTGGCTGCCCAGCTCACCCCAGCCGATGCAGATGAACATCCACTTGCGCAGCCGGTCGGTGGAGTAGGTGAGCACGATGGCTGTGTGCAGGTAGCAGCCCTCGCCGAACATCCAGAAGAAGTTGGTCACATGGAAGTAGTTGTAGGCGGCTGTCACCAACCTGCACCAGCCCTGCCACCCCACCCCCAACCAGAGATGATGATGGGGGGCAGGGGCGGCACCAAACCCTGGGCCTGGGCCTGGGCCTCCCCCAGGCAGGATGGGGCACACCCTGGGATCCCACTCCTGTTCTGTGGGCTCCTCCTCTGCAGGGCAGGCCCACCTGGTCCCCTCCTCTGACCTGGGCTTGGCCTGACCTGCTCCCCGCTCCCCTGCCAGGACGCACCACGTTGCTCTGGTGGACCTCGGGGCTCATGGTTAGCTGGACCACGAACCAGGTGGCATTGCGCAGGATGAAGGCGGAGATGAGGTTCCAGTGGATGATGTTTCGCAGGCACCGGATGCTCCTGGTGCAGCAGGGCGGGTGGATGATGGGAGCGACAGGAGAGAGAGGATGAGGGGCAGGCCACCCACATCACCCCAGCCCAGATGTGTAGATGAGGAAACTGAGGCACAGGGTGGGGCTGACTGGCCAAGTCACACAGCGAGGTGACAGCAAGGCTCTCCTAATGCCCCATGGAGCCCTTCCTGCCTGCAGCCCACCCAGACATAAGCCCCAGGCAGAGCCTGGCACTCCATGGAGCCTGTGCTCCATGGACCAGGGCAACTGGATTCCTGGCGATGCCCGCTTCCCCTGGGGGTGGCTTCCACTCCCTGCCATTCCAGGATGGAGAGTCACAGGGGTCAGCCCTGCTCCCAGCCTCCAGCCCTGATGCTCGGCTCCTGATCCCAACCATCCCCATCCCCGGCTCTGCCACCTGCATCCTTGGCGGTAGTGCTGGGGCCCAGGTACCTTCGAACCTGAAATGGGGCACCACTCCATGGAGCCCCCACCTCCAGGGCTCCATCTGCCTGGTCACCCCAATGGGTGCAGCCTGGCCTGGGTATGGGTGACATAAGATAAGCTTTGTCCCTCCCCACCATTCCAGCAGCTACTGGGGAGGGGGCAGAGCGGCTCTGCCAGAGGTTCCCAGAGGCCTGAGACTCTCAGATAAGCCAGCCCCAGCCACCCTCTCCCAGCAACCCCCACCCCAACCTAGAGCTGCTCCTCTCACTTCTCCACCCTGCTTCTGCTCTAGGGCCTGGGGACAGGAGGAGGCAGTGCTGGGGTCTTCTCACCTGAGCCGCAGAAAGAGGACAAAGGCCACCAGGAGGGCCACCAGGGAGATACAGTGGCCCAGGTAGTTGATGATGACTGCGACATGGTAGTGCACCTTGCTTTTTTTCTGCAGCAGGAGAGAGGGGCAGAGGTGAGCCTTCTGCTGGATGGGAGCTGCTCTGTGAGGACATCGCCTGGGGGTGGCTGGGATGGAGCGGGTCATGATCTCAAGGGCCACTCCCCCTTCCTGAGCATCTGCTGCGGGTCAGGCCTCGCTGCAGGGCAACGCCGTCCAGTTTGAGGCTCTGTCTGTCCCTGAATCCCATGCTCTGTTCACTGCTCCGTGTTGTGTCAAACTGAATCTCCACATCGCGTGGGATTCCTCACTCCACATGGACCCCCACCCCCCCATGCACAAGCGCATGTGGTGCGCCCTCACACTCGCATCTGCCCATGCTGCCACCCGGTCGGAACACCAGGTGGACCTCTCAGCTGCAGAGACACCAAACTCTGGGGATTTCTCTTCTCCACCCATTTCTGAACTGAGTCACCACCTTCTCGGCTGCCCCTAAATCCCTCCTGCTGCAACGCCTCCTGCTCCTGTGAGCGAGGAGGGGCCGGGCAGCTGCTGGGCTCTGGCATCCACAGAATCAGCAGAAACCATAGAAAAGTCTCATTAGGCTCCATAACTCACTTTCCCGGGCCTTCCCATCCCTGGCCCAAGGGGATCATCCGTGCAGAGTGAGCAGGATCCTCTCCCAGGACTGTAACACATTCCCCGGGTTTATTTCTTAATGAATTTAATATACTGATGGAGGTCACTGCCCTCCTCTTTACAGCAATCTTGAGTTCCAAGAGTGGGGAAGCCTTCCTATTTACAGAGGATTTTCATATCTGTTATCGTGTTAAACCATCAGGGCAACCCCATGGGGGGAGCCGAAAGGGCATCTGGACTTTATTTTGTAGGAAAACAGCACAGAGGTTATGTTGACGCGCTGGAGGTCGCGCAACTTCAAAACCACCTCTTGCCTGCACATGCAGATTGGCAAGATACGAAGGCTGCAAACAGGTCCCCAGCCCATAATAGGGGACTGGTCAGTCCCCATGCCCCGCTCTCTGCAGACTCCTTCCCAAGAGCACAGCCCCCATCCACACTTTTATAGGTCCCAAGAAGCAGGGCCTAGAAACCAAGAGCTTGACACGAAGTCGAAGCAGTGTGTGAGTGAAGGAAGGAAAGATGGGTGCTGAAAAGCAGGTGGCTTTGAGAAGGGAGGGGTCCCTGGCTGCACCTCCCTCCCTCCCCGTTGCCAGGCTCTGGGGTGGGGCTGAATGATCATGAGGCACAAAAGCGGGTGACATGCAAGTGCTGAGAAACGGTGAGCTCACAATGGCCCTCATCATCCTCTCAGAGCCACCAAGGAGCTACTCCAGGCCTTCCTGTTGGAATCACAGAACCCACATGAAACCAGAGATCAAGGCCAGCCCTATCCACCAGGCATCCCAGGAGAAGCCAAGACCCTATGCCCAGCTCCGCCCGGCCACCAAGGCCCTTCTGAAGGGGCATCCTCACTGGGGAACCTCTCAGGTCCAGAGGCTGCTACAGAAGCTGTGTTCTCGGAGCTGGTTTCCAGGCAGAGGCTTTCTGGAACATGGCAGGTAATTACATTAGCAACTCCAGCCTCCAAAGGACTGGGATCCAGGGAGGTGTAAACGAAGGCAGGAGAGAGAGAGACAGAGAGGGGAGTGAGGAGAGGGTACCTATCACCTGTGCAAGTGGGGAGGGTCTCTGAGCGCCTGGCGGCAGATGCCTCAATCCGGAGGCTCCGGAAGATATGCACACATCACAGGCTGTCTGGAGCTGGTATTTAATATCCTTTTATTAAATTTTCCACAAATCCATGCTGAGAAGCCCCTGGGTAATGACAGCATGTGTGGAGCCGAGCATGGCATGACACCCCGGCCTTGTTCACAGGCCCAGGATGGGCGGGAGGAGCGCAGTGTGCAGGGAGACCCTTCACTGCTGCCTGCCAGGGCCCCTGTCTCACTCCCGAGTCAGGCCGTACCGGGCCCTTGGGGTTGGAGTGGGGAGGAGTTATCTATCAAGCACCTGCTGTATGCTGAGCACTGTGCCAGGAGCTCTGCAGACGCCACTGCTTTTCTTTCCCACAGCTGCCCTTGGAGACTGCTCCTCTCATCCCAGTTCTTCCCGTAGAAGACTGAATAATTGGCCACGCCACGCAGCCAGCATCTGGAACCTGGGTCTGCCTGGCTTTGAAATCCCTCTTTTCCCTGTTTCCCAGGGACATTTCTTTTTTTGGGTGGGGGAGGGATGGAGTCTCACTCTGTCGCCCAGTCTGGAGTGGTGCAGTGGCAGGATCTCGGCTCACTGCAGCCTCTGCTTCCTGGGTTCAAGTGATTCTCCCGCCTCAGCCTCCCCAGTAGCTGGGATCACAGGCATGTGCCACTATGACTAGCTAATATTTTGTATTTTTTGGTAGAGATGGGGTTTTGCCATGTTGCCCAGGCTGGTCTCGAATGCCTGAGCTCAGGCAATCCACCTGCCTCGGCCTCCCAAAGTGCTGGGATTACAGGCGTGAGCCACTGTGTCCGGCCCCCTGGGACATTTCTTGGGGGACAAGCAGGAATTGAAAGCAGAGGCACTTTCTGGGGTGGTCTCACTCCATTTTGGGCCCAGGAGCCTCGGGGGACCTCCTGCCAGGAGGATAGCACCCACGAGGGCTTTTCTCCAAGAGCCCGAGAGGGAGAATCAGGCCAAACCATTCCCGGGGGACAAAGTGTCAGTGTGCCTCCCCGAGCAGTCAGGCCTGGGCTGGGTTCAAGCCCTGTCTCTCATCGGCCACATCAGCATGATGCAACCTGAGAAACAGCTTGAGAAGACAGCTGCAGAGACAGCCTGAGGGATGGCTGCTGATACCCTGAGACAAATACATCCTGCGACACCCAGACAGAAGCCAGTGACACTGTGACATTTCCAATAACAACCAGAGTTCTGGCCAGCAGTATTTAGAGAGACAGCAAGGCCTTAAGAGGCACCCAGGAACACCCTGAGAGGTGGCCAGTGACACCTGGAGAGGAGAGTCAGCAGCACCCCCAGGGACAGCCAGTGACACCCCAACCAACGGCCATGATAACAGCAAAGCAGCTGGGATGTCCGAAGGACAAATGGGCACAGCTACCCCTGGGGCCCTGACCAGCACTCCATCTCCGTCCAGTCTGGAGACCTAAGACCAGCAGGCACCCCGCCCTAAGGAGGGTGGCACAGCGTGGTACTTGGCAGAGGCCACTCCGCTGTAGCCTCAGTGACCTGAATTGAATAAGGAATTAGTGCCCGGCTGACTCTGACTGGACTCTCTGCAGGACACCACCTCGTCCCAGGCGCTGTAGTGCCAGACCCGTCCTGATGCCTCTCTGGGATGGTGGCAATGAGACCTCCCTTCCAAGCTCCCTACTGGTGCCCACTCCATTCTGGCACCTCCTCTCCACCAAGGCTTCCAGAGCTACTCCTCTTACCCTGCAGTGGGCACTCACTCCAGCCCCTCGATCCTCAAAGGGCAGCCCCTGGCCCAGCAACAGCACACAGAAGAGCATGCAGAGATCTTGAGGAAAGTGGAATGTATGCCCTACGCCAGGCCCACGGAATCGGAGCTTGGTTTTAGGAAAAAGCACCTTTACAGTTCAGAAGCCCTGGTCCAACCACCGCTCACCTCTCCCCACACGGTGAGCAGTGAACCTTGGTCCACAAACCCAGACCCCCAGAGTCCGTTTCATGTCCTACCACAGTGTGCCCTCCTGGGCTGTGCCTGAGGCCCAGGCTGCTGTGCTCAGCAGAGCGTGGGGAAAGGGGATAGAGTGTGTGCAAGTGTCGGGAGGGTGGGGGAAGGTCGGACGGGGGGGGGAAGGGAGTGAACAGTAGTAGCGGGAGGTGGTGGGGGGAGGAGAGGGTGCTGATACGGGCAGCAGGTGTAGGGGTGGTGCTGGGGGCTCAGTGCCATCCCCGGGCCAGCCATGCATGCAACAGTTGGGGGCCTGTCCCCTGGTGGTGCTGGCTGCGGGCAGATCTCTTGGGGTGCGTGGCCTTTGGGTGCCCTCGCAAGTCCCATTTCACAGGCAGACTTCTGCGAATCCATTATCTGCAATACCCCAGGGCACTGGAGCTTAATTAGGGCTTAGCCCAGGCCCAGAGCTGAGAAACCTACCACTCAATTAATTGGATACTTTCCTCTGCAGTTCTGGGAGGGGTCTGGCGAGGCTGGGGGCTGGCAGAAGGGAATGGCATTTTCACTAATTAAATTAATCGATTACCCAGAGTGCTAGGCACCACGCCAGCAGGGGCTGCAGAGGAAAGAGGTGGCAGAGCCAGGCATGTATGGGCTGGGGAGTGGGGCGGGTCACTTCCCCAGGTGTACACTACAACCTCCCCTGACCTCACAGGGGAGATGAGAGACAGGGGGCGGCAGGTGAATGGAACGTCTCCCATAGGCCAAGACAGGCCAACACCACCCTTCCATCTCCAGAGAGCAGAGATCTGAATTCCTGGCCACTATTTTTGGGAACTTGGTGAGGTTAAGTTGCTTCCTCAAGGTCATGCAGCAGGTTCCCGTTGAAACTCAAACCCTAAGGTCCGTGCTATTCCCACTGCAATGCAAAGAGGGGGCTGATGAGACCAGGCTCCCGATCCTCTTCCTTGTCCTAACCCTGCTGGTGGACAAAGGGAGAGACCCCTGTCCTGGCAGGGGTGGGCATTGCAGGGCAGGCTGAGGGTGGCTAACCTACTGCCGTTGGGCCTTTTAAGGGTGCTGGGGAAAATGGGGGCTGCCGAGTGTCCCCATCAGCCAACTGAAAAGAAGGGGCTTGTATTAGAGCAGGAGAGACAGGTGAACCACAAAGACCCGCCTGACCCTCAGGAGGGTTGAGTGCAGGGCGTGAAGCTGGGACAGACAGTGCAGCCTGCAGCCTGACCTCGTGGCTTAGCTGTGCCTCCTGGACACCATCCCTCTGTGCAATGGCGTGTGGTCCTGAGTCACTGACAGCACTGACCCACTATTCTGAGCACCAGCCCTGTTTCCTTTCCTCCCACCTCCTCTACTGTGTGCCAGGCTACGGGCTCCCCACATCCCTGAACGGTCTTGCCCACTCCCAACCCCCGCCCGACACCCAAGGCCATCTCCTCTGGCCCAGCTAAGTCTCCTAACCTGGAACCCCACCTCTTTCCCCCAGTCTAGGAGGAGCCCTCCTCCCAATCCCAAGACTTCCCAGGTGGGCTCTCCGTGTGGGGGCTTAGCAAGCTGAGGGCTTTCCCTGCTCGGGTCAGATCATCGGGGAGCCTGACCAACCCACCCCAGCCTTGAATGCCACCCAAAGGTCTGGCCTGTGGGATCTGAGATGCCAGGCAGCCCCTCGCCCTGCCAGAGCAGCACCGTGGAAGAACTCAAGATTCTTTTAAGCTAGGCATTGACCTAGCTGCAGCTTCTGGAAGGAGACAGCAGAGACCCGCATTAGCTCAGTGACTTGAGGCCAGGAAGCCAGGGGTGGGGCTAACCAAAGCTTGCTGGGCCGGGGTGGGAGCTATAGGTGAAGGAAAGTGATTCTTTCTCCGTTAACTTTGTTTCACGCCAGATACCTGGCAGTGGGCAAAGAAGAGCCTGGGCTCCAAAGCTCCGGGTTCCGGGCTCTGACTTAACTGCCAAAAATACAAAAATTAGCCAAGCATGGGGGCGCATCCCTGTAATCGCAGCTACTCAGGAGGCTGAGGCAGGAGAATCACTTGAACCAGGGAGGCGGAGGTTGCAGTGAGCCGAGATCGCGCCACAGCACTCCAGCCTGGCGACAGAGCAAGACTCTGTCTCAAAAAAAAAAAAAAAAAAAAGGAATCTCCCAGAGCCACGTGACCTTGTGTGACTCATTCCCCTTTTCTGGGCCCCAATCTCCCCATCTGTAATGTGGACGGGTTGCACTAGATTAGAGTTTCTCACTTTTGCCCCATCAGAAGGCTCCCCTGGGGCACTCATGAAAGACACAGATTCCCAGGTCCTCCTTGGACTGTGTGATTTCTTAGGTGTTGGGTGTGGCCCTCGGACCTGTATTTGGACAAGTGCTCTGGGAGATTCCATTTTTTTTTTTTTTTTTTTTTTTTTTGAGACAGAGTCTTGCTCTGTCGCCAGGCTGCAGTGCTGTGGTACGATCTGGGCTCACTGCAACTTCAGCCTCCCAGGTTCAAGTGATTCTCCTGCCTCAGCCTCCTGAGTAGCTGCAATTACAGGGATGCGCCACCATGCTTGCCTAATTTTTGTATTTTTAGCAGAGATGAGGTTTCACCATGTTAGCCAGGATGGTCTCCATCTCCTGACCTCGTGATCTGCCCGCCTCGTCCTCCCAAAGTGCTGGGATTACAGGCGTGAGCCACCGCACTTGGCCCCACTTTTTTTTTTTTTTAATGGAGTTTCGCTCTTTTTGCCCAGGCTGGAGTGCAATGGCACAATCTCAGCTCACTGCAACCTCCACCTCCTGGTTTCAAGCGATTCTCCTGCCTCAGCCTCCCGAGTAGCTGGGATTACAGGTGTGTGCCACCACACCTGGCTAATTTTGTATTTTTAGTAGAGATGGGGTTTCACCATGTTGGACAGGCTGGTCTTGAACTCTTGACCTCACGTGATCTGCCTCTGGACGATTCTTATAACCAGGCAAGTCTGGGAACCTCAAGATGGGAGGGAGAGTCTCCACGGTCCCTTCCAGCTCTGATCTTTAGGCGATGGGATTCTTGGGACTGCTTAGGTCAGTCTCTCTCTTCCACAATCAGAATCCCTGGCCCTCAGACAGCCTGGGGTATCCCCCCTTCTGCCCTTTGACCCCCGCCTTCCTCAGCACCGAGGGAGAAAGCGTCGGGTGGGAAAGGAGACAGGGTGGGAGAGACCGAGGGCAGCAGCAGCTCCAGGATAGATATATTTGTGCCTCTGCCAAATATCACCCTTCAAAGATTATTCATTGCAGCACCATTTGTAATAACTGAAGACTGAGAATAAAGACTGGTTTAAATAAATTATGGTACATTTTGTGATATTATGCAAATGCAAAAAGAATAAAGATGCTCTTTATGTACTGATATGGAACCATCTCTAAGATAGATGATTATATGAAAAAAGCAAGGTGTAGACAGTGTGTATAATATGCAACATTCAGGTAAAAACAAAAAAGAATACATATACATAATTACTTGTGTATGCAGAGAATGTCTCTGGAAGGACACTTATGAAATTGGCAAAATGGTTGCCTCTGGGAGGGAATCCAGTGGCTGGGGACCGGGTGGGAGGGGACATTGTATTCCCATTTGTACCTTCTGAATTCTGTGTAAGCAGTATCTGCTCAAAAACATTTAACATTTTAAAAGGCTTTCCAAGGGCTTTCTCAAACTGCATTGCTATCTCCATCCTGTCCCTGGTTCCCATACAGCCCTGTGGCTGGAATTAGATGTATCTCTCAGGCGTGTGTGGTGGAAAAGGGTGGGACTCCTGTGACCGAGTCTGGTCTCCCTTTGCACCCCCAGGACAGTCCCATGCCCAGTGCAAGCGGCTGCCCGATGAGCACAGGGAGAAGGAAGGAAGGAACAAGGACCCATCTCATCACCATCAGAGCCTGCCCAGTGCCCCATTGGTCCAGCCTGCCCTCGAGGGCGCCTGCTCACGGGCCATTTCCAAGTCGACAGCTCCAGCTCCCCAGTCAGCTTCGCTAGGGCAGGGCCTTGACATTAGCCTCTGGCGCCCTGACTCCAAGTAGCAGGCACAAAACTCTGCTGGGGACCCTGGACCCCCCATCCATATGGGCAGCCTTGTTCGGCTCAGCCTCACCTCCTCATTGAGGATCTCCTGGCACTCGGAGTAATTCACGCGGGCGGCCCAGCTGCCATTGGCCAGGCACTCCCGGTAGCCATTGTCTGGAAAAGGAAGAGAGAGGCAGTGATGGCGGGGCAGCCAGGCCCCTGCCTGACCATCCTGGCCCAGATGGATGCGTAGGTGGATCTGTAGATCGCCAGCACAGGCACCTGCTGGCTGGGTGCTGTGGAGTGAAGCTGGGGAGAGGGGCTTCCTTACCACCCCCATCTTCCTGCCTCTTTCTGCCCATTGGCCTCCAGCAGGGGTTGGTGGCTCCCCCGGCTCTGCCCACTCAAGCTGGCATGATCATGCCCACAGGACTGGCCCGTGGACAGGCTTGGCCAGCTCCCTGGGCTGTTTCTTTGCAAGTCGTTATGTGGTGGCAGATGACGGCTAGGTGCTCTTCTGAGAAATCTCCTTTTCAGGGGTCTTGCAAGACAGCAAAAAAATGGTGAGACCTCATGAGTCAATTTTCACGAGGCTGGGCATGACACAGTGGAAGGGTATGCGGTGACAGCTCACGTGGCAGGTGGCATGACAGGGCTTCTTGTGGTAGAGCCATCTCACAGAGGCTGCCGTGGGAGGTCCTCACTGGCCGTGCTGCACGTGGGGACTCAGAGTTCACGGGGCAGATCTTGGGGAAGGTCCCCATGGTGGCACTTCCCCATAGCGGGCCTGTGTTGGAAGGTCGTGGTCGGTGGGTGGGGGGAACATCCATGATGGAGGTCTCTTGGACAGAAAATGGCAGGTGACAGGCATGTGTGGGGAGATGTCATCACTCAGGTCTGCCACAGCTGCTCCTAGCCTGGCCCATGTCACTCAAGGAAGAAGGCAGGAGAGTGGCCCAGGGACATATGGAGGTTTGCGCAGCCACCGGCCTGGACTGTGGCCCAGAACCTGTCACCTTCTAAGGAGATAGGGAGGGGCCCTGTGAGCTGAATTGACGCCTGGCTTTAGGGCCCCGGGATGGGCAGAGCTGCCCAACGTGTTCCCCTCACCCTCCTTCATGCCTACCAGGCTTGAGCTCCAGGGTCCTAAAACTTAGCTGGGAAGGGACAGAGTGAGTTCTAAATTCCATCTCATCTTCTCTCCTGGCAGAAGTCACCCCACCCCACCCTGTACCCGGCTCTGGCATCAGTAGCTCTAAACATGCTTCCTTGAGTTAATTCTGGCTCTGACTTCAGGCAGAACTGCCTGGCAGAGAAATGAAGCCCTGAGTATCTCCCCTGGAGCCTCCCTCGCTGTAGGCCTTCCTGTGGCTCTCACTGGCCCTTGGGGCTGGAAGAGGGCTGGGAAAGCTGCTGGCGTCCCAGTCCTTGAGTCTGGAGCCCTGTGGGGCAGAACCCTGTGAGGATCTAGAGGCTGGGGCCCTGGGACCAGCTGAGCTGCTGCCGTGCTGCATGACTGACCTCTGGGGACCCCTTCTCATTTATAAAAGGAGGGGCTGGACTGCTTGATCCCCAAGGGACAATCCAGCCTGGGAGCTGCCTCTGCTGGCAGCATCAGGACAAGAAGGTGACGACAGGGAGCCCGTCCTGGCCTCCAGGGCTGAAAGGTAGGCGTGGCCTCTCCTCCTCTCTTGCTCTACTCCCCTCCATTCCCCTCCCTGGTCCCCCTGCTGAGGAGCTGCTCAGCTACAGCTGGCCAGTGGGAGATCTGGCTAAATGGATTTTTAAAGCACTTCCATGTCAGTGGACCGCAGTCTCGGGGAGCCTCAGGCCCTTGGGCGGAGTTGGTGAAGAGGCTGCTGATTCTCTCCTAATTGCCAAATGAGGGATGAGTTAGCAGAGGGCTGAGGCTCACCCAGTGGGTTTTCATGGAGGTCTGAGGGGAGGGCGAGGCGAGGAACCAGGGGAACCCAGTGTCTCTGCCATGGCTGGGAAGTCCTGGGACCGGAGGCTGCTCTGAAATACCTCCAGGGATAGGGGCTTTGGGACAGAGATCTGGCTGGAAGGGGCCCGGGGGTGGTGGGATGGGGTGGGGTGGTTCTCGAGTTAAGAGGCAGCATGGAGTAGTGCTAAGAGCGTGGCCCCTGGACCCAGACAGCCTAGGGTCAAATCCTGGCACTACCTTCCACTAGCTGTGTGACCTTGGGCAAATCCCGAAACCTGTCAGCTTCCTCCTCTGTAAGTTAGAGCATCTGAATAGCGGCTCCTACATCAAGAGTTGAGTATTTTTAGTTAACATGCACAAGGTGCTTGGAACTGTACCTGGCATGTGATGTTGGCTGTTATTTTTATTATTATTGTCTTGGAGCTGTATTTATATAACCTTACATGAGACTCAGAGCGTGTCACTTGTCCCCATCAAAGGGTACCGGTGGATATTGTGGGAGGAGCCCCCTTTTGTCAACACCCTTGCCCCCCTTGACATGTGGGGGAGAGTCAGGAGTCCCACCAGAGGCTGGGTCACCCAGAGGGAGCAGGCTTTGACGGGGAGAAAGGAGGTGATCCGAAAGAAGGCAGGCCCAACAAGCAGGGAGACGTTGCCAGGGAGGATGCGACCTCCTTGTCTTTAATTGCTGAGCTGAGCAGGCCTCCCGAAGAATCACGGGAAAATGGATATTTTTGGAAATGCTTCCCATCCCTTTGAAGATCGGATGCAGCAGGAGGGAGGGCATTAGGGAGAAGGCCTAGAAGCCCTGGCAGCAACTCATCAGTAAATGGATTAATTAGTGCTTAATGATGAGGTGCAGCTCTGGGTACCCACTTGCGACTGACTGCACGGGCGTGCTCCACCTCATCTGGCGCTGGGGGCACCTGGAAAGGGGTCTTCCAGCCCTGCCCTCACAGACTGACCCCATGTCGAGGGGCCATCACCCCAGCTCCTTTCCTGGGATCACAGAGGGAAGCGTGGGGGAGCCTAGAGGGCACCACACTCAATCCTCCCACCCATTCTGCAGGCGGAGAAACTGAGGCCCACAGAAGGTCTGTGCCAAGGGCTCCTTAACCAGCTGCAGATGCAGCTGGAATGAGAATCTAGGACTCCTGGGCTGCCACTTCAGGCAGGGCCAGCAAGTGAAGTGTGTGCCCAGGCACTGAGGGCTGAAAATGTTTATCTGGAGCCTGTCAAGTAACCCTTGGCAACGGGAGTAGAGGGAACTCACGGGGGGTGGCCAAGGCTGTCTGCAAAGGGCGACAGGGCCATGACCACAGACAGCCTGGCCGGCCCCACCCAGGAGCACGGGCCTGACCACAGAGGCCACAGAAGAGTGGATTCCAAGTGAAGGAGTGACCGACTCAGATCTGAAACCTGAGGCTTGGCAGTGGCGCTGGGGAGTGGGGGCAGGTAGGGCCAGACATGAGAATCACTCTGGAAGTGGACATGACAGGAACTGGTGCCTCCTCCTGGAAGCTCCTCTGATGTGCAGATGCTGCCTCCTTCCTAGGGGCTCCAGAAGGACTCAGCCCCCAGCATCGTGAGAGTTATCGTCCCTGGGCTGTGACCCTGCCTCCAGGCTCTGTGACCTCCAATAGGTTAGTAGCCTCTCTGTGCCTCAATTTCCTTATTACAAAATGGGCCTGACTATATTGGGGGCTGGCCAACTGTGCACCCCTTGGACTGACCTGGCCAAGAGGCCCTTCTTCCTTTCTGCACTTCCTCCCCTCGGTCCCCAAGCCCCTCCCAGTGTGTCTTCTCCCTCTCCCGAGTCCCTCCCATGGCCAGGACATGGCACAGACAAACGAGGCTGCTAGATCTGGCTGCCCCAGCCTCCTGTCCTGCCCTGG
This sequence comes from Hylobates moloch, assembly GCF_009828535.3. NCBI lineage: Eukaryota > Metazoa > Chordata > Mammalia > Primates > Hylobatidae > Hylobates > Hylobates moloch. Next base: position 29,808,250 of record NW_026652285.1, on the reverse strand, counting down.
CCTCCCAGGTCACTCCCTGGGGAGTCACTCTCTGGCTGGGTCTTCCCACTCCTCTGCTGTAGCCCCCAACCTTAACTCCCCAAATCCATCTGGTAGAGGAAAGAGGGGCAGAAGAAGGAATTTGGGAGTTCGGAGCTGGAAGACATCTTAGAAGCCAAGCCATCCAGCCCTCTCCATCCTCAGATGAGGGGCTGAGGGCCAGATGAGGGGCCACAATGGGCTGGGAGGTCACACAGTGAGTCTTGGAGTAAACTACATGGTGTCTGGGCTCACCCCTGTGCCCTCTTGGGACTCTGAGTTCAAGACCACCAGGACCCAAGGGTGCACACAGGAGGCCCCAATTGCAGGGATCAGGCCCCCAGCCTCCCCTCAGGTAGGTTAGGGCCCCTGACCTGCAGCTGTTGCTCTCTTGATAAGCGGGGACCTGACTCATTGACAGGGGAGGGCAAATTAATTCTGAGAGTGGCAGGCGAAATAGCAGGGAGCTGCAAAGCCCGGCCGTGGGGGTTTCGGGCCTCCGGGGAGCCAGGTGTTTACATGAGGATCAAGTATCCGACGGACCCTGGGTCAACCCCGTCCTGTCCCCACTCCACCTACAAATCCAGGATGCAAGTTGAGCCCGTGCCTGTGCATCTAAAACTCTGGGTCCCCTGCCTCCTGGCTGGAGGGCCCGGGGTAGGCCTCAGAACCTCTCGACTCAGGGTTCTCATTCACACAGCTGGGGCTCAGATCATTCCTGCCCTGCTTCACGGTATTACAGTAGGCCCAAACAGACTAACCTGAAGTTTAATGGCAGAAGAAGGTGCCAGACAGAGTGGATGCAAATTCCAGCTTCACCCCTTACCAGCTGCCAATGGGGCAAGTTCCCTAACCTCCCTGAGCCCCAGGGGCCTTAGTTATAGGAGGCGTGATAGTGACTTGCAAGGGTGTTGTGAGAATCACCAGTAATGAGCACAGGGCACCCGGGAGAATACAGCGATGACCTTTGGAAAACAGGGGCGATCCCCACAAGAGGTATTACTGTTAACTGCCATCGTCATTCTTACTTCCCCCACCTCCAAGCTCTCCCCATCCTGTCCCACCTCCCAGCAGATGGTCCACCCTCCACTTCTTCCTTACTTGTGGTGTTGTAGCGGACACCATAGAAAAAGGCAGGGCAGGGCCGAACCACTAGCTGCCCTGCAGGGCTGCGGGGCCAGCAGGTGCCAATGAGGTCCACGGATGCGTTGCACTGCAGTCCTGGGGGCAGAGACGGCTGGTAAGGCACAGCAAGATATCCGGCCAAGGCCCCAGGCAGGCAGAGGACATTCCAGAGTTCTGCCCACCTCCCCACTCGTTCCCACTCACACCAACTAGGGACAGGATGACAACAATGACCAGTGCAGAAATGAGCTCATCCTATGCAAAGAAGACACAAGGGGAAGAAATCTGAATCTGATGCTATGGTACTAGGGAGCCAGCATGGGTTCCAGAGCAGAGGAGGAACAGAGATGGCTGGAGGTGGTGTTAAAAGCTAAGGTCCTGGCATTTAGAGGAAGCCTGGGCATGCTTCTGGTCCCCTGCTCTGTAGCCTAAGGACACTTCTCTTGGTCCCTCACATGGTGATAGCCTGGAGCTCTGAGACGTCACAGGAACACCCTGGAACAGACCCATCCAACCACTGATCCAGCCCCTCACATGTCTCTGCAATCAAACCACATCTACCCTGGCCCTGCAGGGAAGAACCAGCTAAATGAAGTTGGCCCTTCTTCCGGCTGGCCTGTTCCTTCTTCCGGCTGGCCTGTTCCTTCTTCCGGCTGGCTTGTTAACCACACTTACTGACCATATGTCGTGTGTACTTTGTTCTGTGCAGGGCCCTAGGACAGGATTGACGGAGAAGTGAGCTATGGAGAGGAAAGGCAGGGAGACACCATCTGGGGGAGTGGAAAGGACACTGAACTGGGAGTCTGGGCCCACGGCTTCAGAATGGGCTGTGCCACTAATTTGCTGTGAGATCATAGGCAAGTCACTTGCCCTCTCTGGGCCTTAGTGTCTTGTCTTCATCTATAATAAAATAAAGTGGTTGAACCAGATCAGAAATTCTTAATCTCAGCCCACCGGAAACTTCAACAGTTCGCAGAGACCCTGAATGTAATGAAAATATTGGTGTATACATGCATTTTAATGGGGAAATGGGTCCATGGCTTTCATTAGATTCTCAAAGGGGTCTGTGACTCAAAGAGATATAAACATCTGAACTAGAAAGAGGAAGTCAAAGGCCCCTTCCAAATATTTGCTTTTTGGAGGAGACAGAGAGAGTGCACGGGAGAGAGAGGATGTTGGGGCAGAGTTGAGGCCCAGTGACACTTCAGCAGGGGAGGGTAGATATGGCCTCCAAAGGGTGGGGGCTGGCACAGTCCTGGCACCCCCCCGAGGCTGCCCCTTCTTTCCCTGCCTTTTAGTGCCTCCCTCTGAGTGAGGCTGGCACACCAGTCCTTTTGAGCCCGTGTCCCCAGGTTAATAACCTAGAATTGGCACAAGAGTGGACAGACAAGCCAGGGAGGGCCAGGAACCATGAGCCAGCGCGGGTGGGGGCAGCCTCTTCAGGCTTGGGCCGAGGCCTTAGCAGCTGCCAAGCCCTGGCTGGGGCTGCCTGCCATCTCCTCCCCAAATTAGCTTGTCCCCAATCTCTCAGGAAACAGCACTGGGTTAAATTGGCTTCCTTTCCCCGTTGGACTCAGGGCAGTGCCGAGCAGCACTTGTACCAAATGCTGGTTTTTCTTTCTAATCAAAGCTATTCATAGGGCATTTGTGCAAATCAGGACTCAAGGGGCAGAGGCCTTCAGGCCAAGTGGCTTAATTGAAAGAGAAAGAAATCTGGATTGGGGCTTAATGGACACGAGGTGACTGCGGGCCAGGCGGCTGGAGTGGGCCAAGCCCAGGTGCTGTGCCACAGCGGAGTCTCTGTGGATGTTATCACGGAGTGGCGGTGGAAGCAGTGGAGTGATGAAGCAGGGCCATCTGAGGCAAGGGCGTGCCAGGCTGGGATTTTAACCTGTCCTGGATCCTGCTGACAGTGTTGAGCCCGGGCACAGAGACTTGGGGGGAGAGCTGGGAGCATGCGGCCATGGGGAGGGGAGGATCGTATAGCGGCCACGCCCTGCTGTTTCAAAGCTCTTCTTCATCTGTTTCGTTTGATCTTCATACATCTGGCAATGTGGTTATTTCCTTTTTACAGATGAAGAAACTGAGGCCCAGGGAAGTCAGGTGACTTTTCCAAGGTCATGGGTCAATGGGTGAAAGAACTAAGACTCATAGGCAGGTATTTTGGACTCTAAATCTAGTGCTCTTTCCATTACGCCACGTTGTGAGTCAGTCACGGGGGTGAGGGACAGTTAAGGGGACAGCAGGAAGGGAGCAGCGTTTGTTGAGGGCTGACTGTGTGCCGGGCACATGTCAGCTGCATGACATATGCCATCTCATTTAATGGCACCATTGTACCTTCCTCAGTAGCTTGCTCTTTCACTCCTCACCCATTCATCCACAGTATCTAGTGAGCTAGGCTTCAATGTGATGTTCCATGTGGCAGCATCTGGAATGAACACACGGAACACACCCTCTCCGTCAGTGTGGCACCTGCCCTCCCTTCTTCCCTTCCCCGGCCAGTCTTCTTGCGCCTTGCTTTCGCAAGGCATGGAGGGCAGGAAAGGACTGGGCACCAGCCACAGCCAGGACCAGGCCAGGGTTGAAGCAGAAGCCAGCCACTCAGGATGGGCCTTCTGGCCTAGAGGACCTGCACCGGCCACTCCTGGGAGCTCTAAGGGCTCTAACCAAAGGCCTGACCTCGTCCACAGCTGGCCAGGGACATGGAGACCTTCAAGGGGTGGGCAGGTCAGAAGCCATTTGCCTCTCCTCTGTGGTACGGTTCCCAGCCACCTACTATGCCACCATGGGTGCTTATTCTCTCTTGTTTTACAGATAAGAAAACTGAGGCCAAAGTGGTCAAATGGCTTATTCCAAGACAATCAGTAACCAAAGACACTGAGACAGGAGTGGATTTTCAACGCTCATCTTTTGATGCCAGCTCAGGGTGCTGCCCACAGCTGCACAGCTGGCCCTGATCTGGGCAGCTGCCCCTCGATCGTAGAGCTGACTCCAGTTCCCCAGCAGCGCCGCGCCTCCCCCTCCCTCCTGGCCCCCGCAGCTCATAAGGATGCGTAGAGGGGGTGCCCGGGACACAGCATCGGTGGCGACCTTTACATTAAGAGCCCAGAAAATCCTGGAAGGAATTGAAAGTCTGTGTGAGACGGGAAGAAAGGGAGAGAGAGGCTGCAAGAACGGGGAGGAGAAGCCAAATGAAGAGGCGAGGAGACAAAAGTTCCCCCTTCCCCGAGTGAAAGGTCAGCGCTCCCGCTGGGTCAGGGGCTTGGGGTGGGGGGTGTGGGGTCAGGGGCGGGGGGACATGGCCAAAGGCGCCAGGGCCTCAGCAGCAGAGTGGAGTTAGAAGGGAGGGGACCTAGAGGTCAAGGGCAGGGAGGAGGCAGCAGGACAGGGCCTCAGGCGCCACGCTCCTGGCCAGTTGGCACTGTCCACTGGACTTTCCGGCCTGGGACTGCCTTGTGGGCTCGGTGCCTTCCCACAACGCCTCGGGGTCCTGCCCTCTCTGGGCCTTAGTGTCTCTGTGTCTGAAATCCCCATAAGGATTTCAGATCGCCGTCCTGCGTCCTGCGAACACCGAGTCCAGGGAGGAGGAGAGTGGGGGAGAGTAGCGGGGGGTGTCCCTGGGATCCGGTAGGGACAAGGCCTCAGAAGGGAAATTGTGTATAGGACTTGAGGGGGAATATTTGTTGGACACTACTATAATATATACCAGGCACTGTGAAAGGCGCTTTGCATGACTTAATTCATGCCACTCATTTAAGCCACCCGACTACAATGAGGAGGAGAAAACAGGCGGAGAGGGAGGGAGGTGGGAGGCCAAGTGGGCCAGGAGAGAGGTGGGGAGACAGAGGAAAGAAGAGGGAGAAGACACTAAGGAAGAAATAGGGAGAGGCAGGTGGAAAGTCAGGAGAAGGAGGCACAGAGAAAGATCATTTCACAGGTGCTGGGGACAGAGAGGGTGTCTATCCCCTAGCTGGGAAGGGGAGAAGGCAGGAAGTCAGTTTCTGTGTCACTCAGCTTGATGGCTATAAGGACCTCAAGGACCTTCTGATTCTTGGGCCAATGTCCCCTCCCTCCAGTCCCAGTGCCACAAAAGCCTGACCTCTTCTGCTGTCCTGGCAGGTGGAGGTATTTTCCCACTCAGCTGTCATAGTCCTGGGATGAGGAGGAATTTGGACCAGAGTAATCCAACCTTGCAAATAGCCAAGCCAATTTACCAGCCAGCTGCACAAAGGCAGAGGTGCTGTTCGGTGCCAACGCCTCCTGACAGCTCCCTGTCCCACAGTGCCTCTCCTGGTAAATTAAGGAATAGTGACTTTGCTCTTTATTTAACAAGTACAGTTGTTTCTCCATATCCATAGGTTTTGGGGAAAAGTGTACTGAACACGTACAGACTTTTTTCTTGTCATTATTCCCTAAACAGTACAGTATAACAACTATTTATGTTTATATAACGTTTACATTGTATTAGGTATTAGAAATAATCTAGAGGTGATTTAAAGTATACAGGAGGATGTGCACAGGTTATATGCAAATACTACTTCATTTTATATCAGTGACTTGGGCATCCCTGCATTTTGATATTCATGGAGAGTTCTGGAACCAGTCCCCCATGGATACCAAGAGACAGCTGTTATTTACTGACTACCTAAGAAATGTTCAAGGGGCTTGGGATATAATAATGAATAAAATAAATGCCCTGTTCTCATGGTGCTTACATTCTAGTGGAGAGGCAGCAAACACACACATACATTTCTGTTAACCAGTGAGAAATACTATGGACAAAAACTAAGCAGTGCAAAGAGATAAAGGCTGACAGAGGTGCTATTTTAGTGTGGTGGCTTCTAAAGCACTACCATTTAAGCAGATACCTAAAGGAAGTGAGGGAGAAAACCTGGGGGGAAAGTGTTCTCGGCAGAGGCAACTGCAAGTACAAGGGCCCCGGAGCAGGTGTGTGCTTGGTGTGTCTGAGGTGTCAACGTTCCTATCAGTCTGCGGCTCACTCCTTCATTCACGGGGCGGGTAGATGCCTTCAGGGTCTTTCCTGGTTGGGGATGTGGAAGTAGAACCAACCCACTCACCAGCCCTAGTCACCACAGGCCTTTAGGTTGGGGGGTGAGCTGTGGGAGTCAAGTGGGCTAAAGTAATGCAAAAACCGGTCCTATATCTTCCTCCTTCCCCACACATGCACAGAACAAATGCGTGGGGCCTGCATTCTGGTCAGACTGCCTGAAATCCCTGCAAAGGGAGAGCAGAGGACAGGTGGGAGGGCTCCCACCCGCCAGGGAAGAAACCCTGCCAGGTCAGGGTCCTGGGAGGGCTGCTTTAATGAACAGGTAAGAACCCTTTGAAGGTGGCCTATTTAATGCTGTGCACAATCGGGCACTGGCTTCTTCCCCCAAGTAGGTTACACAGTTTGCCTCCCATCAGGCTCAGGGTCCACACGTGCTTGGCAGATCCACCCATAGTGGATAACTTCAGAGGAAGCTGGAACCTGGCTCTGTCCCAGTTACGTCGGGTCTCCCATCAGCGGCTTCTGGAGGTGGGCACTTGGCAGCAGCCCTGTGGCTGGGAAGCCCTTCCCCCTATTTGGCTTAAACCCAGGAGGGGGACTCAGCCCAGGCTGTCCAGAGGGGGAGCAGCCAGGTGGCCCAAGGGCAGCCTGTGAAACACACATTCTTGCCCAGTCAGAGGAATGTGCTGTGGGATGAATGGGCAGGGCCTCTGCCTGGGTCCCCTGGCATGGAGAGTGTGGCAGAAACCTGGTCTTTGCTTGGCCACCTCATTGCTGAGCTGCCTTCTCTTTGGATGGGCAGAGAAGAAAGATGCCTGTGTAGGGTGTGTGATCCATCAGGACAAGTGGATGGCCCTCCTGTCCTGCGGCTTTGTGGGCTCATCACTTTTGCCTTCCCAGCAGCTAGTACAGTGCCAGGCATATAGGAGGCATGGAGGAGAATATGGGGCCATGTGCAAACCTAGTGTGGGTATGGAAAACTGCAGGGGTGGCACTGCACTCCTAGACGGCTGACTACACCGGGCCCTGGGCACCCTGGCTCTGAGTGGCCACATAACGCGGTGCTGGTGGCAAAATCTGAAGTCAGGCCCACATGGTTTGTATCTTGCAGCCACTGCTTAGTAACTGCTTAGTGCGTTTGGGCAACTGATTTAACTTCTCTGAGCCTTAGGTTCCTCTACTGTAAAGTGTGGATAAAAATATTCCTGACTATCGTATTGTAATGATTGAATGAGATTAAAGCACTTGGAATGGTGTCCAACACACAGTGGGCACTAAATAAATATTAGCTGTTATTATTATTATTATTATTTGAAACAGAGTCTCGCTCTGTCGCCCAGATTGGAGTGCAGTGGTGTGATCTCGGCTCACTGCAACCTCGGCCTCTCAGGCTCAAGCGATTCTCATGCCTCAGCCTCCTGAGTAGCTGGGATTATAGGTGCCCGCCACCAAGCCCGGCTAATTTTTTATTTTTATTTTTAGTAGAGACGGGGTTTCACCATGTTGGCCAGGCTGGTCTCGAACACCTGACTTCAAGTGATCCACCCGCCTCGGCCTCCCAAAGTGCTGGGATTACAGGCGTGGGCCACCGTGCCTGGCCTAGCTATTATTAATTATCATTCACTACCTTAAGACCAGAGATGAGAACTGATGACCCCAGGTAATTGTCAACTCAGATTCTATTTGTCTGTGATGTCATTAGTAAATAATTCTGTTACCTCCTGGCATTGTCATACTCATGCCATGATTTTATGAGTCGCCAAGTCTGTGGTCTGCCACGATAGGCCTCAGCCCTGGGCACCCACTCTCTCCTAGTTCCTGGCGTGAGGCACGTGAAAGGCCCCCCAAAGGCCCTGGCTCAGTGCCAGCTGCCCCGGCCAGACGCCCATCCATCTGTCTCGCCCCTCCGCCCCACCCTCACCATCTGTCTCTACCAGTGCCCGTCGGTCTGGGTAGGTCTCCAAGTCAGAAGACAAATGGCCCATTATCAGAGGCCACTGTGGAGGGTGACGGATAGCGTGCCATGCGGCCAGGCAGGCTGGGCTGGGCTGGGGGCACGGGCACGGAGTACAAATCACCAGGGAATGAACGCTATTCATCATGGCCTGCTGGCTCCAAGGACAGGTGACACCTTCGTGGGCTCAGGGATGTCTCTCCTCCTGAGCATAACGAACAAGTTGATAGAGCCCAACCTGGCGCCAGAGCGTGGGGAGGGCTGGGGATCGGGCCTTTCCCCTCAGGTCCAGCCTCTGAGCTGCTCTCCTCCCTCCCCATCTCTCTCTCCTAGAACTCCAGATTCATGCTCAAGAACTTACTTCCCCATTCCCCAAGCACAGCTTAACTTACTTTGCAGCCAGATGCTCTGGGCTCCCAATACCTTCTCGGTTTCCCACTCCTCCCTCCTCACTTCTCCCTTGTCCTTCTGCCAAACCCACCTACTGGTCCTTGCTCACCTCCTGCTGTAGCTCACAGCACTGGCTCTTTTCTGCCAGTTCATACTAACAGTGTCTTAATATTCACCTTGAAACTTCCTCCTTCAGGAAGCCTCCCTGGATTTGCATCACCCCTGCCTAGCCTCCCTGCTCCCTCCATCATTATGAGCAATTCCTGGCAAGTACCTTCCCTTCATTCCAGCTATACAGTAAGCCTTTTTAAAAAAAGCCTGCTGAGGCTGAGCCCAGATCTGGGCTGCAGTGAGCTATGATTGTGCCACTGCACTCCAGCCTGGGCAACAGAGACCCTGTCTTTACAAAACAATTTAAAAAAATTAGGCCAGGCGTGGTGGTGTGCACGTAGTCCTAGCTTCTCAGGAGGCTGAGAGAGGAGGATTCCTTGAGCTCAGAAGACTGAGGCTGCACTAAACTATGATTGTGCCACTGCACTTCAGCCTAGGTGATAGAGCGAGGTCCCACCTCTAAAACCAAACCAAACCAAACCTAGTACTGGCATGACACTCTACAGTTTACAGTTTGTGAAATATTGCCATAAAACTTAGTGCATTCAATCTCATAAGAGATACTTGGGGCAGGTAACAGCCCCCCATCCCTCTACACTTGGGCAAGGTGAGGTTCAAGAGGGGTTGAGGGTATGCTCATCCCTGTGGCTACCAGTACCTGCCCCTAGTCAGGACATGACCAGGCACCTTCTGTGAGCCAGCACAGGAACCCAGTGTGCCTTCTCCAAGGCCAGGGCTTGTTCCTCTGCCCCCAGGCTCTCCCTAGTGAAGGAACAGCTGGCCAGGAAGCAGCTGCCTTGAGTTGTGGAGGCCTCCTGTCCCCACAGAGCCAGCTTCAGAAATGAAGGCCTCCTGCCTGCCTGCAGACACTTGCGTCTGTTTCTTTGCTAGCATGCGTCTTGCACTCTGCCTCATCGCACGTGCATTTGTGGATTCGACACCCAGACTAGACTGTGAGCCCCTCTTGTTTCCCCCAGTGCCCTGCGTGGGGCCTGCTGTGTAGTCGGTGCTTCATCAAAGAGTTGGTGTGAATCAAGGAGAGGCTTGAAGACTTAAATAGAAGGTCCACAAGCCTTCCAAAGACACTCAGGTGCAGGGACCCTCTCCATTTTTGCCCAGCAGCAGCCATGCCCAGGACCACACCCAAAGTTTTAAAAGACATGCCCTTGGCAGCCCAAACACCTAGATTTGGGTCCCAGTCACTGCCACGTACTGGCCACGCAGTGCCATGGGGATTATGTAACTCTCCCATGCCTCAGTTTCCTCAACTGTACATATGTTGGGCTTTACACTCTTGTGAGGATGAAATGAGATGATTATGCAAAAGCACTCTGTAAATGGTAAAGTGACACAGATATTAATAATATTTGCAGCCATGCTGCCTTTTCTATTGGAGAGATACAGAGCACGGCGCTGGAGACCACAACCAGAAGCTGGGCTGCCCATGCTCCACTCAGGGCTCTGGAGCTTACTAGTTCTCTGTGCCTCAGTTTTCTTAGTGTAAAATGGGGACAACAGCACCTACTTCAGAGGGACACTGTGCAAACTGGGTTAATACAGCTCCAGTCCTTGATCAGTGCCTGGCACGGGTTAGCACCATGGAGTATTACGCCCTGGGCATTTTTAGTCGCAGACTGTGGCAGCCTTTCTTCCTCCCTTGATGCCTCCCCAAGTCACAACTCAGCAGCAAGGGCTGGGATACCTTCCCCTGTGCCCACCCTAAAGCAGGGAAGATAACTACTCACAATCCTTGCTGCAAACTCCTGTGCCCACGGCAGGTGCTACTAACCAACTGCAGCTCTTCCCCACCAACCTTACACCCAACCTCAGGATCCTTCTCAACACGGCACTCGGTGGAGATGTGAAGAATTGCTTGGAGCCCTGGAGAGGAAATGACTCTGCGAATCCTGCCTTAGGGCACGGTTCTGTGTGCAGGCTCTGGGATACCTGGGGTGGGGGGCATTGTGGTGACCAGGAATCTTGCAGGAGGGGGTTGAGGGGACTCACCTGAGATGTTGCTGGTCAGGGACAGGCTCTCGCAGTGCTGGTCCTGGAGGGAGGCAGAGACGGGGTTCAGCCCCAGAAGAAGAAGGGCCTGCAGGCACAGGAGGCGAAGGACACATTAGGCAGGTGCCATGAGCCATGAGCGTGTTGCTCCATCACCCAGGAAAACTGCAGGGGTGACACTGCACCTGCCTGCCTCCCCTCCCGCCCTGTCACACATCCAGTTGCTTCCCAGACACCCGCCCCTCATCTCCTCTCTCCTCCTTCTGGGTCCTCTCCGCCTGGAGGGTCTGGAGTTGCCCTGCTCAGGGAGGGGCCTGGCGGGGAAGCTGACAGGATCAGGATCCCGGGCTCCTAGGGAAGAGGCGAATGTTACCCCTAGGGGCTGTGTGCTGCCAGAGGAAGCCACCTCCACCCCCATGGGATCCTGAACATGGTCCAACGGTCTCCCACCATATATACGTGTGCACGTGCGCACACACACACACACCCCCTCCCACCGGCCCGCTGACCACCACGGCTTCACAGATCCCCATGCGTGCACTCACTTCCCTCCTTTCCTCCAGAGCTGGCCTCTTGTTTTGTGAACTGTTTCCTGGGCCCTCATCCCCGCCTGCCTAATTATCCATCATCACAAATTGTGCCTCACCATTTATCAAGCTCTTGTACATCTGCCATGGCACTAAATTTTCCCTGGGGCTGGTGTGGCTGTGCCTGTTTGCAGATGAGGAAACTGAGGCACAGAGAGGTAAGGGATAAATGTGTCTGGAAAGATGGACACCCTATTCTAGGGCAGACCTTGGCCCTTTAACCTCCCTGAAGGCTCCGTGTCACTCTGCTTCCAGAATTTTAGCCCAGTTGGGAAGGGAGTGGCATAGGCCCTATACCTGGAGGGCTGCCCCTTCTTCAACTAAACCCACCCACACAACCATCGCATTACCCCCCTCCCGACAGGGTTAGAGTCAAGAGAGAGGCCGAGTGTCCAGCCCCCCATTACGCTGTGTTGCCATGAGCAGGTGACTTGACCTCTCTGTGCCTCAGTGTCCTCACCTGTAAAAATGGCCTGTCTCACCCCCTTTAAGCTTACATGATGTATGTATGTAGAAGTCCTTTAAATAGCCCTGCATGCTCTGTGGGGGCAGGGATCTTGTTCATTGCACTCAATTTTGCTGAAGAAATGAATGAATGACATTGTGTTTCTGGTATACAATAGGCACTCAAGAAGGATATGTTAACTGATCTGAACTTAGTGGTTTTTATTTAGTTGTTGGAGAAGAGGTGGCTGTTTCCCCTGGGATTTGATTCAAAAGGGGTTAAGAAGCATGAGTGAGGGGCAGGGAGAGGGGAGCACTGTAACCGGTCCTTCCCTCTGGCTGTGGGGAGCTGGGTGCCCGGCCACCAGCAGAGTTCCCAGACAGGGTGGTGAGCCTGAAGCCCGAGAGGCCTCATGGGAGGCTGCTCTCTTCATCACTTCTCTGCTGTTTCTTCTTGGGGTCTGCTCCTTCTGAGGCCCCCAACCCCATGGCCAGGTGTCTCAGCCCCGGCCCATTTCTGTACCAACTGCAAATTTCACTACAGAGCCTCAGACACAGACCCTTAGCTCTGGAAGCCAGCTTAGGATTTCACAGCAGGAAAATAAGATCGGGAGAGAGGTAGGGGCTTGTCAAGTCCCTTGGTGAGCAAAGCTGCTAGGCTAGGGTGTAGGCTAGAAGCAGGTCGGCAGCCAGCCCAGGCAGCACGCAGCCTTCTCGCGAGGGGCCGGGACTCCACGTGGTGAGTGGAAAAGTGAAGGGAGCATCGAAAATCTTAGTTGTCAAGATACAGAATATTTTAACATAATTTTTTTTTTAAATAAAGATTAACGCCAAAAAATCTATGATGAGCAAAATATCAAAAACTTTTTAAAGGAAAGATAGGCTCAGTAACAGTGCTGGGCCATGTTGGAGCTTGGGGCAAAAAGGGAAAAAGTCAGTAATGATATTAAAATATTATCTATCATGGCCGGGTGCAGTGGCTCATGCCTGTAATCCCAGCACTTTGGGAGGCCAGATTACTTGAGGTCAGGAGTTCAAGACCAGTCTGGCCAACATGGTGAAGCCCCGTCTCTACTAAAAATACAAAAATTAGCCAGCTATGGTGGCGGGCACCTGTAATCCCAGCTACTCGGGAGGCTGAGGCAGAAGAATTGCTTGAACCCGGGAGGTTGAGGTTGTAGTGAGCCGAGATCGCGCCACTGCACTCCAGCCTGGGCGACAGAGTAATACTCCATCTCAAAAAAAAAAAAAAATTATCTATTGTGATTACGGAGGTTGCTGGCACCTCCGTCTGGGGTGGGCTTGAGGAAATGCCTCACTTGCTTCACTCCAGTCGGGCCCTGCTCATGCGCTGTCTTCCCAAGCCAGACTCCATCCCTCCGTCCCTGCCCGCCCCGTACCCTCCAGGGCTGTCCATCCTCTCTTCCCTGGACTCCTCTCCACTCACCCTTTTCGGATCTCAGGACCTTCTCCCTGTCCTTAGAAGCAAACTGACCTGCCTTTTCCATGTTCACCTGCCGGGAATGTTCTCCCTTATCTCACCCCACCCCACCCCACCAGGGCCACCCCCTTTCACGGTACCCACTCCCTCCCACCCCTGTCTCGATGATGAAGGCAGTCTCTGCTCCCCTTTCTCCCACATTCCAAGGTCCAGGGGAATAGTGCCCACTCCTCATCAGAGCCTGGTCCCCACTACCCATGACTCACCCACATGGTTCCCTGAGTCGGTAGTGCCTGAGTTTGTAGTGGCTTTGTTCACTCCATTCCCTTGCTGGTACTCTCATAGGGGTCTCTTTGCCCTGGACCAAGCTTCAGGTTCTGAAGCATAACCCCAGCCCCACACCCCCATCCTGTGCTCTGCACACGGGACACTCAGCAAGATGGCACTGGGGTTAGCCAACTCACGCCTGGGACTCAGGAGTGATGATAACAAACCCATTCAGCTCTCTGGCCTCAAGGAACTTCCAACACTTTATTAATCAGTAATTAAACTTCACAGTCTCCAGAGAGACGGAGAAATATCTTTACCCTCATTTTCCAAGTGAAAACGCAGAAGCAGAGAGAGGAGGAGGCCACCAGGCCAGCCTGTGGCTCTTGCCAGCTAAGCAGAAAGCAAAGTGTCCTCATGACAAAGCTGCACTGCCCGCTCAGCAATCAGCAGGGACCCAGGCTCGGCTCTGTCCCCAGAGAGGGGCAGCTCAGATGCTAGGGCCAGAGGCCCCTTATAGAAGAGGACTAGGAATCATCGCTCCTCGTTTCCCACCCCACATCTGCCCACGCCACCTCCCAACACACACACATGCACACACGCGCGCGCACACACACACACACACACACACACATGCACTCTCTCTCTCAAACTAGGGCTCCCAGAGCCAGCTCAGCCACAGGCAAATTAAAGAAACTGGAGACACTGGCCAGGTGCAGTGGCTCACGCCTGTAATCCCAGCACTTTGGGAGGCCAAGGCAGGCGGATCGCCTGAGGTCGGGAGTTCAAGACCAGCCTGGCCAACATGGTGAAACCCCCATCTCTACTAAAAATACAAAAATTAGCTGGGCATGGTGGCGTGCCGTAATCCCAGCTACTTGGGAGGCTGAGGCAGGAGAATTGCCTGAACCCAGGAGGTGGAGGTTTCAGTGAGCCGAGATCGCGCCATTGCACTCCAGCCTGGGCAACAGAGCAAGATTCCATCTCAAAATAAACAAATAAATAAAATAGATAAAAAAGAAAGAAAAGAAACTGGAGACATCCTATTTGACAATATCAGCCCCATTGCCTGACATTCCACTTATCCATCTAATGCTTAAGCTGTGCTTCGTGCTCTGGTCTTTCAGATCCCCCACCTTGAAGGCACATCATGTTCTATTCCCATCCAATTACTTATCATCTCCCAGTATCTGGGATCCTTTTCATGTCTGCAACCCTCTGCCCATGCAGTCTGTGCCATCCCCCGCCCCCGGTCACCTGGTCAACTCTGCATTCTTCAGAGGCCAGTTCCAGGGTCCCTCTGCTTAGTAGTATCTGCCCAACCCTCCAAAGCAAAGCAGCTCAGTTCTCCCTCCAATGTACCCCTTTTCCCAGTGCACTCTGTATACGCACTAGACCCTGTGCCCGTGAGGCTCACGAGTAGAGCCCTTAGACCAGCCTAAGTGCATGAAAACCACCTCGGCACAAAGCACTCAGGACCCAAGACGCTAATTAGATGGCAAATAAACAGGCTATAAGTTCTTATTCTCGCATCTTAATGTCCTAGCGTGCACAGAGGAGCAGAGCAAATCTTGATTTGTCAGAAAACGAAGCCCAATGCCAGGCAAAGGGCTAGTCTGCCTTTGGCTGCCTAGAACCCTGACACTTGTGTCCCTCTCCTGAATGTGATGGTTCACACAGCCATTTTCTAAACACAGAGGACTGGTGTTGCATTATGCAAAGAAAAATGCTTCTTAAAATTCCCAAACCAACCTTTCCTCTCCGGAAAGGTCTGCTCTGTAGCAGAATCTGTGCCTGTGCCACCTCTTGCTCTGCGGAAGGTTTGTGAGGGCTTCTGCCTTATTCCTGAATCACACTTCCGTGAAAAGTCCAAAGATTTCCTGCATTTTTCCTCCCACTATCCACTGATCTCCTC
Organism: Hylobates moloch; assembly: GCF_009828535.3. Lineage (NCBI taxonomy): Eukaryota > Metazoa > Chordata > Mammalia > Primates > Hylobatidae > Hylobates > Hylobates moloch. The sequence goes on along the minus strand of NW_026652285.1, from coordinate 29,792,980 downwards.
CTCAAGCTCCACTGTGGTTTTCTATCTCCATCAACAGGCAGTTACTGCACTGGTAGGAACAGGCCCCCAAAGTTTCAAGGATGTTGTTTGTTTGCCCTTCAAATGGAGAATTTTTTGTTTGTTTTTTGAGACAGTCTTGCTCTGTCGCCCAGGCTAGAGTGCAGTGGTGCGATCTCGGCTCACTGTAACCTCTGTCTCCTGGGTTCAAGCAATTCTCCTGCCTCAGCCTCCCAAGTAGCTGGGATTACAGACCTGCCACCATGCCCAGCTAAGTTTTGTGTTTTTAGTAGAGATGAGGTTTCACCAGGTTGGCCAGGCTGGTCTCAAACCCCTGACTTCAAGTGATCCGCCCGCCTCAGCCTCCCAAAGTGCTGAGATTACAGGGGTGAGCCACCACGCTGGGCAAAAAACAACAAAAAACAAAACCAAAAAAACAAACAAACAAAAAAAAAACGGAGAATTCTTAACCTGGGGAGCAGGCAGTGTGAAGATCTGCAAATAAATGCAGCTGGTGTGTGTGATGAAAACCATTTTCCTGGGGAGGGTTCTTGGCTTCCTCCACTTCTCACCAACAACTAGCACCCTGAAACAGTGGGAACTATAGACGAAGCATATGGTAAATGGGGTGAACTGAACATGTCATCTTCTCTGAAATCAAACCAAAGTGCTTTTGGCCTTTCTCGGATGCCTCTTGCTCCTCCACTCCATCACCAGTCCCAGCCACTGGCGCTCCTTTCAGAACCAAGTTTTCAAGACTTCATGTGATTTACTATCTTCCAACTAGTAGAGAAAATCAAAACGGCACTGAAGCTGAAGCTGGCAGAGCACGAGGTTCACTCACTGGCTAATGCCTCACTTCCGTGCACCAGCCTGGCAGCCCCAAGGCTCCAAATAAAACTTGCAGCTCAGCTACAAATCTCTCTACTCACCAAAGAGCCAAACCTTCAAGGTTAAAGTCTGAGGCCAAGGGTGTGTGCAGCTCAATTATAGCATCTTGTAAAAGGATTTTCCAAAGACCTAGTGGGTCCCTGGCACGGAAGGGAAAGCAGACTGGGCGGGTATCATGCTCCCATTTTAAATCTGGGGTAGTTGATGTGCCCAATGTCACATAACTGTTTTTAGGAGCTGGGATTCAGTCAGCAGGTGCTCCTGCTGTCTTTCAAGGAGATGAACCATGAGGAGAGTCGCGCCTTCTGGCTGGCCAGGCGCAGGTCAAGACAGCGCCTTGGCAGAGGGGATGGGCAGGGGAGAGGAAGGTGGTGCAGGAGCCTGTGGAGGGGGTGGAGGGCCAGGTTCTGACATGGCCTGCTCCAGCCTGCTGCAGCTGCTACCCACACCCCACCCCCAGGGCCAGCACAGAATGGGGCTGGAATGAAGCTGCCATCCCAATTCCCAGTGTGATTTTGGTATAAAGGTTAATCACACCCAGAAAATGCTTATTAGAGACCATAAATAACCGTGTTGCTGAAGCTCAGTTTGGTCTTTAAGGCACAAAAGTGCAATTTCCTTTGATGTGATGATTCGGTAATTAACCTTTTGGGGAGGGTCCTGAAGGCCACTGGAGGGAGGGAGGGGTGGCCTGGAGGCAGCTGAGGCATCTCAGGCCTGGTTCCTACAAGTTCCTGGGGAACAGGGAAAAGGGAGCCTGTTTTCCCTCTCCTTTCACAGCTAGCACTGATGCTCATCTTGGGAGAGTCCCCAGAGCCTCCAGGGGTCAGGGACGGCGCTGGTCTTTGGCAGAGCCACAGCTGGAAAGCCATCCTTCAACACGGTCCCTCAACCTTCTCCTGAGCCCCAAGGCAGTCCTGCCACTGCCTGTGTGGCTTTCGGTGAGTCACCTGACTCCTCTGAGACTCAACTTCCTCATCTGAGAAGTGGGGGCAATGTGGTCTTTCTTACCCACTTCACTGGGAGATGGGCCATTTGGGGGGAACCAGGAGAGCTGCATCTTCAGTGTAAAGTCCCTACAAGCATCAGCAGGGTCATCAGCATGGCTTGGCTGTTCTGGGCCCCAGAATGTGCCTCCACTGCAGAGGGCTGGCCTGGAGCAGCTTTCCTGATGTCCCTTCCAGGCCCTGGGGGAGGCCCCGCAGGCAGGACCTGGCCTCTCCTCATCTTCCACCAGGTCCTTCTGCCTTCTCAGGAAGCCTTGCTTTGGGAAGGAGTTTTTCTGCTTAAAAAGTAAGTTGCTTTTTAGGTTTGAAACCCACTGGATTGAGTGGTGTCTCCAACCCCCTTGGTGGTCTGGGATCCTTCATTCAAAGAGTCCAGGACTAAGTACATGATTTCGAAAAAAGGAAAGGAACTCAGAAGAGATGGGGAAGGACAGACAGACACACACACATACATGACGATGGCAAGATGAGGCACAGACTGAGGGCAGGGGGACCACGGAGTTTCAGATGGGGTCAGCATTGTGGCCATGAGGGCAGGCTTCCTGGGGGAGGTGAGCTGGAGGTCGGGCAGAGTGGATGTGGCTGTCAGAGGGAGGGAGAGGGCCTCCCAGCAAGGGGAGGGTCCTGAGCTTGTGGGGGTGTGGCAGACTGCCTGCGGAGGGCCTCAGACACTGGGCTGAGATGGATCCAGTCGGCCTGGAGCACCATGGCAGGTTCCTGAGCAGTGAATTATCCCAGCTCGTCACCCTCATCATCCCAGCGAGACAGCCAACAGTCACCTGTTCCACGGAGGCGGTTCAGCAGGTCAGAGTGAAACCAGGCCTCGTCGCCTTCCCTGGCCTGGGAGACTCTGGCAGACCCTGACTCGAGGCCCAGAGAAGCCCTTGACTCTCCAGTGTGGCCAAGATCGAAGCTCTCCCTGGTGACCCCAGAGGCAAGGGCCCCAGCCCACACTTTCCATCTGCCGGCCAAGGTCCCGGGTCCTGGGGTCCTGCAGGCTCCACAATCCCAATATCCAACCCTTCTGACTCTGCTTTGCTTTGCATTGTGTTCAGGTGGAGCCTATTTTAAGCAAAGGCAAGAGAAGAAAATCTAAATGCGAAAAAGAAATGAGGTCATAAATGAAGATTTCTCTAAAAAGCTGGGTCCGCCGTTGCATTTAAATACTGGGATCTGGTTTGCAGAAATAAAGCATCGGTGCAATCAACTCTTCAGAAACGTCTCTGTACCTACGGGGGATATATCTGTAGTTACAGACTAATTGAATACAAGAGCAGGGCAGGCCCCACATGCAATTGTGTGGTTTCTGCAGAATTTCTTGCTACAGAAGTGCCAAGTGGAGGGGTCAGTGGGGGATAGACTTGCAAGATGTGTACCAGCAGAGGGGCACCCTCATGGGGCACCTTTTTCCCATCCACCCACAGGTGGAGACCAGCCAGAGTAAAACTAGACTAGGGACAGAGGACAGCGATGCCAGGGGTCCTTTCTCAGCCCTCTTGACTGCCCAGGCTTCTCCCCATCCCGCCTCGGGCCTGGCCCTCCTCCCACAGCCTCTTTCTGTGACAGCCACAACCAGTCCCCATCTCAAGGCAAAGAGCCAGTGCTTCCCCTCAAAAGTGGGTGAGCACTGAAAGATTATTTCAGGCAGGAGAGAAATAATTTATTGTTACATTTAATTAACTTAAATTGCTGTTGTATAGAGAAGAAAAAATGGAAAGGAAAATCTCCTGCCTACAGTTAAGGGAGGGGGGATGCCTGGGTGTTCCCCGCCCCCGGTCTTTCTCCCTGGGGCCCCGGCTCAGGGTGCCCCCCGCCCGCCCTCCCTGCTACTTCATGCCTCTGCTCCCCTAAGAAAACCTTGCAGCAGGGCTAGAAATAGTGGGTCACCTGCCTCCCCCACCCCAGGGCAGCAAGGGCCATGAGATCCCAGCTCCAGAGTCACACACGCCCCTCCAAGGTTCCAGATGTACTGTTATAAACTTGGGTTATAAGCTCCCTGCAGGCAAGGTCTATGTTTGGCTTTTTTTTTTTTTTTCTGAGATGGAGTCTCGCCTTGTCACCCAGGCTGGAGTGCAGTGGCGTGATCTTGGCTCACTGCAACCTCTATCTCCTGGGTTAAAGAGATTCTCATGCCTCAGCCTCCTGAGTAGCTGGGATTACAGGCACCCATCATCACACCTGGCCAATTTTTATACTTTTATTAGAGATGGGGTTTTGCCATGTTGGTCATGCTGGTCTCGAACTCCTGACCTCAGATGATCCTCGGCCTCCCAAAGTGCTGGGATTACAGGCGTGAGCCAACCTGCCCAGCCCGTGTTTGGCTATTTTTGTATCCTCAGTGGGGCCCGATATAGAGCAGGCCCCAACACGTTTGTTGAATGAATAAATGACTGAATGAATAAGTAAGCAGATAGGTTTTCACTTTCTGCCCCCTCTGACCATGGGGTCTCATGATGATTCCAAGCAAGAGACTGTGGGGGGCCTGTTTCATTTTTCTCATTTTCCTCTATTCCTCCTGCTCAGCAGCAGCTCCCTCTCCTCTCCTTGCTCCCGCCACAGCCCCGTGCCTTGGACTCCAGAAGGATGTGCTAGAGGAAAAAGCACTCTGGGTGGGAAGCACAGGGCTGACTCTGCTGAACTTGCTCCGTGATGGTAGAGAAGTCACCTCCCCACCTCAGTTACCTCATCTGTAAAATGGGGAGGTCACTGTGTTCTCTATATTCCTTTCCAGGTCTGAATATGCCCTGGCTCCAGGATGTACAGGAGAGTAGAAATTCAAATCTCTAAACTTGGGGCTGGAGAGATGCTTGTTGGAATCTTTTATCTTCCCCTTCCTACCTGTGTGACCTTGGGAGAATCACCAAACTTCTCCGAGCCTCATTTTCCCCATCTGTAAATGGGGCTGATAGGGATAAAATATTCATATCCCAAAGCTCCTGGAGAGATTCAACAATATGGTGCATATAAAACAGCATGGGGCCAGGCGTGGTGGCTCACGCCTGTAATCCCAGCACTTTGGGAGGCCAAGGCGGGCGGATCACGAGGTCAGGAGATCGAGACCACGGTGAAACCCCGTCTCTACTAAAAATACAAAAAATTAGCTGGGCGTGGTGGCGGGTGCCTGTAGTCCTAGCTACTCAGGAGGCTGAGGCAGGAGAATGGTGTGAACCCGGGAGGCGGAGCTTGCAGTGAGCTGAGATTGCACCATTGCACTCCAGCCTGGGCGAAAGTCCAGCCTGGGCGAAAGAGCGAGATTCCGTCTCAAAAAAAAAACAACAAAAAAAAGAAAAACCAGCATGGGGCTGGGTGTGCAGGCCACACAAATGGTCACCACTCTGTTACTCAACTTTGCACGTTCTTCCTTCCTGACTTGGCCTTTCTCCCCAGAAGTGCCCCTTGCCCAGCCCCCTGCCCACTCAGGGCATGTACCCCACTTTCCAGCACCACTCTTTCCCAGAAGCTAGCAGCGGTCATCTACAGGAGTGGAGTGTACATCCAGGTCAATGATAGGGATTTGCTAAGCATGGGGGCAAGGGGTGCCTGGAGCATAGCTCCCATCCTCCTTGTCTTCCCTCCGTTTCTGCCTCTCATGCATTCACTGGCTCCCCGTCTTGGGATGATTTGCTCTCAAATTCACTTATGGATATGTTTTCGTAGCCCATGCCTTCTCGGCCTCCTGCCTCTCTCCTCCGCATCTTAACCACCCTACATTTCTCAGTCTTCCCTGGCTTCCATTTTCCTCCCTCCCTTCTTTCCTTTCTTTCTTTCTTCAGCTTTTACTGAAGGCTTGCACAGTGCCAGGCCCTGTGAATTTCTTCATTTAATCCTTCTCGACTCCTGCAAGTCAGAGCCTTTACTATCTCCCCACTGTTCAAACGAGAGACTGGTGCACCCGGAGATGGTAACTTACCCAGGGTTTTGACTGCAGTAACTGGAGGGACTGGGATTGGAGCCATGCTCCTGCCCCTAGGCAGCACAGCTTGTTTCCCTGCCTGCCCTGCCTGCCTTCCCTTCCCTCCTCTTCCTCGTCACAAGCCTGGATCCTCCAAAAGACACATGGGTACAGGTTTCCTTTGCCTTTCAAACTCTGGTTCCTGGCTGCAGCCCAGCTCTCCCAGAGCTGGCAGTGGGAACGAGGGGGCGGACACCAGTAGGACCCTGCCATGGATGGGACTCAGGAAGGGCTCAGTTTGGCTCTCACAGAAGAGGGGAGCCCAGCCCAGGGTTCTGATCCAGTGCCTGCCCCCGGGAGCTGTTAGCTGTGAGTGGCTCCCAGACACTGGGAAACCGTCCCTGAGTGGGTGGGAGGCACAGCCGAGGTGTGGGGACAGCCGCAGAGACACCAGCTACGCAGGTGACACTATCAGCTGTGCTCTCGGCTCAGCCGCTCTCTGACAAGTGTAAAGTGAGGGGGATTTCGGTGTCGGCAGAGAAAAGATGTCCTTTATGGAGCCGCGTTTTAAAAGGGATTTAAAGAGGGCCAGGAGGGAAGAGTGAAACTGGTGGCTGGAAATTAGGTTCTATTTTATTGAAAAATGCTAAAGGCTTTGGGGCTGTTTTTCCTGGAGAAGCGACTGCCTTCTAAGGCCAAAGGTCAGTTTAAAGAGGGCTGCTGGACCACCAAACCCCACCGAACAGGGATATTTAGGGCAGAAATTAGGACTAACCAGACATAAAACAGGCAACGGCCCTGTCCTCTGATTCTTTGCTTGTAAAGGCAGTGACTTAGACAAAATCAGAATTTCCAGACAGTGCTTGACACCTGACCTGGGAGACAGAAAATCCCATTTCTCACGCCTCACTCCCAAAACTGGGGTTCAACAGGCCTGTGGGGAGCTCAGGAACCCTTATGTTTTTTAAATGCGTTCCAGTGATTCTGAAGCATCAACAGAAGTGAGGATAACTCAGCCAGCTCAGAGATTCTCACCTGGAGGCCATTTTGCCTCCCGGGGGACGTTTGGTGATGTCTGAAGATATTCTTGGTTGCTATAATCAGGAAGGGGGATGTGCGACTGGCATTTAATGGGTAAAGGCCAGGAATGCTGATAAGCATCCTAAAATGCACAGGCCGGCCCCCACAGTGAAGGATTATCCAGCCCCAAATGTCAATAGTGCTGAGGTTGGGAAGCCCTGGGTTGGAGGGTTGCAATGCTCCCTCCAAGTGCAGGGAAGGCACTTGCCTGCCTGCCCATTATGGGGGCAGGGCAGGGGAGGAAGGTGGCTGTAGAGGGGACCTTGGGAAGAGTGTGGGATTATAAGAGGGAGGCACCTTCAAGGCAGGAAGAGGACCTGGGTTGCACTCTTCTTGGTGAATGCCCTGTGCGACTTTGGATCAGTCAGTCTCCCACCTCCTGGCCTCAGTCTGCAGGCAGCGGACTGGTGGAAGTGACCTTTCCTGGCCAGATGGGCAGATGGGAACTCCTTCCCCGCACTCACTCTGTCCTGGCCCTGCTGGGTCAGCTCCTCCAGATCTTCTCCTGCAGGGAGTGCACGGGAGACAAAGGAAGGTCTGCCTGCTGATGCAGCTGAAGTTGAGGAATGAGGCAGCCCAGAAAGAGCTCGAACAGCAGCCTCTTCCCAGAGTCAGCGAGCTGAGCTCACCCCGCCGAGGCTCCACCAGAGCCTCCCCAGGGCCGGCACCTCAGAGGCAGGAGGCAGAGGCAGGTCCTGGGCCCTGGAGAAGTGGGGTTCCTTTACCTTGGATGAGTGCAGGGACCAGGGGTAGAACAGCATGGGGCTAAGTCCTGTGAGCTTTGGGGAACCCACACAGAGCAAGGCTACCCTTGCCTCACTAGGGGCTGTGACCACTGATCATGGGTCCTCAGCTCACCTTGTCACCAAGTGCAGATTGATGAGTGTGACAAGGAGGGGGAAGGGGCCTGCTCAGAACCCGCCACTGGGTAAGGGGTCTGAGTAAACCAAAGAGTTTCCTCCTCCTGGACAAGGGTTCTTCCTTCTTCCGTCGCCCAGCCTTGGCTGCCAGAAAGAGCCACTACATCACTCACATCAATGCAATGGAGACGCACAAGTGCAAGAAGCATGGCAGGAGGGCCAGGCTGTGTGAAGGGTGAACCAGAGATCTGGGCCAGGCAGTGAATTCTGGCCCCAAAGGAGGGATTTAGGCCCTCGCTATTCAAAGGGTGGTGAGGACCGGTCCAACTAGTCAAGTTTGCCAACCTACCAACAATTGGTTCCTGGTCTACAACTTGAGAAGTACAAAACTGGAGAGTAAGCATTTCATATGAATCCATCCCTGCGGTGACATCTGAGCATGTAGTCAAGACTCATCTCATCAAACAGGGTCTAGACCAATTCAGATGCTGTCGGACTTGCCAGGTGAATCACGTGGTGCAGGCTACACAGCAGGACCACATGCCAGTTGGCCATGGATTGGAAAAATCCATGTGGTCCTTCCCCACAGCTGGTTTGAGAGCCTGCTTTAGCTGGAGGACAGAGTGTGACGCCTGGCTCACCAGGGAAGGCCTCATGGAGGAGGCGGGTCTTGAGTGACAGTTGGGCTTAGTTTTGAGGGGAGTCCTGGGGTGGGACTCCCACCCATGAAAACAGCAGGTCTCACTGACCTTTGGTGGGAGCAGGCCCCTTGCAGCAGCACAGGCCTTTCCTCTTTCGTTCTGCATTGTGGTCGGTCCAGTAAAGACGACACGAAGGTCCAGAGAGGTCGTGTGATTTGCCCAAGGTCACCCATCCACGAAGTGGCAGAGTCAGCTCCAACCCCAGGCCTCCTGCCCTGTCAGTTTTAGGGACAGTGGTCCTTCCTCCAGGGTGCATGTGAGCCCCACCACTCCTAGGCCCCCACTGCATTTCACAGCCTTGCAGCAGCTTCCACAGTCAGGCCATGAGGCCCCAGCCATCAGAAGAGAAAAGACGCCCCAGGCTGCTTCCCCACATCGACTCACAGGGAGCTGGAGGGGTGGAATGCCAACGGACGGGATCTCACGAAGGTACCAGGAATGCCAGTGCTCTTGGCATCCCTGCCTTGCCTGGCTATTCCTGCCTCATGACCAGGAGAACCAGGACAGCACCAGGGAGGGAACCCCAGGATGCCACCAAGGCCGCCTCCCCAGTCCCCACCCCGGCGCCACAACTCCCTCTAGCAACATCTCCCACCATCCCTGTCCAGAAATGCTCATGAAGCAAAATGCTGCCCTTGCGTGCACGTGGACAACGCCCCCAGTGCTATGGGGACCGGAGGCGGAACACAGGGCAGTGCTGGAATCTTTTAATGTTCCTAAGCTGCGCTGCCGCATAGCCCTTGATAAACCATTGAGTCACAAATCCACACGCGGAGGCAGAGAGGGACCTATGTGTCTGGCTTGTCACTTGTGTCTTCTGTCGCCATAGCACTTCCACACTCAGACAGACGTTCATCGGGGAGTGGGAGCAGGGAGAGACCCTCCATTTTGTTCAGCATCTATTGTGCACCTACTGTGTGTGCACAGTTCTGGACTAAGTTCTGGGCACACAGAGGTTTTGTTGTTTTTTTGTTTTGTTTTATTTTGTAAGGGAATTTTTCTAGTCTAGGCAGAGCTCATAATCTACGGTGGGAACAAGGGCTCAGGTTAGATGTGGGTCACTAGGGGTCCATGTGGAATCTGGTTAGTAGGTGTTTTGAGCCCCCTGTGGGGGGACACATCAAAGAGCTGTAAGACCCCATGTTGCAGGACAGCCCAGGATCCACGATGAGCTAGAGGCTCACACCAGGGGATGGGATGAGGTGAGAACAAAGGAACAACCAGTGAGAGACAGATTTAGACTGGAGGGCTTCCTGGAGGAGGAGGTGGGGACAGTTCAGGAAGACTTTGGTGGACATGACAGATGAAGATTGGCACAGAGAGACTTGGGGGCAGAAGCTCCTGTAAGAGAAGTGTCAGATATGTATATTCTGCTGGGTGGGGGTTGGCAGGGGAGGAAGGAGAACAGTGCGACTCAGGCAGAGGGCCAGGGGTGAGGAGAAGAGATTAGGGGAGCGTCAGGTTCTTTCCCCTCTAGAAGGGGATGGGAGGACTCAGTGGGGTCACTTGTGTGGGCCTTAGTGCAAGAGCAGCTCAGTAAATGGCGCACCTGGCCAGTAAACAGTATACCTGCTTAAAAGAACCTGGGTGGCGTAGGCAAGGGACAGGAGCAGAGCTGGCACAAAGAGGAAGGGGAAGGGCGTGGCCCAGACCAAGACCAAGCCCAGGACGCAAGGACCAGCCTCCCTCCAAGGACCAGCCTTGCCCTACCTGTCTGGGAAGATGAAGGAGTGGCTGAGCCTCTCGGGCTCGCAGCCAGGCACCAGCAGCCAAAGGATGCCAGTGAGGCTGTCTAACCTGCTAGTCACTCACCCGGCTAAGCCTGTGGTCCCCGGGTGCCCAGCTGCTCCTCTGGAAGTCAGCCTCCAACCCTGGCCTTGAGGTGGCATCGCACACCTGCCGTGCAAGTCTGGCTGTGCTTAGAGGAGAGGAGAGGTGGTGACCATACAGTGGCTTCTGAGGGGGGTGGCAGGTGCGGGTGTTATGAACACTGCGAAGTAGCTCACTCGCCAGGGTCCCAGCGTGTGTGTGTGTGTGTGTGTGTCTCTGTGTGTGTGTGTGTGTCTCTGTGTGTGTGTGTGTGTGTGTGTGTGTGAGAGAGAGAGACAGAAAGAGAAAGAGAGAGAGAAAAAAATGCCCACTGAGAAACACATAGGCCCACAGAGGCAACAGATCCTGTCCCTTCTGCACCCTGCTTCTGGGGAGGAAGAGCAGCCCTGGGGGTGGTGGAAGGGAGTGGGATCGTGACGGGAGCTCCTTTGGGGCATCCCTGTGCTCAAGGCTCTCCTGACAGCTGAGGATGGCTTCGGGCACCCAGGCACCAGGATAGGGATGGGTGGAGGAATTCTTGACAGAAACAGAGAGAAAGTTTCCAGGAGATGCCACCGCTGGCCTCAGAACCCGGGCATAGGCTCTCTTGGACGCTAGGGAGAAAGTTAAAAGCAAGAATGACCAAGGCAGCCAGGCAGCTCTTTTCCTTCTCCCTCTCCTTTTGCTTCTCTCACTGTCTGTCTGTCTCTCTGCATCTTCTATAAGAATGAAATCATCCACCCTGAGTGAGCCCTTGGGCACCCTGCCAGGCCCGTGCTCTGAGTGCAGTCGGGTCCCCAGTGCAGGGGGCCCGGACCTGTAACGACTGTGCCTCAGATGGCCCTAGCCTCTCCTGAAGCCCTTTCCCCAGGGTGAAACCCCTCCTGGACCCGGTTTGTTTTTCCAGCCCACCCAGCCCAGCCCCTTGTCCCCCGGCCACACTCCTTTTCCCTGTCTCTGTGCACAGTCTCCCCACCCAGCCTGGTACCTCTGGCCTCTGTTGAGCTAGGAAGGGCTTTCTAGAAATGAGCCCTTCACACACCTTGCCAAAGAGGCTGGGAAAACAGGGAGGGAGAGATGGATGGATCACAGAGGGAGGACACTCCCCACTGGAAATGGCAATGCTGCACCAATCACTTGTCCTAGCCTTTCACCCCGGGCAGGTGCCTTTCAGCTCTGTGGGCTTTGGTACTGACCGGGGATGATGACCAATATATTGTCCCAATTCTCCTAAAGCCCCTGACATCCCAGCACTCAAAGGTTCAACTGAGGTTCTCACTGTGCTTCCTGATAGCCCCCACTACCTCTTAAAACTCCAGTGGGTAGACTCTAAAGTATAGCAGTCAGTCTAGAACAAGCCCTGCCTCCCTGGTTCTGCAGCCACAAAGTGACTGGACCAGTCTAGCCAGTTTTTCTGGGCTCTGACCTAGGCGCACTGGCTCCCAACCAGACTGGCTGGGGCTTGGAAACCAGCTGACATGCAGAGGGGGGCAGGTGCACACCCCACAAATCCCATCTCAAAGCACCTCGCTCAGGCTGCTCTCTGGGCCCAGCAGTGCCAGGCGGGTGAGATGGACAAATTGCCTGTGCTTATAGGGCAGAAAGAACAGCCACAAACATCTTCGTTTGTCCCAGAAACAGTTTTATGGCTGCTGGGTGGACAGTTGCCAAAGAACATGTTTGGCTAAAGCATCTGAATCCGCAGTTCTACGTGAAGGGGACCCATCTTCCAGAGCCAGATTCTGACATGCCTGTTTCATGAAGTCCGCCTCCCTCCCTTCCTGCCATCCATTCAATTTTGTTGAAGTGGATATCATGTACTCAGAAAACAAGTGATTAAGAATCTGTTGTCTAATAGAATCCAGCTAGTTATTTTCAAAATGATTGTTTGCATCAGTGAGTGAATCATTTTGTATTATCCTCCCTACATATCTACTTTTACTGTCAGGTTTTTCCGTATCACAGATGTTCAGGTCTGTCCATGACCTTCAAGCTCAGCTGATGGCTGGTGGCTGATCCCTTTTCCCCAGGGACTGTGAAAAGTGCTCTGCAGCAGGAAGAGATTCTATACACCAAATACCCTTCCTCTACCCCCATCCCCTCACCACTCCTCCTTTTGATGGCCTTTCTTAGACTGATGAAGTTGGTAAGATTTATTAAGTGACTACTATAGCTAATATTTATTATGCACTTACTGTGTGCCAGACACTGTGCAACTGTGCGTAATTTCACACCTGGCATCTCATGGTCATTATGACTATCCCATAAAGTAGGTATTATTTCCCCCGCTTTAGACAGATGAAGAAATTGAGGTGACTTGCCCACAGCTTCAGGGCAGAGTAAGGATTAAGCCCACATTTGCTTCATCTGCTGTTCCCACCCATACAAGAAGATGTTGACTGCCACACTGGGTGGGGTATAGTTGGCTATAGAGCAACAAGTCCAAAGACAAGCATTTTAAAAGGATGAAGGCTGGGCACGGTGGCTCACGCCTGTAACCCTACACTTTGGGAGGCTGAGGTGAGAGGATCCCTTGAGCCCGGGAGTTCGAGACCAGCCTGGGCAATATGGCAAGACCCTGTCTCTACAAACAATTTTAAAATTAGCTAGGTGTGGTGATGCATGCCTATAGTCCCAGCTACTCGGGAGGCTGAGGTGGGAGGATCACTTGAGCCCACAAGGTTGACGCTGCAGTGAGCTGTGTTCACACCACAGCACTCCAGCCTGGGCAACAGAGTGAGACCCTGTCTCAAAAAAAAAAAAAAATTCCTAGGGACTCTGCTGACAGGGACCTCCCTGAATTTAGGTAGGCAAGAATCATTTGTAGCTAACAAATTCATTATTTGACTATTAAAACTGCAGCTGAAATCTCAACCTGGCCTTACCTTCAAACTGGGCTCACCCTTCTTTGGTTGATACCGTGAGCGGTTAGGGTAGAATCCGGGCTGGGAGAGATCACCCTATTCCCTCTTTTCACTGAGGAAGAAACGGCCCAGATCACTGTTAGTGACCTGCCCTCCTCCAGACACAGCAAAAGCGCTGAAGTTTCACCGGCTGAGGCTCTACCCTCAAGGGATTCTCCAGATCACTGGGGTGCTGCACTGGCTGTCTGTTGTTTTCTCTTTTTTAATAGCCACAGTGGGCTTAAGGGGGAGTTCTAGTCCTTTCTGCATCAGAGATGGCTTTCTGCTAGGGTGGTTTGAGCATCTCTCAGCCTTGTTTTGACATGACATCTGCATCCGGTGGGAACAGAAACGGGTTCTTTCCAATTGTACAAAACCAAACGGAAGAAGCAACAATAAACCCATCCATGAAGTCGACAAACATTTGTTAAACACCTACTACGTGCAACGGATTGTGAGGCTCAGTGCCGTGAAGGGTAAAAGATGCAAAAAATGTATAATATATTGCATGTCCAAGAGCTGCTAGTTGCTGTTCCTGCATTAACTCATTTCTGCTGAGAGTAGCCACCTTGCAGCTTTTTCTGAAAGCAGACTGTGTCAGGCACTGTTCCAGGCACTTTCCATGTATTAATTCCTTTTATCCTTACCTCAACCTCCTGAGTTAGGCATTTCCCGCATTTTATAGCTGGGGACACTGAAGCCCAGAGAGAGTACTTAGGTCCAAGTACCATGTTCCAAGGTCCCTCAGCTTGAGCAGAGCTGGGAAGGGGGAGTGCTGGGAATCCAATCGGTGGCACCCCCCTCTTTCTATGTGAGGTCATGTCCCTAAGGAGTATTTGAAAACACAGACCTTTCACAGAGACATGAGAGATAACAGAGAATCCAGTCCAATATCCCTGTTTACAGACAGATAAACTGTGGCTCAGAGAGGGAAGGTGGCCTACCTGTCATCACACAGCTGATTGGAGGCAGAGCTGGGATCAGAGTCAGATTCACTGACTCCCAGGCTGATGGTCTTTCCTCTTCAATAGCTGCCAAAATTATCAGCCCGGCACCTAACTGCTTCCTTCTAGGCCACACGGGCACTTGGGGTGGTGGCACCTTTGACCCCCAAACTCCTTATGTGTGGCTGAACTCGGCTGGAGGTTGATGCTCTTGAGGAGCCAAATGTTAGAGAGGGTGAGAAATGGATTTTCCACTTGAGCTCGTCCTCACTGGCTCTGGGTGAGTGTTCAACTTTTCCATAATCTACACACTTCTCTCTATGGTTGGTCATTTCAAATCCAAGGGGCTTGGCCTGGCTTTTGGCCCTTCCCTGTCTTTGCCCCCAGTCTGTGGCCAGGCCAGCAGTCCCACACGCCACAGCAGCCCACTGGCCCACCCTGGGCTCACTGTTTCGCGTTCCTCGTGCCTCCTGCCAACGCTCCCCTCGAAAACCTGGCTCCATATCGTTTAATCAAAGAAACAACTTGGAAATGGCCCAGATATGCACCGATATAGGGATGGCAAAGTCCATTCACTCACAGGCAACATGCAGACATTGACAGTCTCCTGCAGAGGCTCGGGAATAACGTGAAACAGACTTGGGCTGTGACACTGGGGAGAGAGCTGCCCAACGGCCACAGCTGTGCCCAGACAGGTGCTTGAGAAGGGGACCTGTGGGGTTATTTTTTAAATGAATTATACAGCAGCCAGATTAAAAGAGTGAGGTTGCAATCATTTTCCATTCTGGTTTTCAAATTTTGCCTATTGCTGCTAAATTGGCTTATATAAGAATAACAATAGCAATAAAACCAGCTCCCTCCTGGGAGCTCACTCTCCTGTTAGAACCCATCCAGAGGCCTTGCCTTCTGCACCCTTCACAGACACTAGGACCCATGTTTACAGCCACACTCCATCTCCCTAAGAGGAGCTGCAGTGGGTGTGTGGTTGACTCCAAGTGCTCAGGCCCCTGCCCCTCCCTGGGGATAGAGACAATGTCTTGTCTGTCTTCTCCTGACTCATGGCCACTTGTACACACATCGTCTCTCCCGACTCACACACACACTTTCACACACCCTGTTTCTCCCCATTCACACACATTTTCCCCCAGGACTCTGTAACCGGTATAGTGTGAGGCCCACCATATAGGCCCCAGAGTGGACCCTTTCCCAACACTAGCTGACTTGTTGGGGACGGAGCTGGATTTGGGATTAACCCTAAATCCCCTAGATTTGTACTCTCATGCTGACAAAACTACCTGAGCTCCCATCTGGCTGAGCTCTAGAGTGAGATTTAAGTGGCTTAGAGTATTTTCTGGTAATGGCCGGGCATGGTGGCTCATGCCTGTAATCCTAGCACTTTGGGAGGCCGAGGCTGGCTGATGGCTTGAGCCCAGGAGTTCGAGACCAGCCAGGACAATACGGGGAAACCCCATCTCCACAAAAAATACAAAGATTAGCTGGGTGTGGTGGTGCATGCCTGTGGTCCCAGCTATTCTAGAGGCTGCAGAGCCTAGGGAGGTTGAGGCTTCAGTGAGCCATGATCACGCCATTGCACTCCAACCTGGGTGACAGAGTGGGACCCTGTCTCGAAAAAAAAAAAAAAAAAAAAGGATATTTTCTGGTAAAAGCAAACAAAACAAAGACTTTTATCAGAGTGTCTGGGTTTGAATTTTTTTTTTTTTTTGAGACAGAGTCTCGCTCTGTCGCCCAGGCTGGAGTGCAGTGGCGTGATCTGGGCTCACTGCAAGCTCCGCCTCCCGGGTTCACGCCATTCTCCTGCCTCAGCCTCTCCGAGTAGCTGGGACTACAGGCGCCCGCCACCACGCCCGGCTAATTTTTTTTTTTTTTTTTTTTAGTAGAGACGGGGTTTCACCGTGGTCTCGATCTCCTGACCTCGTGATCCGCCCGCCTCGGCCTCCCAAAGTGCTGGGATTACAAGCGTGAGCCACCGCACCCAGCCTCTGGGTTTGAATTCTGACTTCACTACTCACTGGCTGTGTGACCTTGAACCAGTTACTTAGCCTCTCTGTGTCTCAGGAATAATTCCTACTTCCTAGGGCTGTTAGGAGGACTAAATGACTTAATATTTGCAAAGCAGGTAGAATAATGCCCAGTGAATTGTACATGCTACATAAATAAAAGAAGAAAAGCAACTATTTAATTTTAACCAACGTTTGAAACCAGCATTCGCTGGCCATTCACTCACTGCCCACATTCATCTGGAATTTATTGAATGTCTACTGAGTTTATTAGGCCAGGCATAAAGGGCAAACACCCCACCATCTAGTAGGAACAGCGGAAATAAAAAGACTTTTTTAAGGAAAACATGATCATTCTAAACAGAGATTTGCACACAATTCTATGAAAGGCCAGAAAAAGAACATTGATCTATTTCCGTGTAAACCTGAAAAAAAAAAAAAGAAAGAAAAGAAAAAAGAAAAGAAAACACCTGCAGTTCAATCCTTTGAATCCATTTAAAAGACTGAATTTGGTCTAACTGGTTTGTGCATTTAGACCAGGCTTCGGTACACGCGAGCCTTTTGGAAAATATTCCCATTCAGTGCCATCTATTCGACCTCTCTGGATGTTTTTCTTCTACCTTCCTCACCTGTCTGTCTCCTCGAACGCCCAGAAAATAATCTGTGAGTTCATCCCTAGCCCTCGGGTAACGGATGGGGGAGGGGATGTGGATTCAATAAGACCAACCCTCGGTCATTTTAAGAATCAATTTATAAATATTTGGGGAGGGGCAGGATTAGAGAAAAATCTCACTAACTTGTAACGTCTCAACTAAGGAAGCAGCAGCTGCTGCATTTAAAAATCTTGGTGGTTTAACTCAAACCACTTGGTAAGCCGGTATACGTACAGTTGGTTTAATAACTGATGGAAAAATGAAATTCCGCCAATCCGCACCCCTCCCCCAAATCCACCGAAGTCTCTTGAATGTAATCGCTCTGAATGCCCTGAGCCGGGTCAAGCTGGTGTCTATGTTTGTGGCTGGAGCGGACCCTGCGGAGTCCCGAGCCCCGGGTGAGGCGATGCCCTGACTGGCGCGACGCGGGGTGTCCCGGCAGCAGCGCAGAGGCCCACCCGCCTCTCCCGCCGGCTGCAGCTGGCGCGCCTATACTCTGCAAGACCAAAACGCTTTGGAAAGCGCTCGGGGCTGCAAGTGACGCCTGGAACGAGCGGCGGGCCGGACTGCCGGGCTCCCGGCCCTTCCCTGGCTCACACAACCCGCGGGCCGCCCCCGCCGCCCACGAACTTCAGCCGGCAGACGCTGGACGTGAGGTCTGGCGACTTTCCTAAACTCCAGCGCCTGATCCGCGTCGCAGGGTCGGCCGCGCAGCGCAGGGATCGCGGGTGCCCAGGCTCGAAGAGCGAGCGTCGCGCTCCCAGCCGCGGTCGGGGAACAGGAACTGCCGCCGGAGGCGACGTCTCCTCCCCCGAGACTGCGATATCGATCAAGGGCTCGCAGGCGCGGGCGGCATTCATCTCCCCGGACTCGCAGCTCGCCGCGGAGGGGAAGGGGCGGGACGCGCTCCCAGGACTAGGGCGGGGGTGTGCGGAGTCGGGGAGCTGTGCGGGGGCGCTGGGGCGAGGTGGAAACCCCGCTTCAGAGCCTCCCGTCCCGGGGCCGAGGTCTGCAGGAAGGGCGTGGGAGGTGGAACCTCCCCTCCCCTAGGCGTCTGCCCCAAAGCCTAGAGCGATTCTTGGCGCGCAGCCGGCTACCCAGGTGGGCGGACCCCCTCCTCCGCCAATATCCCGGCGGCTTCGCCACGATTTCTTTTCTCACCTGAGTCTCCCCCTGCCTACCCAACCCTGGCTCCAAAGGGCCAGAGAGTTAGGCTGCCCCGGAGCCCAGCCTTCCCGGACCTGAGCACCGCTCTCCCAGCGCCCCCGCCCCCATCACACCCACAGCCCAGCCCAGTCCCGCGTCCGCCAGGGGCCGGGGGCGCCAGCGCTCGAGGGCTGGCCGGCGAGCTCTTACCTTGACGAGCCGGAGCTGCGGGTGCCGTCCCATCCTCGGGCTCGCTCGGCTACCGTCCTGAATGCCCGGGTCCTACGGACATCCCAGAGGGGCCGGCGGGCGGCTGCAGGCTCGGGCGGCACGGGGTGGGCGGCCGGGCTCCTCGGTCGCTGCCTGGTGAGGAGGTGCCCGGCTCGGCGCTCCCCGGCCCCGCGGCCCGGCCCGGCCCGGCCCGGCTCTCGCTCGCCCCTTCCCGGGGAAGTCTGGCCGCCGTTTCCCGACGCAGCCCGGCCCGCGGCCGCCTCTTGCCAGCCTCGCCCCCGCCGCCTCCCCCACGGTCCGCGCCGCTCCTCTCCTCGGCTCCCCGCCCCCTCGCCCAGCTCGTCCCCTCCCCTTCCTCCCCCTCCCTCTCCCCTCCGCTCCCCTTCGGTCCCTCCTCCGCGCCTCGCCCCTCGGCTCCCTCCCAGCTCCTCGCCTCCTCCGTTCCCTCCCCTTCCCCCGGCCCGCTCTCTGCGCCCCGCCGCCAGGATCCCCTTTCCCTGCGCCCGGGGTTTGCGGCAGTCCTCAGGGCGCGCTGGCAGCAGTGGCGGCCGCCGCAGCCCGGGTAGAAGCCGGGGATGGGGGAAGGGGGCCGCGGTAGAGGATCAGCCTCCCGCCCGGCCGATGTCGGGGCCTGGGAAGTCCAAGGGATCTGGGGAGACTTGGGCCGGGGTGCTCAGGTGAATTTATGAGGGCGAGGCTATTGGGGGCTAGGGAACAGGGCGGTCCCTACTGAGCGGAGCCGCCACGGAACCCAGTGAGGCTGCGACCTGCGTTTGGGCAGTTCCCGCCCTGCGGCTGGCTAGGAGGAGCTCCTCACCGCCCCCATTCCAGCCGCGCCGGGCGCTGGGCCCGACCCCCAGCACCTTTGGCACCGATGTGCCTGGTGCGCGCTGAGACTCGAACGCTCTGCAAGATGAGTCCTTATTCATTCGTTCGTTCCTCCCTTCATTCGTTCATCTTACAAACTGAGTGCCTGGCCACTTTGGTTCAGGCAAGAGGCTGGATCTGGGAACCCTTTGGACCTGGGAGCCCCGGGATGAAAGGGAGACGGCGGTGCCCTGCAGGACAAGCGGGCACTGAACGCTGCCCAGGGGAAAGCCGGGCGCGCATTGCGTTGCAACGCGGCGAAAGCGGCTAGGAGCCCGCGGGCAGGGCGTGGGGAGGACACAGCGCCCCCTCCCGGCCAGCCGAGCCCTCTGGGCAGCGGTGGGCCTCCCCGCCAGACCCCGGGGCCGTCTTCTGAATTGGCTTCGGAGCTCCCCATCCCAGGAAGCAACTCCCAGCCCTTCCAGATGAACAGAACTTTTGACTTCCTCTTCACTCTTCCTCTCTCCTACCAGAGCTGAAAAGGGAGAAACTGGGAGGTAGAGAAATCTTCACTCCACCCGTAGAGCCTAGGCCGCCTGGCCAATGCAGCCCCTATTGGGTACACCAGAGCACCTGGGGCGGCGGGCAGTCAGCTTTGAAATCAAACTGAACCCACCTGCCCTGCACCCTGTGCCCTGCCGTGCCCACCCTACTCCCCCCTCCTGCCCTCTTCTCAGCACACTGGGCAAGAGCCAGCGTGTTCATGGGTCCACTGGCCTTCATTTGGAGCTGGAGTTATTTTAGAAGATCATAAGATCCAACACACACAGTTTACTGGTGAGAAAATGGAGGCACACAGAGGGTAAGCCTAGTCCTCCCTCTCCTGATTCCCAGCTCACAGTGCCTGGAGGGCTGGGCCCTAAGGGGGCCTGGGACACTGAAGTGGGGAGGGGCATTGCCCAGGAAGCCAGCTGCTCACATGGCTTATCCACACACCTGGCACTTTCTAGGTGAAGCACACAGTCCCGAGTGTTGCAAAACCCCCATTAGGTTAGTGCTCCGGAGCTGGCTGTGACGAGTTGGGCCCTGACTTGCCCCAGCCAACCCCAGAAGGGATGGACATGCTAAGCAGATGGACAACTAACTGTTACCAACAACGGTTAAGTGCGGGGCAGTCTGATGTCATGCAGGTTCTGGAGGCAGATGGCCTGAGTTTGAATCTTGGCTTTTCCACTTACAAGCTGTATAAACTTGGAGACTTATTTAACAATGCCTCAATTTTCTCATCTATAAAATCGGGGTAGAAACGCTACTTCTGAGGGTGGTTGGGGAGTTTGAAGGAGCTGGTATTTGTAAAGAGCTTGGAACGGAGCCTGGCACATAAGCAAGAGCTTAATGAGGGTTAGCTGTAGTTACCAGTACTATCATCATCACCATTGTCACGATGGAGTGGACTGGATGCTCAAGTGTGAGGGGCCACTTGGTCCCACCCTCCAGGCAATTCTTTGTGGGGAGCAGAATTCTTGATCAGAAATTCACCAGCAGCAGTAGGCTGTGGAATCAGAGGAGAAGAAGCCGGTTGGTCCTCTGGTAGCTTTGCCCAGGCCCAGCCAATGCCTCGCTCCCTCCCTGGTCCCACCTTGGAGCACACTCTCTAAGGACTAGACGGCTCCAGCTTCTGTGTTTCTCTCTGCTTAATAAACACCATCAAATTTTGCCTCTCTGAGCCCCATTATCCTCCCCTTGACATGATCTTTAAATATGCTAATGCCATTGATTGGACTGCAATCAAGTCTTGCTCTTCCTGACTTTTTTGCCCAGGAGTCAGACCTCGCTTTCTGAAGTGGCGTCTACAGATAGCTCATTTCATCCTGTCTGTGTTGATTTCACTGACTTAACCTCCACCCCACCACATCCCGCTGACGGACAGGTGGGGGGAGGGAGGCTTCTGCCTAATTCCTCGACCTACTTATTTATAGTTTTGGCCTTGGTAGCCTCGGGGGGTTATGAAAGTTTGGCGTTTAACATTCCTTCTGTAAAAAGGTTCAATATCCCCTTTCATTTGTTCTGAAACTACTTCCTTTCACCTTCAAGGGCCTGGCTCTCATCTGCTGGGCTTGGTGAAGACGCTAGTGTCTGCCCTGTCCCTCCCTCCTACACCCTTCCTCCCCTCAGCCCCAGCCAGAGCAGCCTCTGCACACCCTCCTCAGGATAGGCTCCTACTCCATTCCAGCATTCTTTTCCCAGCATGGCCTTTTCCAAACTCTCTTCTCATCCCATCCCTCCCTTGCCTTCTCACCCCTTCCTGTACAGCCAGCAGCAGAATCAGCTTTCATTCATTTAATCTGCCAGATTTGGAAGAAAGGAGAAATGTGAGGATCCCAAACAGGAATAAAAGACAATCACATGTCCTTCCAAACAGTAGGAGAGACAGATTTGATGTAATGATGGGTGAGACCCAGGGAGGCAGGCTGAATAGGCACTCCCTGCCTGTGGGGTTCCACTGGCTTAACCATCCTGGGGAGGTTGCTGGTCTGGAACCATACTTCTCAGACAACAGTGGCAAAGAACTGGTTCCGTATTTTAAAATTTCTAATCTGTCACAGGCCAATGCGATTGCAAAACACTGCGGGAATGAATTATTAGAAAAATGCAATAAAAGGCCAGATGTGGTGGCTCATGCCTGTAATCCCAGTACTTTGCGAGGCCAAGGCAGGTTGATCACTTGAGGTCAGGAGTTTGAGACTAGCCTGGCCAACATGGTGTAACCCTATCCCTACTAAAAATACAAAAATTAGCCGGGCGTGGTGGCATGAACCTGTAATCCCAGCTGCTTAGGAGGCTGAGGCAGGAGACTGGCTGGAACCTGGGAGGAGGAGGTTGCAGTGAACCCAGATCCTGCCACAGCACTCCAGCCTGGGCAACAGAGTGAGACTCAGTCAAAAAAAAAAAAAAAAAAAAAAAAAAGAAAGAAAGAAAGAAAGAGAAAAAAGACAAAATGAAAGCCCTGTTTTAAACACTAGCACATCAAATGGACATAAAACTATTCTGTCTAATGGCTTAAAAATGTCAAAATGTAGCTAGGTGCAGTGGCTCACACCTGTAATCCCAGCACTTTGGGAGGCTGAGGCAGGTGGATCACCTGAAGTCAGGAGTTTGAGACCAGCCACCGCACCTGACCCAGCCTCACCAGACTCTCCTCATGTGGTTGCCTCTTGTGTGCCTCTGCCTTGGAATGCCCCTCCCCATTATGCCTTCTTCAAGGCTCATAACAAACATCACCTCCTGCATACAGCTTTCCAGAACCCGAGAAGTTAGCATGAATGTTTCCGTTGAGTCCCTTGACACTCTGCCAGTGATGTGACTGAGGCATGAGCTGTGGATCAAAGTGCTTGGGTCACCACCTCTGCCCTACCACTGCTCTCTAGGACCTTGGGGAGTTGCTTAACTTCAATAAGCCTCAGTTCCTCCTGAAAAATAGGATGATAGCAATAGTTATGGAGATTAAATATGAGCTATGGGTCAGGTGCCATGGCTCACGCCTATAATCCCAGCACTTTGGGAGGCCCAGGCAGGCAGATCACCTGAGGTTGGGAGTTCGAGACCAGCCTGACCAACATGGAGAAACCCCATCTCTACTAAAAATATAAAATTAGCCGGGCGTGGTGGCGCATGCCTGTTATCCCAGCTACTTGGGAGGCTGAGGCAGGAGAATCGCTTGAACCCAGGAGGCGTAGGTTGCAGTGCGCTGAGATCACGCCATTGCACACCAGCCTGGGTGACAAAAGCAAAACTCCCTCTCCAAAAAAAAAAAAAGTCTAAATGCTTATTCTCTATTTCTGCACTTACCTGGTCATAAACTGGTAACGCAGTTTGCAGACAGGTGCCGGTCTGTAGATCATGCTTGGAGTAGCACTGGTCTGGAATTTTTGTGAAGTATGAGGCTAGGAAAGTGGCCTCTTTAAAATCCCATGAACATTGGGGGATATTGTGTTAATTACTCCATTCATCTGTGCATTCATTCAACAAACATTTAATGAGGAGCAACTAGGTACCAGTCACTGTTGGACACTGAAGCTAATAAAGACAAATATAACAGGGTCCTGGCCCTCAAGATGTTCACAGGCTGGAATGGGAAGCAGCCACTTTGATAAATAATTAAGAGCTAGTGAAATTAGGTCAACAATAGACCAGGCACTGCGGGTGTGGAGGCAGGAATATTAATTCTGCCTGAGACCAACGGGGAAGACTCTACCAAGGAGGGGATGCTTGTGCTGGGGTTTGGAGGCAAAGAGGCAGGTGTTTAATCCCATGTGGCCAACTGGCATTTGATAGAGGAATTAAAATACATAAAGTGCTTAGCGCAGTGCCTGGCACATAGTAAATGCTTTAAATGTTTGCTATTTTTATTATTCAATATTATGAATGATCGTCATTGTCATTGTTACTATTCGCCTAGATCTGCCTGGCACTGTGCTTAGTTTGGCATGGGGTTGTGGAGGTCACAATAGGTAATTCAGTTGGGGAAAGAGGTGATCTGGCTTTGAGCCCACCCCGTTTGTCAGAGGAAAGATTTTTCTGGAAGAGGTGGGTTGGGAGCTGGGTATTGAAGGAAGTGGGTACGGACATGTGAGAGAGGGAGACTTTCAAGGCGGGAGGGTCGCTTAGAGACAGAGCCCAGGGAACAAGTATAGGGCAGGGGAGGGGGCTGGTCTGATGGGAACAGGAGATGGGATGAGGCTGGGGGGTTGCAGGGGAGGGGCTGTGGGTTTTCAGGCCTTTGGATAAGGGATGTGATGTTCTACATTCTCTCACTTAGAACAACAGATAATAACAATAAGTAAGATTTGTCTTGCAATTTGCACCTATGTAGCTCCTTCACAAACATTTTCCCATTTAATTCTTTTAATAACCCCAGGAAGGAGGTATTAACAGCCTCACTTTACAGATGAGAAGGCTGAGCTCAGAGGTCGGTACGTCTGAGCCCAAGGTCACACAGCTGGCTTTGGCACAGACAGGATCGGAGCCTCATGTCCCCAACTCCCACTCCAGATATTTTCCAGTGTACCATGGAGAGGTGACCTGAGCCTAGCCCTCTGGTGAGCTGGGGTATCACCTATAGGAGGTCCGGCTCCAGGAAAATGATGCTCTGGGGCTAGTCTTCCCTTTTTGCTTTTCCCAGTGGATGGGCTAAAGGGGGGAATGGAGACAAGCCAAAGGACAGAGGTTGGCAGTGACAACAGGTGGGGGCTAGAGAGGGCTCCTCCTCCTCCCTCCATGTCTGACTCTGTACCACTCAAGGGTGAGTGAACTTACCCTGGGCACAATTACCATATTTTGCATTTATTAAATGTGGCCAAGAGGGCCATTGAAGTTTGTTGCTTTTCTTTTTTTAAGAAGATTTTTGGCTGGGTGTAGTGGCTCATGCCTGTAATCCCAGCACTTTGGGAGGCCAAGGCGGGCAGATCATGAGGTCAGGAGATTGAGACCATCCTGGCTAACATGGTGAAACCCCATCTCTACTAAAAATACAAAAAATTAGCCGGGTGTAGTGGTGGGCGCCTGTAGTCCCAGCTACTTGGGAGGCTGAGGCAGGAGAATGGCGTGAACCCAGGAGGCGGAGGCTGCAGTGAGCTGAGATTGTGCCACTGCACCCCAGCCTGGGCGACAGAGCGAGACTCTGTCTCAAAAAACAAACAAACGAGAAAACAAAAAAAAAAAAACACTTTTTAAAGGTGAATTTGAAATAAGAAGAGTTGGGCGAATGAGAAGGCGTCTTGAAAGTGAAAACACATCATAGATGTCAGCCAGAAGATCAGCGTGGAAAGGACCTGCACACATCCACTTATCTTTACAGAGAAGTTGCATCCCTCCAGCCCAGACCAGTGGCTCTCTCCAGGGGGGACGTTTCACAATATCCAAAGACATTTTGGGTTGTCATAGCTGACGGAGTGCTACTGGCATTTGGTGGGTAGAGGCTGTGGTCCAGCTAAACATCCTACAGTGCACGAGACAGCACTCACGACACAGAATTATCTGGCCCAAAATATCCACGTGCTGAGGTTGAGGAATCCCGGCCTTGTCAACAGTGTGGCACCATGGACAGCAGAAATGCAGCTCCTCCGTGAGGCTGTGATCCAGACCCATCCTGTCTGCAGAGGCTAGGGTCCGCCACTCTGCATTTCCTGAACTCCGTCATTTCTAGAGCACTGGGGCCACGGGAAGGCACTGGGGTGATGGCCGTGGTGAAGCATCAGCAGGTAGTCAGGCAAGCTAGGACTTGAGACTCTGGGCTTTCAGTGTGGATGTTCCTCACCCTGCCCTCCCCTCATCTCTACTACAGGTATAGGTTGTCCCTTTTTTCCCTCTTCGTAAAATCCCACTTCAGAGCTAGAAAGGGCTTTGGTAGAAACCAGCTGCTCTAATAGGTGAGGTGCTATTTTTCCATTTTACAGATAGGTATATTGAAATCTAGAGGTTAAATACACAAGGTATGTGCTTAGCTGATCCCCCAAGAGCTTCGAGCTCCCAGAGGGCAGAGACTGCTTTCCAGTCATCGCTGCAGTCCCAGCCTCTGGCAAAGTCTTATCTCAGCAGATGCCAAACGAAATGTTTTTGGTTAATGGTCACTTTTATCAGCGGCTTAGGCCCCAGGCTCCTGCCTCCAGGGCAGCGCACTCTCTGAGCACCATCCTCTTCTGAGTCCTGCTCACTACAGCGAGGCACCCCCCTTTTCTGGGATTCAAGGCCACCCTGTCCTGGATGGGAACAGCCCCCTACCCGACTCCAGTCAGGCAGCTATAGCCTCCTGGTGGGAAGACGCAGTGGCAGCCTCACCCAGCCCTTCACTCCTTCCCTCCCCTCCTTTTCTCTCTGGCCTCACAAAGGGCTCAGGGCAGGACAAATCTCCCCTCCAGGCTCTTGGGAGTGTCTTCACTGCCCCCGAGGAAGCCCATGCAAATGGCCACCCTGACCTTCAGTGGCAACTTCTAACTCACAGAGCAAGACAAAGAGAGACCAAAGAGATACATCAACCAGCCGCAATATGTTATGTGGACATTTGGACTCTGACTCTTTTAACAGATTTTAAAAAACAACCAAAAACCTATAAACAGACAATTGGAAATATGAACTCTGATTAGATATTTGATGATTTCAGGAATGGTTGTTAATTTTTAAAAGTGTAATGATGACATTGTGGTTATATATTTAAAGTGAGTCATTATCTTTTAGAGATACAGACTGAAATATTTATAGATGAAATGACATGATGTCCAGAATTTGCTGAATAATACAGGAAAGGAGGAAGTAGGTGAGGATATTGATGAAATAAGATTGGCTGTGATGGGCACATGGAGAGTTTATAATATTTTGCCTATTTTTATATGCATTTAAAAATCCTACAGCCTGTGAGAGCTGCCTGGGACCACTCAGGGAGCACGCAGACCATGGTGTCCAAACCGTTTTCTGTGGAACCCAAGATTCCAAAAAGATGCCTTAGGACTGGTGCTGAAGGTTGGGTGCAGGGAGGGGGTGGTGAAGGGGAGCCCAGGGAGGGGGCTGTGGGGGTGCACTTCTGTTTCAACCAGTTTTATATAGTGGAGTTCTATAGGAGATCTCAATTTGGGAGAAAGGTTCTGCTCGGAAGAGGAAGCAATTTTCCAAAGACCATGTGTGTGGGGGCAGCGCAGAGCCGAGCCCAGGCTCCCAGCTCTCAGCCTCCCTGGCTCTGTACCACACTGCCTTCCCAGGGCATGGCTGCCGCCCCAGGGCCCCTGCCAGACTCAGAGGACCTGCAGTCTAAGTCTGGTGAGCCACAGCAAGATGGGGCTGGGCCACCTGGGGCTCTGCCCTAGGTGGCTGAGGGCATCTGCCTCCCTTGGGCCACCCATTGCTCAATTTTCACAGCCAGGCCTGTGGCTCAGAGCCAGCTTTGGCATTGCTGCCTGCCATCTGGCCAGGCCCCAGTGGCTCAGCTGGATGGGGGCCAGCACCTTCCAGGCATGCCAGAGCCAGGGAAGTGCTGACCAGGGATCAGCCCACTGGCTACACAGCAGCAGCTCATTCCAGAAGAGGAAGGCTTCATGCGCACCCCTTCCCGAGTCCCTCCTTCATGAGAGGACTGGTCTGAGCCTGGCTAGATGGTTCTGTTCCCATGGGGTTGGGGCAAGGGGGTGATAATGGCTCAGGTTATGGTTCCCACCTGCAGACCAGCTGCAGGAGGAGCACAGAGGGCTCCTAAGTCATGTGGCGAGGAGGGGAGGGAAAGGAGGTGTTACCTGGGAGACGGGGATTCATTAGCTGCATACAGCCTGGTAGAACTTGTGAGGACACGGAGGGAGGATGGGCGTCAGTCCATGGTGAAGGAAGTAGGTGGCTATGCTGGGGATCTCCCATTCCCCTCCACATCCACCCTTCACCCTCCCCATCTGCTCTGTGCTCAGGGCTGTCTAAGGCCTCCATCACCTTCCCACTCTGGCTGGGCTCAGCCAATAGGAAGCCCAGGCTACAGCAAGGAGGGTGAGGTTGGGTACTTATCCCTCCAACTCTCTCCCTGTGGGTTGGCCATGGGCTGGCTGTGTCCCTCGACTGAGGTCCTTGCGGCTCCTGTGGCAGCCTCTCTCCATGGCTCTTCTACCGGGTCTGGTAACCTCTCCCTCCCCTTTTCCTTTTGGACCTATCCATGGTCACAGCCGAGTTCCCACTGGCCTCAAGATGTTGCACGTTCCCTCGAGGTCTCCCCACCCTGTGCACATATTTGTAAATAGTCCCTGTAACAACACCTTACCTTCTCAAATTATCCAGATACTAGTGGGCTTGGGCCATCGCTTCCCGCTAAGACCTTGGCGACTGCAGGCTGCTTGGGAGCTGAGTTTGCAAGTGCTAGTGCATGATGAGGCTTTCCTTGCCTGTGATTCAGCAAACTGGAGGGATGGGGAGGCCACCCCAGGGGGCCTGATGGGATAGTCCCAAGGCAAGAGGGTGAAGGTAGGATGGGAGTCACCCCAAATAAATGAGCAGAGACCCCCGTGGAGGAAATCCAGGTGGAGGACTTATTGATAGGGGTGTCACAGAGGAGACCTGGGAGTCTCCCCTCACGGGAAGGATGCTGTTATGGGGTGAAAGAGGCAGGAGGCAGAGAGGCTCAAGGAAGAAAAGCAGCAAAGGTGGAGCTCTGGCCATGCCTCTCCAGCCGTGCCAACCATACAGAGGGGGAGTGGTGTGGTGCAGACTCCAGAGGTGCGTCCACGCAGGCTGCAGAAGGAACATGTTCTCTGGAGTTTAACAGCACTGGGGGCCCTGAGCCTCTGGCTGCTGTATTCCCATGGTGACTCTCCCTGGCTGGAACAGAATCTCTGTCCACCCCTCCTTCCCAGCCTTGCTCCGGGTCCTCCTGCTGGGAGTCAGAGTGAATCCTGCACGCTCCCAAGCCCCCTGCCCTGGGGCTTTTCCTCAAGCTCTGCCTGGAGTACCCTTCCTTCTTTCTCTCCTGGATTGTCACACACTCCAGGCCCCTCACTCTCATGCATCAGTTCCCACCTTTTTTAGGGTTGTGCCCCCAAATCTGCCTGCCAGATCTGACCCAGCCATCCCCTTGCTGTGTGGCCTTGGGCACATCATGTCTTCTCTCTGGATCTCAGTTTCCTGGTCTGTGAAATAGTAGTGGTGCTGAGAGGTAATTAGGGGACCTCTCCTGTCCCTTTCAGACTTGGATGAATCCATGGACCTAAGTCCTTTGTCCTATTAATAAAAGATGAAAGATGCATGCTTCTCTCCTTCATCTTTGTGTTCTCCACAGCACCCTGTAGAGGGCCCCACCAAAAGGACTGGATGGATGGTAAATCTCTCTAGAGTGACCAGGGGCCATTCATTCCTTGGCCCTAATGTGTCCAGAGTTTGTTCCTTCCAGTGGGTTCGTGGTGTCACTGACTTCAAGAATGAAGCCGCGAACCTTCGCGGTGAGTGTTACAGCTCTTAAAGGTGGCACAGACCCAAAAATAGTGAGCAGCAGCAAGATTTATCATGAAGAGTGGAAGAGCGAAAGAAGGAAGCTTCCACAGTGTGGAAGGAGACCTGAGCTGGTTGCCACTACTCGCTGGTGGGGGGGAGGGATTGGGGGCAGGGGGAGGTGACCAGCTTTTATTCCCTTATTTGTCCCCGCCCCTGTCCTGCTAATTGATTCATTTTACAGAGTGCTGATTGGTCCATTTTACAAACCTCTAGCTAGCTACAGAGCACCGATTGGTGCATTTTTACAGAGCACTGATTGGTGCATTTTACAAACCTCTTATAAGACAGAAAAGTTCTCCAAGTCCCCACTAGGATTAGGAAGTCCAGCTGGCTTCACCTCTCACTAAGTTGATAAAAATATCCCCTGGGAACTTGACATCATTTCTTCCCATTTCCTGGCAAATCCAGCATGTTCTCATTTATAACCTGATCTCCTGAGTAGACTGTCCCCTGAGAGGTACATCCAGGACTAGCAATAATAGTTATCCTTTAAACGAGAGACTGCCCCACAGTTACCTCTGGGGTGGGAGACTGGAAGGAATAAAAGGTGTTCATTTTATTCCCTTTGGATTTTTTTTATACCACACGTTATTATTGTAATATGAAAGAGTCTTTTTAGAAAAAAAGTTATACACAAAGACTGATAATTTGGGTTGCTTCCAAAGAGGGGAACTGGGTAGCTAATGATTGAGGCAGGGTGAGGACCAGGGAGGAGACTCACTGGTCCACTTATGTCCTTTGGTACCTTTGGAATTTGTACCATGCACATTCATCATCTACCAAAAAAATAAATGTAGGCCGGGTGTGGTGGCCCATGCCTGTAGTCCCAGCACTTTGGGAAGCTGAGGCGGGCAGATCACTGGAACACAGGAGTTTCAGACCAGCCTGGGCAACATGGCAAGACTCTGTCTCAAAAAAAAAAAAAAAGTATCCAGTCATGGGGGTGCACAGCTGTGGTCCCAGCTACTTGGGAGGCTGAGGTCAGAGGATTGCTTGAGCCTGAGAGATCAAGGCTGCAGTGAACCAAGATCATGCCACTGCACTCCAGCCTGGGTGACAGAGTGAGACCCTGTCTCAAAATGGTAAATAAATAAAACTAAATAAATAAATGCAAATTTATGAAATCACCAGCTTGTGTATAGTCCTTCTATAGAGATGAAGCACTTTGACACATAATAGCTCACTTTATCCTCCTCATGCCCCTAGGTAAGTGCTATGATTAACCCTATTTTCAGATGAGGAAACTGAAGCTCATAGAAGATGAAAGGTTTGCCCAGAGTTTCTTAGTTGGTGTGACGTGGCATTGAGGCTCACACTCTGGGTTTCTGATCCTGAAGCAGGCTGCTGATAAGGTTTAGCTTGTCAAATATATTTCCATTAAAAAAAATGAATTGACATTATGATGTACGACTCAGTCTTTGGAAGATTTGTTTATTGTGAGTCGAATTCCCATTAAAGGCGACTGAAACAACAGAGCTCCCCATGCTGCAAAGCTGAGGCCCAGACACGGGGCTGAGGAAGCCCCACCAAACCACATATATGAGAGGCCTCCTCAGCCACCCGTCCCATCTCAACTCCTCACTTGGTCTCCAGGCTCCTCAACTTCTTTGGAAATTTTGCCTTAAACCTCACTCCCTCTAGGAAGCCTTCACCAGTGCCTCCTGTGGTTCTCTCCCTTGCTCAAAGCCAGGTCTAAAGCCCGTTTTCTCTGCTACATTCTGAACTGTCTTGTTCACAGCTACACTCCTGCACACCTCACACTGAGCCCAGCACACAGCAGGAGCTTAATGGACACTCACCAAATGAATGAGTAAACCAATGGCCAGGGCTCTGCTCCTGCCAGGCCTCCCTGCTTGTCTCCTTTCTCTGTGATCTGTGCCAATCACACCCCTCACTGGGAAGCAGAGGGGCGGCCACAGGGGATGGCCGAGCACCCCCAGCCCCTGAGGAGTCCGTGCCTGCCAGCTCCATCCGAGGATGGGGGTGGGGAACCAGCTGCCCGTCTCATTAACAGATGAGTGTCCTGAGCTCTGATGGGTGGAAGCGGGGAGTGTCGCAGGAAGGAGGGGGCTGTAGAGGCCTCAAGTGGCTCCTTGGCCATCTCTGAGCAGCGCAGACTCTGATATTAAGCAGAGCTGTGTCAAAATTACTCATTTCTGCATCTGCGCCGCCCCTTATTTCTCGGTGCTCATCAGCACATCGCCTGGCCGACCTCTCCTGCCACTTCTCAGAGGAAGACAGGAGGAGCTGGGGGGAGACTGAGTTCCATCCTCTTTGGAGCTTATTCAGATTTTCAATGAGCTGCAGACCCCCTCATATCCCGTCATCTCCTGCCACCTGCTGTCACCATCACAGCTACCCTGACCACCTTCCTTCCCCAAAACGTCCCCTCCCTGCTGATCGATCTCCACCTCTCTTCCAGCCTCCCTTTCTCCCTGTCTCTGCCCCTCCCCCTCAGCTCAGCGGCAGGATTTCTGCTCCACTGTGAATTGCAGAATTCCTAAGGCCTGGGAAAGCCCAGCCCCACTAATGAGCTAAAGCTGACCTTGTCTCCAGGCCGCAGCAGCTGAATGTATTAACCCCTCACTCCAGCAGAGCCCTCACTGACTTCCAACCCACTTTCGCATCCTTGTGCAGTCAGTCCAATGGAGCCGTTTATTGGGCACCTACTATAGACAAGGCCCTTGGGGCAGGGTGGGGGTGCTGGGGACAAGGTCCTTTCACCTGTGGAGCTGCAACCTTGCAGGAGTAGCTGTAGCATCACCGGCTCCGTGACAGAGGAAAGGTCGCTGCTGTGAATCAAGGACACTGGACTCTGGTCCGAGTCTGGCCACCAACTGGCTGCATGACCTTGATCCAGTCCCTTCCTCCCTGTGGACCTTGGTACTTCTATCTGCAAATAAGGGGTCGGACTTGTTCAGTATTTTCCAAACTGAAGTTTGCAACCCATTACAGGATGGGGAGATAAATTTAGTGTCAGAACCAGCATTCAAAGAAAGAAAAAAACTTAAAGCAACTGCATCAGAGCACGGCACGCAATCGAGGTAAGTATTACACAAAGAAACCTATTGGGCCGGCATGATGGCCCACGCCTGTAACCCCAGAGCAGTTTGGGAGGCCGAGGTGGGCAGATCGCTTGAGCTCAGGAGTTCAAGACCAGCCTGGGTAATGTTGTGAAATCCCATCTCTACAAAAATATAAAAATTAGCCGGTCATGGTGGTGCATGCCTGTAGTCCGAGCTACTTGAGAGGCTGAGACAGGAGGATCGCTTGAGCTCAGGAGGTTGAGGCTGCAGTGAGTTGAGACTGTGCCACTGCACTCCAGCCTGGGTGACAGAGTGAGGCCCTGTCTCAAAAAAAAAAAACAACTTCTTTTGGCTGCACATCTGTGTGTACATTTCCACAGGTACCTGCATGTATGTGTACGTGTGTCTATTTGTGTCTATGGTTGAGTGTGGACTATATGTATATGCACGTATGTTTTATGCACTTGTGTGTCTCTTTGTGTGTGTGCTGGGTCACAACACAGAGTGGATTTCTTACAATGAGTCACAGTCAAAATATCTTGGGAAATGCTGGTGTACATGGTCCCTAAGATTCTTCTGGTTCCAATACTACATCTTTTCAAATGCTGTTAGAAGAGGGACCCCGAGGGGCTCATTCTAGCCACGGAATAGGGAAAACTTCATCAAAGAGTTGGTGGCATTTGTACTTTCTCTCTTTTTTTTTTTTTTGAGATAGAGTTTCGCTCTGTCACCCAGGCTGGAGTGCAGTGGCGCGACCTCGGCTCACTGCATGCTCTGCCTCCTGGGTTCATGCCATTCTCCCGCCTCAGCCTCCTGAGTAGCTGGGACTACAGGCGCCCGCCACCACATCCGGCTAATTTTTTGTATTTTTAGTAGAGATGGGGTTTCACCGTGTTAGCCAGGATGGTCTCGATCTCCTGACCTTGTGATCCGCCCCCCTCGGCCTCCCAAAGTGCTGAGATTACAGGTGTGAGCCACCGCGCCCGGCCCATTTATACTTTCAAAGATGAGTACGATTTCTACCAACACAGAAATGTAGGGGACAGAGGGGAGAGAGACAGAGGGGAGAAGGGGCAACAGCATTCCAGGTGGAGGCACCATTGTGAGCAAAGGCCGGGAGGTGGGACTGTGCTCTGTCTGTTTGGGGAACAGTGAGTAGTCCTAGGACCCCAGGACAGGGGGTGACGTTCTGAGATTGGAAAGCTGGGCTGGGGCCAAGTCTTGTGGCGGCCCATGGCTTCCGCTTGGGGGCTTTCCACAGGGATGGTGGGAAGCCAGGTAAGGCTTTTGATATCCCAACAGCCCCAGGAGGAACCCCAGACTCCATGCTTCCCCCTGTCTTCCAGGAAAGGACTTTTAGACTCATTTAGACTAAGGTATGACTGACTGACAAGACTTCATGAACCACCTGTTTCATAGGGGTGGTGGGTGATTTATTATTGGCAAGTGGTTCTAAGGCAGAGGGTCTGACATAGGGCTGGGCTGCTTCTCTGTACGTGCTGACCACTGCTCTGCGAGGGGGTTGCACACCCACGTGTTGGCATTTCAGAGACTTTGGCGCATGTGAGCATACTTGGGACAGAGTACTTGCCATTGTGAGGGCTCACCATGCCTGAGGATCTAGACAGAAACAGATCAACTTATTTAATCATTCGTTTGCAGATGAGGAAGCCAAAACCCAGAGATGTGACTGGTCCAAGGTGTCACAGTGGGCGAGAACTTATTCCTTAGGCCATTAGATTCCCTAATGCTGCACCTTCAGTCCCCTTTGTGCTGCTGCTGGATTGGTGGGGATGCAGAAGGGTGCTGAAGAGGTGGTATTGGGAGGCCTCAGGAGGTGGCTGCCTACTCAAAAAGCCTTACGCTTTAAAACAGCTCAGGCCGGCTCCCGTCCCCCACAGAAGGACCCCACTCCCTACCCTGCAGGGCAATTCCTTGACAGTCACATTAGTGAAGGCTGGGTTAACCCTTGATGCTCTGCCCTCCAGCACCAGGGCAGGACCTGGACACCAGGGTCATTCCCTCCCTGGCACCTATGGAGACTGGATGCTGAGGAGGGAAAGGTGAAGCCACAGCCAACTATTTTTAGTTCAAGAATTGGTTGCCAGGAACACTGAGCCAACTCCCTGCTGTATATTAGGGATGCGACAGCGGTGTTGTTTTCAGGGTCTAATTGTGAGGATTTATTGTAACACGCAACTTGTCAGCCACTGCTCTGCCTGGGGCGCAGTCTCCTTGTCATCGGAATCTGAGCTATTTCCCAACTCCTTGGGTGCAGGGGAAGGAAATGGGGCAGAGAAGCAGCAGGAGTGTGTGCTGGGACCCTGGACAGCTCACAGCTGACCTTGCACCAAGAGTCCCTCTGCCCAGGAGGGGGCAGAGAGGAGAAAAGTGATGGAGACTGGATTGGAAGCAAAGAGAGAGGGCCTGGGGCTGCCCACTGTTGGGCCCACAAGATTCAACCTTGACTTTCCTTGGGGCTTCAGATCTGGAAGAGGCTCAGTGAGAACAAGCTGACAGCTTTTTCTCTTATGCATGACAGTAGCATAGGAGAGCATGGGCCTGGGTAAAATGCAAGATAACTTGCATTTTGTCTTGCAGGTTAGATGGAAGGAGGACCTCCTTGACTTGAGGGTGATGGAGGCAAAGAGGGGACAGTGTCTGGTCTCAGCAGTGGCAGTGGTCATCCTTCTGCCAAGGGAGGGGGAGACAGATGCAGACACCTAGCAAAGCCTACTATGTGCTGGGCACACTGTGCAGCACTCCGATGCGACCTTATTTAATCCTCTGCAGAGGGGGCCTCTGTTCCCATTGCATAGATGAGGAAACTGAGGCTCGGGTAGATATTCACCTAAGGTCTCATAGCAGTAAGGAGGCTACAGCTGGGATTTTTACCTGAATGTGTCCAACTTCAGAGCTCTGCTCACCAACCATCATTGACTAGGACCCCAGGAACTGGAAGGAGGGGTCCTCTTTCCCCTTGCTCCTGCATGCCTGGAATTCTGGGACAAAAAGACATTCAGCCAGCCAGCCAACAAATGTGCCAGGTACTGCGCCAGGCCCCTGGAATATAGGTACCCACCCAGGAAGGGCTGATGTGAAAAGGTCATTTCATCCAGCCTCCTGCCTCACCTCTTCCTCTCCAAAAACTGTGGTCTGCATTTCAAATCACTCGAGAAAGGAAGTGCTGCAACCATCCTTCTTCCCTTAAATAGTCAGGACTATTTAAGAAGCTTCTGATGTCTCAGGTAGGGGATAGGGGAAGGATGGCTTGGACTCTCAGCATCTTGGGGGAAGGCTGGACTCAGGCCTACTTTCCTTATTTAGAAACCCTGGAGTAATGATGCAGAACCACCTTATGGGAATGGTAAATGAGAAAGAGAAGGTTGAATGCCGCCAGCCATGGGTTCAACTTTCCCGAGACAAGCTAACATTGGACTGATCATTATAGCAGGCACCCAGGTATATGATTATTCTTCATAATTATTTTTAGTTGTATAGACTACATTTTAAATAGATAATGCAAACTTGCACATGATGCAAAAATCAAAAGGTGCATAGGAAATATCCTGAAAATCTCCCTCCCTTCCCTACTCCCAGCCACCTAATTCCTCTCTCCACGGGCTCCAAGGTTATCAGTTTCTTGGTAGATTTGCAGAGATTGTAGATCCAATAAATAAGCAATTACAGCTATATATTATTTTTGTTTTATACAAACGTGCTCTTCTATACTTTGCTTTTTTTCCCACTTAGCAATTTATCTTGGAGATTGTTCCAAATCAGTCCATAAAGAGTAGCCCCCTCTATTCCTTTTTAATGATTGCATAATATTCCACCAGTTGAATGAACCCTGATCTGCCGAACTCATCCCCAGTGACGGGCATTTAGGTGTTTTCAATCTTTGGCTCTTATAAGTAGTGCTGCAATAAGTAACCTCATTCATAGATCATATGGCATACAAAAGGTTATATTTATGGCATAAATTCCCAGAAGTGGAGCTGCTGGCCTGTGAACACGTACATTTATAATTTTGATACTTATTGCTGAATCTTTCTCCAAATAGATTGCACCAATTTATACTGTCTTGAGTTTCCCCAGAAGCAGGACCTGTGAAAAAGATTCAAGGGCAGGTTGTTTATTTGGGAGGTAATCCTAGGAAGTCCCAGTAGGGAGGTGGCGAAGGAGGGCAGTGGAGGGAAGAAAGCCTGGTGACTGGAGCTTAATCCCATTGAGGAATTCAGGGAGGCATGTGGGACCCTCAGCTCAGAGTCATCCCAGTGGAGGGCACGAGGGTAGGGCACTGGTGACATCTGCCATCCCCTCCTCTAGAAACGTAGGGGTCCCTGTTGCCCCACACCTTCACATTGGGAAAATCTGATCATCCTTCCCCTTACACCCCTCCCTGGGCCCCATCTCACCCCAGTGCAAGGACAGCCTGTGAAGGGGGCTGCCCACCCCACGGCCCCACCCCAGGCTGGCCCCACCCCAGGCTGGACCTGCAAGGTCCCTCCTAGCTGCCAAGCCCTGGGGAAGGTAGAGAGGCACATCTAGGGTCACAAGACCCTAAACGCCCTAAAAGGAAACTACCTGTGGCACAACCTTTGTGCCCATCACCACCCACCCTCCAGGCATCGCACAAAACATGCCCACTCCAGAATTGTTTAACCGATCGAACATAAGATTCTGCCCTTGTCCCCCAGAAGCCACACCCTGCATGTGAACTCCATGTAGGGACAAGGCCACACTCACTGGGGGCACAGACATAGATGCTAGGAACCAACCCAGGATGGGGTGAAGGCTCCGCAGGTGGGCAGGAACAGGTCTAGGGGTGGTGTTGGCCCTCAGGGCTCCAGGACCCTCTTCCTGCTCCCTACATCTGCTTTCCCAACCCTGTCCCCACCAGGCGGGTTCAGAGCTCCAGGCTCCCCCTCCCCACGGCCCGTGAGGAAGACTTGGGAGAAGTGGGTCCTTTAGGGGTCAGCCCTGGCCTCCTTGCTGACTAGGTTCTCTGTGGCCTCCTCTCATCTTCAAGATGCTATCCCTCCACCTAACTTATTTAACTGAGGGCTACTGTCCTCACTAGGGCACTAGCAGTCACCTTATTTAACTGAGAGCTACTGTCCTCACTAGGGCACTAGCAGTCAGAGACACAGAAGAATAAGAGAAAGCACAATCCTCTATGCAACCAGGCTCAGGGCAGGACCCTACTCAGGGCCTATTAGCCCTTAAAGCAAACCTGCAGCTGCCAGTAACATAAACGTGGTGTTAATGTAGGAACAGAAATGGCCACCCTGACATCTGCTTAACCAAGGTGAGGTATTAGCTACAGTTTATCTCCACCTGAGTCCTTTCTTTACTTGACTGTTAACAGAAATGCTGAGAGAAAACCCAGCAATTGTGGCAGCCAGCTCAGGGTCAGGGAGCTGGAACCTAGGCTGGCACACACCCCTGCCAAGCTTAGCTGTTGAACACTGGGGCCAGGCCTGGTGGCTGCCTAGGTCTTAGTTTACCTCTTTATAAAATAAAGATCTTGGACTAATTCAGCTGATAAATGTGCTTTGAGCACCTATGACATGCCAGATGCTAGGGAAACAGTTGAGCAGCACATAATTCCTGCCCTCAAAGAGTTTTCTGTCTGGCAGGGATGGGCACAACCAGCCAACTCCATGTGAAAGAAACAGAATAAAGTGGTGTATAAGGGTCATGGAGGCACAGATAAAGATACTAGTTAATTCTCCCTGGGGGAAAAGTAGGGGAACACCATTCAGTGCCAAGGGCATTTGAAGTGGGCTTCAAAGGGTGAGTAGGAGTTTTCAAGAGAGACCTCAATGACCCCTTCCATCTTCCAGTGTGAATATTCTATTCTCTAGTCCACAGCAACATTTTTAAACTGCACTGTACAAAACTTTGGTATCTTCAAGATGCAAAGTAAGTGCTCTTAATTAAAAAAAGGAAAAGTTACATGATGGTAGAGGTTTGGGAAGCAGTGGGTCAAAATCAAATAGGTGTCCTTGCTGCAGGACTCCTCAGAGTGGCTCTTACCTGGAAGCCCCATCTCCCCTCAACGGAGAGCAGAGCTGGACAGGAAGAGGAGCCCAGACTGGGAGAACACAGACTACCTCCACCTTTTCTCCCTCCCTCCCCCTTCC